>NC_057802.1:615341248-615714975 GCF_018294505.1 Triticum aestivum | reverse complement strand
GGGATACATCAATAACTTTTAGATCTTCATCTTTATTTTCATTGGAACTAGAAGAACACGCTTTCACAAAACAATCTTTCTTAGCACGCATCCTAGCGGTTCTTTCTTTGCACTCATCAATGGAAATTCTCATGGCTTTGAGAGACTCATTGATATCATGCTTAGGTGGAATAGATCTAAGTCTCATAGAATCAACATCAAGAGAAATTCTATCAACGTTCCTAGCTAATTCATCAACTTTAAGCAATTTTTCTTCAAGCAAAGCATTGAAATTCTTTTGCGAATTCATAAACTCCTAACACTAGTCTCAAATTCAGAAGGCATCTTATTAAAATTTCCATAAGAATTGTTGTAGGAATTACCATAATTATTAGAGGAATTACTAGGATACGGCCTAGGATTAAAGTTTCCTCTATACGCGTTGTTACCAAAATTATTCCTACCAACAAAATTCACATCCATAGATTCATTATTATTCTCAATCAAAGTAGACAAAGGCATATCATTAGGATCAGAAGAAACACTTTTATTAGCAAATAATTTCATAAGTTCATCCATCTTTCCACTCAAAACATTAATTTCTTCTATCGCATGCACTTTTTTATTAGTGGATCTTTCGGTGTGCCATTGAGAATAATTAACCATAATATTATCTAGGAGTTTAGTAGCTTCTCCTAAAGTGATTTCCATAAAAGTGCCTCCCGCGGCCGAATCTAAAAGATTTCTAGAAGCAAAATTCAATCCGGAATAAAAAATTTGTATAATCATCCACAAATTCAAACCATGAGTAGGGCAATTACGTATCATTAATTTCATCCTCTCCCAAGCTTGTGCAACATGTTCATGATCAAGTAGCTTAAAATTCATAATATCATTTCTAAGAGAGATGATCTTAGCGGGAGGAAAATACTTAGAGATAAAAGCATCTTTGCACTTATTCCAAGAATCAATACTATTTTTCGGCAAAGACGAAAACCAAGCTTTAGCACGATCTCTAAGCGAAAAAGGAAATAGCTTCAATTTAACAATATCATTGTCCACATCTTTCTTCTTTTGCATATCACACAAATCAACGAAGTTGTTTAGATGGGTAGCGCCATCTTCACTAGGAAGGCCGGCGAATTGATCTTTCATGACAAGATTCAACAAAGCGGCATTAATTTCACAAGATTCAGTATCGGTAAGAGGAGCAATCGGAGTGCTAAGAAAATCATTGTTGTTGGTATTGGTAAAGTCACACAATTTAGTATTATCTTGAGCCATCGTGACAAGCAAGCAATCCAACACATGAGCAAACAAGAAGCAAGCGAAAAAGAGGCGAACGGAAAAGAGAAGGCGAATAAAACGGCAAGGGTGAAGTGGGGGAGAGGAAAACGAGAGGCAAATGGCAAATAATGTAATGCGGGAGATGAGGGTTTGTGATGGGTACTTGGTATGTTGACTTTTGCGTAGACTCCCCGGCAACGGTTCCAGAAATGGCTCGTTGTCGGGAGTCCAAATCTTGACTTGACATTGCGTAAGCCTCCCCGGCAACGGCGCCAGAAATCCTTCTTGCTACCTCTTGAGCACTGCGTTGGTTTTCCCTTGAAGAGGAAAGGGTGATGCAGTAAAGCAGCGTAAGTATTTCCCTCAGTTTTTGAGAACCAAGATATCAATCCAGTAGGAGGCCACGCACGAGTCCCTCGCACCTACACAAACAAATAAAATCCTCGCAGCCAACGCAATAAAGGGGTTGTCAATCCCTTCACGGTCACTTACGAAAGTGAGATATGATAGATATGATAAGATAATATTTTTGGTATTTTTATGATAAAGATGTAAAGTAAAGACAGCAAAATAAAAACGGCACTAGAAATAGCTTGTTGTCGGGAGATTAAATATGATGGAAAATAGACCCGGGGGCCATAGGTTTCACTAGTGGCTTCTCTCGAGAGCATAAGTATTACGGTGGGTAAACAAATTACTGTTGAGCAATTGACAGAATTGAGCATAGTTATGAGAATATCTAGGTATGATCATGTATATAGGCATCACGTCCGCGACAAGTAGACCGACTCCTGCCTGCATCTACTACTATTACTCCACACATCGACCGCTATCCAGCATGCATCTAGATTACTAAGTTCAAAAGAACAGAGTAACGCTTTAAGTAAGATGACATGATGTAGAGGGATAAACTCATGCAATATGATATAAACCCCATCTTGTTATCCTCGATGGCAACAATACAATACGTGCCTTGCTGCCCCTACTGTCACTTGGAAAGGACACCGCAAGATTGAACCCAAAGCTAAGCACTTCTCCGATTGCAAGAAAGTTCAATCTAGTAGGCCAAACCAAACTGATAATTCGAAGAGACTTGCAAAGATAACCAATCATACATAAAAGAATTCAGAGGAGATTCAAATATTGTTCATAGATAATCTTGATCATAAACCCACAATTCATCGGTATCAACAAACACACCGCAAAAGAAGATTACATCGAATAGATCTCCACGAGAGAGGGGGAGAACATTGTATTGAGATCCAAAGAGAGAGAAGAAGCCATCTAGCTAATAACTATGGACCCGAAGGTCTGAGGTAAACTACTCACACATCATCGGAGAGGCTATGGTGTTGATGTAGAAGCGCTCCGTGATCGATGCCCCCTCCGGCGGAGCTCCGGAAAAGGCCCCAAGATGGGATCTCACGGGTACAGAAGGTTGCGGCGGTGGAATTAGGTTTTTGGCTCCGTATCTGGTACTTTGGGGGTACGTAGGTATACATAGGAGGAAGAAGTACGTCGGTGGAGCAACGTGGGCCCCACGAGGGTGGAGGGCGCGGCCAGGGGGGTAGGCGCGCCCCCTACCTCGTGCCCTCCTGGTTGCTTTCTTGACGTAGGGTCCAAGTCCTCTGGATCACGTTCGTTCTAAAAATCACGTTCCCGAAGGTTTCATTCCGTTTGGACTCCGTTTGATATTCTTTTTCTGCGAAACTCTGAAATAGGCAAAAAACAACAATTTTGGGTTGGGCCTCCGGTTAATAGGTTAGTCCCAAAAATAATATAAAAGTGTATAATAAAGCCCATTAATGTTCAAAACAGAATATAATATAGCATGGAACAATCAAAAATTATAGATACGTTGGAGACGTATCAACGACGAGCACACACTGGGAGAGGCCATACATCGTATCATCCTATGGAGAAAGGATTGCATCATCTTTCGAAGGCCACCGACACCGCGTCAGCTGACTCCTCCTCGAAGTCCGCCACCGAGTCAGCAGACTCCCGCTCCTCCAAGTCCACGAACGCGTGAGCCGACTCCTCCTCGAAGTCCGCCACCGTGCACTACAAAAAAATACACTTCCGTGAGGATACGTGTTTGTCACAGTAGGTCGCGTTTTCTATCATGCATGCACATCCATGACAAATTTATGACAGAATCAAGATAGCCATACCTGTGCTGTCGTAGAAGTGTTCCATGACATTACCAAAATTATCATCACGGAAGTGTCCACTTCCATGACGATAAATCGCGCGTCACAGAAGTGCTTTCGTCAAGGGTGACCGACACGTGGCATCCACCGTAACGGAACGCCGTTAAGCTATGGGGTCGGGTTTTGGATCCGATAACCCGTTAACAGCCCCGACCAATGGGGATTTTCCACGTGTAAAATCATCATTGGCTGGAGGAAACACGTGTCGGCTCATCGCTGGGACAGATGTCATCCACTCATTGGACAGAAGGCGCCTATGATACGTCGACACGTGGCACGGCCCAACAGTGGCCCATTCCTGTGAAAAGGCCGGCCCATTTGACTTGGTCAAAAGCTGGCGGGCCGGCCCATGGAAAGCCTGTTAACGGCCTGTTCACATATAGCCCATTTACAGCCCGCTAACCCAAGGCCCGTTACGCCCTATTCGAATTAGGCCCAGTAGCGTCATCTGGGCCATCCAATATGATTCCAGCCCGTTTTCACTTCTGGCCCATGTATGGCCCATGACGTCTTTCGGCCCATATGAGGCCCTATGTAACTCTTGGCCTATTAACGGCCCGTGCTGAAACTGGCCCGTAATGAACAGTGTATTACTTTACACCCATTAACGGCCCGTGGTGAAACTGGCCCGTAATGAACAGTGTATCACTTTATACCCATTAACGGCCCGTTATTCCGTTGGGCCGTTTCCAGCCCATGTTATCTTTCGGCCTTCTCAGAGCCCATTTATTCTTGGGCTATTTTCCAGCATTCGTTTACTTACGGCCCATTACTGTCATTTTCTGCTTGTGGGCCAAATTCAGCCCGTCGTTATAGTCGGCCCGTTTGTGGTCCGTTAATACGTTGGGCCGTTTTCATAGCGTCATCAAATACGGCCTATTAACGATGGCCCGTTATGGTCGGCCCATGAACGGACGATTCCAACTCTAGCCCGTTTACGGCCAGAATGCGGTCTGTTTGGCCCATGTTTGGCCAATCGATCATACGGCCCGTATAAGGCCCATTGATGATACGGCCCGTAGAAGGCCCATTGTTTCTACGGCCCGTAGAAGGCCCATTGTTTCTACGGCCCGTAGAAGGCCCACTGTTTCTATGGCCCATAGAAGGCCCACTGTTTATACGGCCCGTAGAAGGCCCACTGTTTCTACGGCCCGTAGGAGGCCCAGTGTCACTACAGTAAATATTAGCCCATGGTTATTGTGGCCTAGTTTTAAAAAATAGGTTATTGCAGCCACTAGCAAACCGCAGAAAAAGAACTGCACTGACTACAAGCAAACAAATAAACAAGACAACAAGGAAATAAATAAGCAAGCAACTTACACTAGGCTATCACGGCTATTACACATATTACATCCACTGGGCATCAAAGTTCGCCACCAGTGCAAATATAGGGAACACAACAGCATATAAACGCCGCAGCAAAACAAGTCCAGAACTGAAACCACTTCAGAAGAGCTCAAGAAACAATATCCTGGGTACCCATAATGCTGGCAAGATGCTTAGCAAGCTTATTAACTTTCTCTTGTTTGGCGCTTAAGTCCTCCAGCGCTTGCTGTTGCACCAGAAAGTATGCATCTGAATTCTGCAGGGACTTCCTCAGTCCTTCGGCTTCCTGTCGCATAACATCTGATCGATGTCTTTCAACTTGAAGTTGAGACTCAAGAAGCCGAACTGATTCAGGCAACGAGTTCGAAGAGCTGGTGCCAGCAGTGGTAGCCAGTAACTCGAACACTACATCAAGACAGGACTTTGGGGTTGTCTCAGTGTCTTCAATATAGTTTTTATCAGCTTTCTTGGAGACCAACAGGGATGTCTCACTATCTTGAACCTTATCTGCATTACTTCCTTTACCATTGCATAACAGGGTACTCTTCTCCAATATTTTATCCGCGTTCTAAAAGAGAAACAAACAAACACATCTCAGGTTTACAATGTAGTATATGAAACTCATTTTGGTAAACCAGTTCAGTAGTAAGGTGGACAGGATAACAGCATGAAACAAACATATATCTATGTAGTATGGTCACTGTATGGTCTATATCATTCTAGTTTATGTTGCCAAATCAAGATAGATACAGTTCGAATCATATCTATTTAAGACAAAGCAGCATAGACAGAATATAAGTGTGGGAAACTACACAGCAATAACAACACTTGTAATGTGCATGGCATGAGAACATAACTGTTTATTCAATTGAAACTGAAATCAACATAGAGCAAGTTACAACAGCAAACAGCCAAACACGTTGAAGAAACAGGTTTAAAACATACCTGTTGCGCCATTGGAGTTTCAATTGCATCCTTCAAATTTGAAATTAGTTGGTATCAGTAAATACAGTGATGCAAGAGCAAAGTAGTATGAACCATAGCTACGGAACCTGACCTGAGAACAATTCTTCTTCTGCTTTAAGCGTTGACTTCGGGTTCGGAGTGGTGGTCCTCGTGATTTGGGCACTGCAGTTGCCTTACTAACTGCTCGTGTTTGGGTGCTCTGTGGTGGAGACGGTGCTGTGTCAACGGGAACTGGGTGTCTATCTGCTGGGGTTGGGGTTAGAAGGGGTGTAGCTGGTTCTCTGTCCAACTGGGTAGGGGTACAATCTGCATGAGTGTGGGTTATGTGTGGTGGGGCTGGTTCTTGGGCAAGTACAACCGTGGTTCTATCTGCATCGACAGGTAGCACGATCTTTTCTGAAGACCGTGTTTTTACTCCCACAGATACTGCCATCACTCCCTCCAATTGAAATGGCTGATAAACAAGAAAAGTAATTGAATGTACAGACATTGTAAGATAGACAGGTGCAATGGATAGTAGGGAAGAAAACAGGGCATGAAATAATTCACATTTATGTTGTCTAAGCAAACAGAATAGCAGGACATAATTTCACATATATGATGGCTAATTAAACAGGATAGCATGACACAATTTCACATGTATGATGGCTAACTAAACAGGATAGAATGACATACTTCAAAATATGATGACTATGTAAACAGGATGACATGATATAACTATACGATGTGTCTATTAAAGTGGTTGGCATGCCATAAATCACAAACATGCCGTCGATGGAAACATGATGGCATGATATAATTCACGGATAGAATGACATAATTTAAAATATGATGACTATGTAAACAGGATGAGATGATATAACTATATTATGTCTTTAGAAAATGGGTTGGCATGCCATAATTCAGATACATGCTGTCTATGTAAACATCATGGCATGACATAATTCAAATATATGATTTATATACTAAGGAAGTGAGCAGAGGGCAATCGCATATATGATGTGTCAACTAAGGAGATGGCATTCAATATTGTGTATATGATGTAAAAACTAAGCATTGCAATACAACATATGCATTATATGAGTAATATAACCCTGCCAAGTTTGAGCATACACCTCAGGGGGATAATAGGACTGGTCATCTGCCTCTGAATCCTCCTCTGAAGAGCTATCTGTAACCAGCAAGATATCTGCTTCAGCAGGTAGCATTGTCTGCTCTGAAGACCTTGTTTTCACTCCAGATTTCTCCATCACCAATTCAAATGGCTGATGCACAGGAAGAGCAGTTGAATATACAAACATTGTCGACAAAAGCAATGAGAAATACAAAAAAAGGACGGCATGATATAATTCACATATATGACGCTTGCCTAAACAGCATGGCATTGCATAATTCACATACATAATGCCTTGCAACAAGATAACATTGCATAATTCACATATATAATGTCTTGCAACAAGATGGCATTGCATAATTCACATATATGGTAATTAGACACTAAACAGGTGGCATTCACACAAAGCATGTCTAAACTAAGCAAATGACATAGCAATGCAAGATACCATACGCACGATATGAGCAACATAACCCTGCCAAGTTAGGGCATGCACCTCGGGGGGGGGAATATGACTGGTCATCTGTCTCTGAATCCTCCTCTGAGGAGCTATCGGTAACCAGCAAGACATGCGCTTCGTCAGATAGCATTGTCTGCTCTGAAGACCTTGTTTCCACTCCAGATTTTTCCATGACCGTGCCGAATGGCTGATGCACAGGAAGAGTAATTGAATGTACTAAAATTGTTGACAAATTTAACACGTAATAAAAAATGATGGCATGATATAATTCACATATAAGATGACTGGCTAACCAGGGTGGCATTGCAAAATTCACATATATGATGCCTGGCTAGACAAGATGGCATTGCATGATTCACATATACGATAAAGAAACTAAACAGATGGCATTGACACAAAGCATGTCTAAACTAAGCAGATGACATCTTTAATGTATACAGTAAGCAATGCAAGGCACCATATGCATGATATTACCAACATCAGCATGCCAAGTTAGAGCGAAGACCTCATGGGGTAAATAGGAGTGGTCTTCTCCTTCTGAATCCCCCTCAGAACAGTTATCTTCCTCTTGATTACGATCCGAAATGGGTGGAGGGGGGCTGCCTTTGCGCCCACCATGGAACGACGTCTGCATGAAATTTTATTGCCACGCAAGGCTCGTCTCTTTTGCTCTACATGATCAGTTCCATTGTGTACAATAACTGGCATGCATAGGAATAAAACATAGTGAGATTATGTAAGGAGTGCATGCACAAATCCAGAGTGATGGTAGCAAACTGTGGATAGACCCAAAACCAATGATAGCAGGCAGATAATAGCTTTAGTTAAAAAATACAGATAATGGCTCCTTTAATGTTTGTTTGCACCCAACATGAAACTCATAGTAGACACCGGAGATTAACCAGATAGTAGACAGATAGTACTGATTGCTGCCCCAATATGTACCCCACAACCATTTAAAAACTCAAGTTTCAGCATTAGTTTGGACCTGACTCGGAGTCTAATAGGTGAACACGACGATAATGTAGCATGTCATCATATTAAGCGACGCATAACGTAAGCAGACACGGAAGAGTGCGACCTCTCTTGCGGACCCGTGTAGTCCTCAAGGTCATCTGCTCAGTTGATGATGGTAATGCAGTTGCCGTGGCTGCCGGCGGCGGGGAAGAAGATCTGAGGCGGCGAAAGACAGTCTGGAGAGCGGATCCCTGCTGTGGTGAACCCTTCCGTCGTTGGAGCAGCTGAGCTGGGGTGGAACACAGCGCCGCAGGAGCAGGACAAACCACACAAGGTTTTCTTTGACACATATCTGTAACAGAAGTAATTGAGTAAGGGCTTGTTTGAATTTGAGGATTCTAACAATGCAGGGATAGGAAATAGACAGGAATAGGATAGGAATGCACGTGCAAAACAGAGAATTTAAAAACACAGGATTTCTGCCAATCTGGGTGTTTGATTCACAACAATTGGAAGATCACAGGATGCAAAAAAGCATGGTGAGATTAAGTCAAACCACAAGAAAATGTACGGTTATAATGCTATTATGCTACTATCTCTTAGTCTTGTGCTTGATGAATAGGAATATGAAAAGGAGGAGAAGTGGAAATTAGAATTCCTACGGTTTTTCTTTCAAGGAGACACTAAAGGAACAAATCCTACAGTTTTCCTTTGCTCCATTCCTTTGCACCAAATTCATGAAAAGTAGTACCATAGGAAACTTTCCAATTCCGATGTTTTTCATTCACTTTTCCTTTCAAGCACTGGCGATTCTAGTAGGCAGGCTTGAGCAAGGAAAATCCTACACTAAAAAAATGTTTTTGTGCTACTTCTATTACTTTGGACCCAGGCCACTGCCATACTAGCTCAACTCCCAGGCCCATCGACAAATGCACAGCTCAAACGCGCAGAGATAAATAATGATGGCGTTCAAGAGAGTCCATCACGGATAGCTAAGTTGCCTGGTACCTCACTGCTTGTCATATAGTAGGATAAAATAATCGTATTTCCCGTTACTACGAGTGCTCAGTGGACAATATATATAACATGTAGAGTAAAAAAGAGATGCAACAAGTGTACAACCTCTTTGGCGAAGCCATGTCGATCTCAGCGTGATTGGGTTGGCCGGTGAGGATGCTCCGGCTGACTTGGCTGTCGGAGGAGGGGAAGAAGATCTTAGGCGTCTGGAGATGGAGCCCGAGGTACTGCTCCGCTGTGATGGAGGGTTTCGTCGTTGGAGCAGCTCCGGTGAGTTGTACGACGCCGAGGCTGAAGCAGGACAAGACAGACAACGAACAACGTTAACCTGAGTGGAATTCTAATAGCATCTCCAATACATGACGTAAAATACATAACCACAAAGTGCTACATGTAAAATACATCAGCCGCTCATCTCTGAACTTAACTGTCGAAACTGAACTTAACTGTCGAAACTGAACTTAACTGTCGAAACTGAATTTTGCTGTCGAAACTGAACGCACTAGCAAGGTGAGGCTACACGTCGGTCGACTGACTTTTTCATCTCTGGTCAGTCGATTTTGCAGCCGTTGGATACGAAATCAAGGGCCTGCGGTTCATCTTCAACCTCCACCCCCCTGAGCCGCCAGCCACCACCGGCCAAACAGCAGCCCCCCGCCGCCCGCGGCCGGCGGTGCGTCGCCCCGCCCGCCCCGAAAACACTCCCCGCCGCCGGTCGGCCGCCGCCCCGGCCATCCCTCTAGGCCCCCCCCCCCGTGCCGAGCTTTTTCTCCGGCGATCCCCACGCCACCGCCCCGCCAACGCCCCGCCACCGCCGGCGACCACCGCCCCCATCCTGAACCCTAAGATAGATAGTGGGGTACCTCTCCGGCGAGCCCCCCTCCCCGCTGCGGCTGGTTCTTCCTTCACCCCGGCGAGCCCCCCACCCCTGAAAATCGACTGACCCAAAAGTCGATTCAGTCGACTGAAGTGTAGCTAAATCGGAGCAGCATCGCAAGCAAGAGCAAGAGCGAGAGCAGCAGCGCGAGCAAGAGCAATAGCAAGAGCAGACCAGGCAGGGGACCGAGAGCAAGAGCAGAGCAGCAGCGCGAGCGAGAGCTAAAGCAGCAGCAGCTCCTACTGATGTGGACGTCGCCGCCGAGGGAGCGACGCCGTGGAGGAAGTGGCCGGCGACGCCGCCGTGGATGGAGCCGCGCCGTGTCGGCTCGGGACCGAGCGCCGGCAGCACCGTGAGATCGAATCAAGAAGAAAATGCGGCGATTAGTGTACAACCTCTTTGGTGGCGCCGATTAGGCCGCAGCTTCATCCGAGGAAACGGTGATGATGATGCTCTTCCGGTGGTGCAGGTGAAGACGGCGGTGTGGGAATGGAGGTGGCGCGAAAGACGAGGGGAACGTCGGGGCAGCTCCTTGGAGGTGGAGGACGGGGTGGCTGAACCGGCGGGACGATGAGATCGACGACGGATCCTCATTCGGTATGGTGGATGAGGGACGTCGAGGTGTTGTTGTGGACGACGTCGTCGGGGAAGAGGCTCCGGCTGGGTGGCGGACGGAGCAGGGTGTGGGGTTTCGTCGCGGTTTTCGCGGCCTCGGTGTACGAATGGGTGGGCGGATGGGATGGCAGTGGGGAACCATGGCTTAGAGACGCGCTTGTCCAAAATGTGGGGTAAGTTACGAAAGTACCCCCACCGATTTGAGGCAGTTCTTTCGGTTCAGGGGTACCACGGGCATTTCGCGTGTCGGGATTTCACAGGAGGTGGGAGTTTTCGCGCGCGTTGTAATTTCGGAATAGCAAGGCGCGGGTTGAGATGGAGGGAGTTGTCGGAGCACAACGAGACAAAGATATATCTTAAATATTTCGGGCTAACAAGGCGCGGGTTGAAGAGGCGGGAGTTTCGCAGCACGATAGACAAAGACGCTAGCTTGAATTTTTGGCATAACAAGGCACGGCTTGAAATTTTGGAAGAACAAGCTTAACGTGTACCAAAAAAAAAGACAATTTGCACCTCAACACACACACAAACACCATTTAGACTAGAGTAAGGTACACGTGCATTGCACGCATGAGATTTGGCAACCAAATTATGAATAAATACCACATTATAGCATGCAAGTTTTGAGTCATATATGCATGATGTAGATGTTCGTTTAATTCTTATAGTTCATTTCATTCAAAATCATCTAGTTTTTATAAGAAAGCTAATCTATTTTAAGATTCATGGAATTGTGCGTCGTAAGACAAAGTAAAAACAGATAATGGCAAATCATGTAGAAAAACATTTGGGCAATTCTGATACGGAAGATTCTAGAACAAATAAGAAGTGCTTGTGTTTTGATGTTTGTGCATTATGCTTAAGTTCAACCATGGAGTCTTCTAGATTATACATGTGGCGAAATCTGGTGGAATCTAGATGATATCCAACGACC
Source organism: Triticum aestivum (assembly GCF_018294505.1). Classification (NCBI taxonomy): domain Eukaryota; kingdom Viridiplantae; phylum Streptophyta; class Magnoliopsida; order Poales; family Poaceae; genus Triticum; species Triticum aestivum. The sequence goes on along the minus strand of NC_057802.1, from coordinate 615,703,230 downwards.
AGTAGTGCTCAAATTTGCCATCTTTGGACCATCAGATTCGCCTCATCCAACGACCATCTTTCAAAGTTAAAGTTACCCGCACACAATATAAAAAAATATAAAATATAATATATATATATAGGGGTATAGATATAGATATGTGATGCGAAAGCCGCCCATCATCTCCAATTAGAATAGTGTGTCCATGCACGGATGCGACGTGGCCAAATGATGTCTGCCATCGGTATCTCAAATTCAAATCAGTCTGACCTTGTTCAATGTGTATACATTACAACATGCTCGTTTCCAAACCACACCGCGCAGATCTCCGTTATATTCATGCATGCATGGGTTTCAAACATCAGGATCTCTTATTCAAATATTTGAATTCAACTTTACATTGATTATGACCTCACCTATTCTTTTACACCCACACAGTAGTCTTCTCTTTATAATTGTACCACTAACTTTCTCTCGTGCATGCATGCACACACACTACCAGTCGGCATTATCCATCGCACGCATGCAATCTTTTTCTTCAGGTCGGTCTCCCATGAAGGCACACACCCACACACATCCCCCTCTCCATCATATCGGGCATTCTTTATCTCTCACGCGTGCATGCGCAACGATCGATGTTCCTCTATGTATGTGTGTATATAGCTAGGTCTTTCATAGTTTTCCACACAAACCGATCAATCGATATATCCAGTGAGGTCTCACCCTCTTTCCCACGTCCACATCGATCAATCTATACCTCTCTATATAGGATTAACATATATAGCTAATACACCCACATTAATTATATATCCAACGTCCCCCTCTCATCATCCATGCCTTCCGCTTCATCTCTCAGACGCGTGCACAATGGCGAAGACAGGGGGCAGTAAGGGCCCTGCCCCCTCCCCCCCTAACATCACTATATATCGAGGCTAATATGAATGTGATCATTAGACAATTGCTGCTAAAAATGGTTTAAGTTCATGAATTGACCCTCCTCGTAAAGGATTAGCAATGCTTGGCCCCCTAGCTCATTTATTTTTCATGGCTCCGCCACTGCGCGCAACAGCGCACGTGTTCGCCCCCTCTCTCTAAATATCGATCTCGCACTTGTGCATTCCTTCATAGTCTCCCTCCACTCGGCCCCTCGCACCATCTTCTAGCCCCCCACCGGATTTTGCCACATGTACAATCTAGCAGACTCCATGGTTGAACTTAAGCATAATGCACAAACCTCAAAACAACAGTGGTTCTCTTTTGTTCTAGAATCTTCCGTATCATAACTGCCCAAACTTTTTTCTAGTTGAATTGCCATTATTTGTTTTTACTTTATGCTTTACAACGCACAATTCCATGAATCATAAAATAGATTAAGGGCTTCTTTGATTCAAAGGATTCTCAAAGGAATTTTGGAGGATTCTAATCATTAGGAATTTTTCCTATCTTGGTTGTTTGATTCGTAGGATTGTAAACCATAGGAATTTTTCCATATGATTCATTTGCACTAGATTTCATAGGAAACATCCCATCCACTCAAACCTCTTTGAAAGAATTCTGCGTTTTTTCTATGCACAATCAAACACTCGTACAATCCTGTAGGATTCAAGACGACATTCCACTATAATCCCATGTTTTTCCTATTCCCGCGTTCTTAGCTTTTTTATAAAAACTAATTGATTTTGAATGAGATGAACTATAAGAATTAAACGAAGGGCTACATCAGGCATATATGACTCAGAGCTTACATGCTATAGTGTGGTATTTATTCATAATTTGGTTGCAAAATCTGATGCGTGCAATGCACGTGTACCTTACTAGTACTTCGAGTATGTGCAAAACACGTAAATTAGAATACCAATGGCACGCTACACAGTGTCTCTCTTACAGTTCATGAAGCCACGTGGCACATGTGGAGGCGTTGTCGCGACCTCCTTGCGTGGATTGATCACAGTGACGTGCTGCTGGTTCCAGAAGAATGTACTCGTCCTCCCTGAGCCATACTGGCGGTACATGCACGAAGCGAAGATGTGCACGCACGCCACGCACGCACTCATTCCCTCGCACGCACACGCGGGTACACGGGCGGACGCAATTTTGTACCAAGATCCACCCCATGTGATAATTTGACGCGTGTAAAGTCGTTCACTTCATTGATGGTCAATTAATACAGCGCATGCAAATTGAGTGGACGTGAGGGCGGAAGAAAGACATTATTACTCCACTGCGCGCATGCGAGTAGTTAAATCGTGGGTTGCTAGTAGTACTTCCATTGGTCTCCTTCGTATTTTGTGCCAATTTTTGACAGTAACATAATATTTACGCATTTGAGCAGTGTAGTACTTGAAATTTATGTTCCGCTAAACTCATCGGGAGCCGTTTTGGGCCTCGAAACCAAAACCATCAATTAATCTTTACCTTGTTCCCATCACATTCGAAAGCCTGCTCACACCTACTAGTACGTACCAAACCTGAACGTGTTCCCACTATGCAGGTATTAGTACTAGTGCTAGTACTTAGGTTATAAAAAGGGGAACTACCTAACCGAAAATTACTCTACCTTTCCTCCTCATAAGTGCTTCTTCTTCGTCCGTCGTTGCCATGGCCGGTGAGCAGAGCTCTAGGTCGAGAACTACTCGTAACAAGGGAGCAGCAACCAAGGTTGTGGAAAAAAAGAGAGGGCTTGTCGCCACGCAAAGACCTCGAAAGATCTCTCACGGGAAGGCGATGGCTCCCAGGAGCGCCCTAGCCGCGGAGGCGAACATGCCGAGCCGGCGGAGCTGGAGTCGTTATCCCTCGACGGCATGCCCGATCAGCTCAATAAGCAGAAGGAGTTCATCCAAGGCTTGATGGAGTTGCTGAAGGAGAGCCTCGACGACATGCCCGCTGAGCTCAATCAGCAGGGGGAGTTGACCGCCGGCTTGGTGATGCTGCTGAAGAAGAGCATTGCCTCGGAGAAGAAGGTGATCGGCGAAATCCTGCGACTTCAGGAGGACAAGGCGAAGCTCTGCCACGAGATCGACCTGTTGAAGGAGAAGAACGCCGGCTGGAAGAAGCTGCATGAGAATAGTAGTTCCTCGATGAAGATGCTGCAGGCCCTTGTCATGGAACAGAAGGAGGAGTTGGCGAAGCTCCGCATCGAGCACCCGGCTGCTGTCAAGGTACGTAATGCGGCCGTGGAACAGATGATGAAGGCTCGCGTCGAGAAATCCCGCGTCATGGACAGAATGAAGAAGATGGCGAGGAGACGCGCAAGGAGATGGAGGTCGTGGAGGCGATGAAGAAGCAGTTACGACTCCGCGGCGAATTAGATCATTTGGGGTGATAACCTTCCTTCTTCTTTTGCTCCTGTGTTTCATCTTTTGCTTCGGGTGTTTCACCGCACGTGTCACGTTCTCTGCGAGGCATGAATAGAACAATGGTTTTTTTGAGGGAACGAATAGAACAATGCTAACAATGAGATGACTAGCAAATTAGATCATTTTTATCGCCATATGGCATTGGGCTGCCGTGTTTCGTGCTCCTCCGTCGCAGTACTACTCCAGTGGAAAACTTGAGTATACCGCACGGTTCTTTGCTCCTCCTCGATCAGGTCGTCGGCGCATTTATACGAGCAGTCAAATCACAAGGCCCCGCCTTCCAGCAGTAATGAGCCGTCAAATCACAAAGGCCCTCGCCTCTCGTGAAACCGACCAAGCTAGACTGCCCCGCCCTCTAGCCTTTTAAAAAATGTATACTTTTGTACAATAGTAGTATCGATGGATTGCGCCATGTATAGAGAGCGCTCGTCGCCAAATTATGCATATAGTACTATTAAAAAGGCTAGTCACAATAATGGTGTCCAGCACAACCCACCCCTCAAATAAAACTAAGAGGGTGCTTGGATACGTTTTAGTCCCATGACTAAAAGTAGTGGGACTAAAACATGCTAGCCTCACCCATGCTTGGATCCAAATACTAAAAAGGCTAAAATCAAGTTAATGAGCATTTATTATCCTCCAAACCCTCCAATCCAGAACTCGCCTGTGTTAAAGGAGAGGAGTTAAATGCGTAGAGAGAGGACTAGTCCACATTTTAGTAGGGGTACCCCTGACTAAAAAAATTTAGTCTCAAGACTAGTTTTAGCCCCTCTTTAGTCAGGGGTGCTTGGAACTTTAGCCTCTTAAAGAGACTATTTTTAGTCAGACTAAAATAAGTCCCTTGGATCCAAGCACCCTCTAAGCATCCTGGAATTCTTTGACAAAACTAAGCACCCTGAAATTCTTTGACAACTAAACTACTGACTATATGATGTTGGCCATATATATTGTACGTATATAATGTGAAGAAACGAGTGGTAGTACTATACCAACTAAAAGATGAAATGTAAGAAATACTAGTATGTACGTACTGAAGAGTTAAAGTAACGAGAAGAAACATAACATAGTTCTGCTGGGGGCTCAGCACAACACACCCCTCAAATTAAATTAAGCACACCTGAAATTAAACTTTGCAACTATTCCTGTAGACACTGCATTAGAACCACCATGAGCAACGACACTGCCACCTTACTCGGAGTCCTCATCCACGTCCTCGACTTCGTCCTTGTCCCTCTTCCTCTTGGCTGATACTTCTTTGCCTGAACCGCACACTTGGTTGTTGCTCTTCATCCAACCCTTGTAGATATTGAAGCGAAGGTAGCCATCCATTGCAGCGTAGTGGATGTGGTCTATATCTAGTACATTCCGCTGCCATGCATGACGATGAAACGTGTATGGAGGTTTCTCCAGTTTACCGTACGAAGGATGAACCATGGCTCCTGCCAGGGTCAGCATTGAAGGCTGACGAGAGGACACCAGCCGATTCTTCTGGAGGTCGAAGGTGTTGCCTACAACGAGGCCTATCCGACGCAGGACTTCTTTGTCGTTATTAAAGTCTACAGTAACGAATTTGACTAGGTTGCTCTCGAGGAAGTCCTTAAAATCCTGGCACTCAACGTCGGCATGGCATATGTGGTAGACCAAGCATAAGTCATGCACGCAAACCTGGATCACGGCGGGATTCTTCCTCTCTTCATCCTTTAGATCCTTCTCTCGTCCCAGGACTGTGGTGTACTCAACATCTAGCCCAGCGACCCACTCATCATCTGAGTCTTCGAACATGCGTCTGAAGCGAGAAAGGCATCCTTTCACCGTCGCGGAAGAACGGGTGTAGATGACGTCGAACTCATCACCGGTGATGGTTCTAACCTTGTACTCACCGCCGATCGTGGAGATTTGGGACGCCATGGATTTGGGAGGAGGGTTAGGATTAGTGGAACTGCCGTAATGTGAATGGACGGGACGACTAGGAGCGAATGGCCGTAGTATTGAAGGACGTGCGGGGACGAGTAGGAGCGAACTGCCAGCGTGCGAACGGCAGGGTAGTGGCTTTCCATTCTCCCATGATACGGGCTTCCGAGAGCCCTTGGATCTGAGATCGAACGGTTGCATGGCGTGATTCTGGACCTATGGGTGAATATCCTATCCTGGAGGGTTATTCTGCAAATTTTCAGCAACTTAGCATGCGACCGTTTGATCTCAGATCCAAGGGCTGCCAGCAGCCCGTATCATGGTCGCGCCTACCACGACCATCCCGTCGCTCGCGCGGTCGCGCCCTTGGAGATTTAACACGGTGCGTTAGGCTATCTGATGTTGGCATGTCATACATAGTCATCACTTAGTCACTCATACTACAACAAGGTCGGTTATAAGGTTGGCTATAAGTGTATTTTTTTACTCCTCTCTATCTCTTTCTTCGTACTCCCTCCGTCCCATAATATAAGAACATTTTTGACACTAGTGTAGTGCCAAAAACGTTCTTATATTATGGGACACAGGGAGTACTAGTATTTATTGCATTTGCCAAGGAGTGACCTCTTCCAATGAAATGGTGTTGCTAAGTTTGCTTCATTTAATTAGCTATAGACTCAAAATTGTTTTTTCACCTAGGTACACGCGCTTAGCACCGTTTCTTCCTTGAGTCACCAAACTAGTCTCTCTCTTCTTGATTAACTTGCCACATCAGACTTTATGCCTATGTGGCAAGCTTAAGCACCTGTAGGAGCAAGTAAAAGTAAGTACAATAGTGCGCTTTACATGGCATTTTTGCATATGTGGAGGAAAGAGAGGCAAGGAAAAAGTGCAGAAGTGGGCTCTCATGCAAGAGCCAGCCTCTACTACATGGTGGAGCATTGGGAGAGGCACCTGTATGGAGGTGGTCAGGAATCGGGAGACTCACGCCGGTCGTAGCGCCGGAGTTAAAATGATAATGGCAAGTCAAATCACAGGGCCCCACCTGTCCAGCAGTAACTCGCTGTCAAATCACACAGCCCTACGTTTGCAGCAGCCTACTCCCTCGTCTTCTCGCGTCTCTGTCGAACCGACTAGGCGGAACTACCCCGCCGCCTACCGCGCAGGAAAAGCCCCGCCCTCGACTTTTAAATAGTATACAGTATACTAATTTTGTATCCATGGATTGCGCCCGCGCCATGGAGCAAAGCGTCTAGAAAACGGCGGTACACATGTACGGAGTATACAGCACGCCTGTCGCGTTCGCGTCGCACCCCAGACGGTCGGTCGGTCTGGCACGCTGCTCTCCGAATGGAACGCGCGTCATATTGCGTTTGCACACACATGTGGGACGGCAATTGAGAACCAACCATAGGCACACTCCCCGGCCCTGCAAGTCAGGTGACTTAATAGAAGAGGGAGATGAGCGATAGTACTAGAGAAGTGTTGTACTACGTTGGTGCCTGGACGATCCCTGCAAGACACGGAAGATCAGTTCGTCCATGCATGTGACCAGACTCCAGCAGACACGCCTGGATTGGCTATCGTGTACATATCGTGCAGGCTGTGTTGTACATGGCTGTAGTTGTGGTGAAAAATCTAAAAAAAGGTTTCTTGTCACCTCGCAAAATTAGGTGTCATGTGCTTCGGATCACTGCGAGGGTTAAACAGTGACAACTGAGTTGGGCTAGTCATTGGGGGCACATGCACGAACAGTGACTACTCGGCTGCCATCTAGGTCAAGCCGGCTATGTTAATTAGGACATCTATCGACGGACCCCTTTCTACGAGTTTATCTTTAATTCGATCTTTGTTCCTCGTCTAGTTTGTCCGTCGGGATTCATGTTGTCTCCTTTGGGCAGTGAGGTTATGATTTCTTGTCATGTGGCATTTTTTCGTGTTAGATGTTATAATCCGGCGCTTCAGATCAAAATGACGACAACTGTGCCTCCGGGTCACGTGCATCAAGACTTCTCGACAGTCATTGACGAGGTCAAGCTGGCTCCGGTAGACAAAAGAAAACTAGTACTACTCCACTATATAGGCAGGAGCCTCCGCGCTTGCTTGCTAGTGTTGCTGTCTTCACACTGTCTCGGCCTCTCCAGATCTAAACACGACAGCGGTGGCCACACACTCTCTCTCTGCTCACCGCTGGTCACAGATCCAGCCGGATCCTCTCCGCCGGGGAAGGTGAGAAGGTGCAACGTTCACGCGGTCGTCCTTCGCGACGGCTCTTACCCACTGCTGGGCGCGTCCCGATCAGCCTGCCTTGCCGTTCTCTCCCAAGCACCGCTGGCGAGGGAGGGCCTCCGACCCATTCTTCCTCGCTGCCGTAGTGTGGGCAGATCCGGCCTCCCGCCGCCCACCTAGCGACATCCCGATGACCATCAGGTATAACTTCCTTCGAAACCGGCCTTGCTCTACTTCCTGAGCTCCTGACGTCGCTGCATTTGTATCTTTTACTATTTCTCAGGCCCCCTCGTAGATAGGATCGATCGGCTGTTCGAAAACCACCTAATTTTTTACGTTTAAGAGGTAAAACTAGTTCATGCACTCGATTCTAGTACTACTTGGTTCAAACAAAGGAAGAAAGGGGGTGGGGTGGGGGAGGATTTGTTACCTAAATCTAGGACTTGGTCGAAAGAGGAAATAATGGGGGCGAAAAGTAGCAGAGACTGGCTATCCAACTGGTCTCTAGGTCTAATAGGGAAATAAAGGGAAACGCAGTATAAACTCAATATAAACCGGATCTATTGGTTGAAAAAGGAAAGAACGTGGGGACTGGGGGACAAGTCAACAGAGTAAGTCCAGCACTAGATTTGCTAGCCTCACACAGTATAAGGTGGCTATACTGAACAAAAATGGGACCAACCCAGATATCTTGTTCTGATGTTTGTTGCCCCGAGCCACTCTTATGTAATGCCACTGGTAAAATGTAGCATTCGCACTGTTAAAAGTAAGGACACGTTAAACCAATGTTGTTTTCAATGTAATGCCTCCAGTAATATGAATCAATGGCACTTCTTTACATGTCCTGCTAAAATTTCCCATTAAGATAAGTTGGTTCTTTTCGTTAGAAATGCAACTGTCCTGGTCCGCCTACTCTCCCGTGCCCAAAGTAATATCATATTTAACGGTTGTCATAGTTAATACTAATGCCCACACTAATATCTAGCAATGCCAGTGCTTTAGAAATTGCTACTGTCCTTGTAGGATTGCCATTCAGATAAGGAACATGCTTCTTTTCATTTGATGCATGTTTCATCACTTGTTAGTCACCCTCCTTTCCACCTTTTTTGTGCAAACAGAGATATACATTTCACGCTCGATCTTAGTTGAACTGCACAAATGATATCCAAATTATAGTTGAGCATTCCAGGAGCTTCACAACCAACCTTGATGTTGCTCAATTTTATTGCAACTAATGAAGAAGAAGCTCTGTGGGTTTCGTTTTCTGATGGAAATGGAACCGGGGCTGGAGCCCTTTTCTTAAAAAAAATTGCAGAAGAAGCTGCTAGCTCACGGGACATTGCTTCATTTTAGGTGAACTGCACCAAAAGGTCCCATGAATTGAATCATCCATGTTGGTGATTAAAAGAGCCAGCTTCCGCATCCCAGTCTAAGCATCCCCGGCCTCCATCCTTGCGACGCACGGTACACCTCGTTTGCCACCTGCTCGACCCTAGTGTCACTCATAAAATGAAGTAATAATACAGTTAAAATAGAGCGAGTGTCATCTCTATCATTTCATTTCCAATGTAGATAAAGAAAGTGCTTCTCTTTGTTAATGTATGTTTCATCAACTAGTCCCATTGTTAATGTTTAAGCGTTTCTGCAAACTGGGGTGCTTAATTTTAGTTGATATGTACAAAAATAGAGATTTGAATGTCTCAAGGCGCCTCCTTGTACTACCGTTGTACACTGATGTTCATCACTAGCAGAAGGTGTATCTGGGAGACTTGGGACGATGTCCAGTATGAGGCATGCCGTATGAGGCGTCGCAGGGCCCATCTCGCCCTCGCAGCATGGCATACTATGATACTATCGCAATATTTTCTTCTATTTATTTTGTGTGTTTCATCAACTAGTGCCACTATAATGTAATCGCGCTTTTTCATTATCTGTGCAAAAAGGGTTATTCAGCTGCATTTTGGTGGAACTGCACAAATGTACGTATGGAACCGGCATATATGCAGAGTGCGAGGTGTGCCAAGTAAAAATTACCGACACCAACCATGCTGCATGCACGCATTGGCATCCACCACCACCAGTGGGATGTGTGGCGCTCTCTGTGGACGGATCTTTCTCGGCAGCAAATCATCTAACCAAATACTAGTAGCTTATATTGGCAGTTTTCTAGGGAGTACTCTTTTCTGAAAGAAGCACCAATATATTTTTCTTTATTTGTACACTGTGTCACAACTTTGACCCAAAGGTCCAGAGCTATTTTAGGGTGATTGGCGTAGTACTCAGAGACTGATTGTAAGCATGATTTTCATTAGCTGTCACACTGATTGTAAGCATGAGCAGGTGGAAGATTAGGTTAGTGCGAAGCTTACCTTAAACCCTACCACCGCCGTTGAAACGAGGCGAGCGTCGAGGGAACCGTGGAGAACGGCGGGGAAGCGACGTCGCGCCATCCGGCCTCCTCTTGCGGTGGGAGAACGAATACTCCTGTGGCTCCGGCTGGCTCTGCACCCTCACGAACGGCACACCATACTCGATTGATTCGTTATCCTCTGGGTGCTCGACCTTCAACCTGTACGCCCACCACCTCCGCCTGACTGTCGCCTCGGGCGAATCTGTCTGCTCCATCACCCAGAGGAGATACTCGATGAACTCGGAGGACTGCGGCGTGACTGCCGCCGAGGAGTACATGTACATCGCCGCCCTCATCGCTGTCGTCTCGCTCTTTCGCATACATTGCCACATGGCCCGCACCGTCCTCGAAATCTCCCACTCATTGTCAATCCAACTAAGGATCTCCTTCAACCTGGCTAACTTTGCCTGGTCGCCGCCGGCGATCTGCCTGATTCGCTGCTGCATCCTCTCCATAGATTTCCTTCTGAGTGGTCCGGTGCTAGCTTTGGAAGATGAGAGGAGATATGGTGGTCTTGCAATAGAGAAGAGGGAGAGGCGAGACGGTGGTTTCGGAATGGAGATGATGGAGAGGAGAGGAGGTGGTTTTGCAATGGAGAAGATCAGAAGAGGGAGAGGCGAGACGGTGGTTTTGGAATGGAGATGATGGAGAGGAGAGGAGGTGGTTTTGCAATGGAGAAGATCAGAAGAGGGAGAGGCGAGATGGTGGTTTTGGAATGGAGATGATGGAGAGGAGAGGAGGTGGTTTTGCAATGGAGAAGAGGGAGAGGAGCGTGCGGCAGCGATTTAGGATTGGACGAGAGGGCCGGCGCGCTGTGACTGGATCAAAATCAAAATCAATTTACCCTTCAATTAAGAAAGCGACCCCACATTAACTAGTCTCCCTTTTATTCTGGGTCATAATTGACCATGATTTTCGCACAAAAAATATATGTTATACGTTGCAAAAATAATATAATTTGAAAGTACATTCAGATACGAACCAAACGATACAATTTTTGGTGACATGCATTCACATTTTGCTTGTCAAATACAGTACGTGGTCAAACTTTGACCCAAAATACGCAAAACAACAAAAAAATACTTCCAAGACCAGCGCCGCTCTTCCGCTCTTCTCCTCTTAAACCACCGCCGCTCCTCTCCTGTTCCAATCTAAATGTTCCATTTCAAAACCACCGCCCCTCCTCTCCTGTTCCAGTCAAAACCAGCGTCGCTCCTCTCCCGTTCTAATCCAAAACCAGCGCTACTCCTCTCCTCTTCCATTCAAAAACCACCGCCAGCGAGTGAAGGTGCTGTGGAGAAGTAGATCGATGGAGGAGTACAACCGATACGTGAGGATCGCAGACGGCGACCCTGTGAAGCTAGCTAGGATGTTGGAGATACAGTCTTGGTTTGACAACAAGGACCAACTAGCGGCGACGGCAACATCCATGGCCAAATATCTGCAACAGAGCGAAAAGGCGGCGATACTCCCGGAGGGAGTCGCGCCGGAGTACATAGAGCTGCTCCTCTGGGCCATGGAGCAAACAGATTCACCGAATCCGATCGTGAGGGAGCGGTGGTGGGAGTATCGATCCCAGATGGAGCATCCACCAGAGATTGAAGGATCGAGCATCTACAGGGTGCCGTTTGTGAGGGTGTCCTGCCAGAGCGAGCCGGTGGAGTCTTCGTCGACAGAACCCAACTGCAAGAGGAGAAAAGCAGTTGGCCCGACGATGCTTCCCCACCATCGTCTCCCTCGCCGTTCACATCGTCTCACGGGGCGGCTGTCTGCCGCCAAGGAATAGGAGGGGGCTGCCCCCCCCCCCCCAGCCCAATAGTCGGGCGGGTTGTGAATTGTCAGGAGGAGCTTAGGGTTGTCAGTATTTGCAGGTTGTGAATTGTGTTTTGTGTTGTGTATTTTGAGAGTACTTTCAGATATGAATGTCTTTTGAATTTCAGATTTCCATTATTGAGCGTATGAAGTATTTTATGAATTCTAGAGATCTATTTTTAGCACTTAAAAATGAAGTTTCATAGAAGTATAAAAGTGCAGACAATGTGATTCTCAGAGAAGAAACTGCAAGTTTCAGTTTCAGATAAGAAAAACTGCAAGTTCAGTTTCAGATAAGAAACTGCAACTTTCAGAGGCAGAGCATTTATATTAACACGGCCTTTTCAAACAGGGTTAACATCATGTTGGAAGTTTTATTCATGGTCGAAAATGAGACTACCAGCCAGTTAACATCATGCTGATCAACATTCATGCATAGCACATCTTCATATGATGCACAGTCAAAATGCCCACACAATGTCGAGTGTGCGAAACACAGAGAAAACGAGGGACGAAGTTTTGGCAAGTGTTGGACGTGGTTTTGGGCAGCCCCGTCTAGGCTCTCATTTTTAACATGCGCAGCCCACGACCTCGGATGGGAGGTCCATAGGCCTGTTTGTATTTTCTTAGGGCCGTCATGTATCGACCGGCCTATGGACCTCCCATCCGAGGTTTTATTTTTGGCAGCCCAATTTATGTTTTTTTTTTGAAGAAAACGCAGAGGTCTATTCTATTTTTCTATATAAGAATAGGAACGCCAGGTCCAACTTATGTTTCCCTTCTAACTATATTATATATATTTAAATTATTTTATATGTTATTATATATTATTTTTATTGTCATCATATATTTAACAGATACTTACATATGTAAGAAAACAATATCCCACATCTTATTAACTTATAAAAATAATTTCTTAACAAATAAAATCCTGGATTGTTTTGGCACGAAAATCCTAGTGATTGTGTACAAAAGCTTGGTAAGATTTAAGGACGAATGTAATAATATCATTTATTATTTAAATATATTTATAACAAAATGCTCAGCCCCTTTTTATTTTTTGATAACATTGCTAGCCCAACCCAACATTATAATTAGAATCAGCCCAGCAAAATCGTGTATTTCGAGAAAGTGCAAATAGCCTGTAATTTTTTAGGAAATAAAATAAATGGGTCGCATGGACGCTACATTATTTGTTCACCCAGCCCAGCTAATGGCTGTAATTCAAAAAAAATATCAAATTGACTGTAAATTCTACCGCGCAAAAAAAAAGACTGTAAATTCTGAAAAAAATGGGTTGAATACGTGCCACATTTTTGGAGGCTGAAATGTGGGCCAATAGGTCGAAGCCAACGCAAGTCGTTGTCAATTTAGTCAACAAATGATTCTGACATGTTAGCCGTTGGATTTACATCCAACGGCCGGCATCCATCTTCAATCTCTCGTCTTCTTCCTCCAGCGCCGCCGGGACCACCTCCCGCCTCCTGCTGCTAGCAGCTCTGCTTAGCACGCTTCGCTATGAAGCGCTACTACACCGTTGGCCAGGCCATCCCTCCACCCCTCCACACCTCCTGTTCTTCTCCACCGACTGCCGAACCACACCGCACTAGAACCAGTTAACCCTCGTACACCTCTCCGTCTCCGACTCTACTCCCGCGTCTTCCCATCTCCGGCTCGTTGCTGTTCGGAGCATCGCCGTCGTCCACCACCTTGGATGCGCTCGGCGCGGCGTGGTCAACGTGGTCAACGAACGACACCATCAGAAGTAGACTGTGCGTGGAGAGGCTGACAGCTGGGTCCACGGCCGCACACAAGGAAATGCCTCCTTATTACGCGCAAGATAATGATTCCTCCACCTGACATCTGGGACCCACCGGAAGGGCCTCTGTATTTCGCGAAAATAACGTTCCCCCCGCTGACATGTTGGACCCACCAGCTATCTTCGCACGCAAGGAAGTGCCTCCTTATTACGCACAAAAAAATGAATACTCCCCCTGCCAGCTGGAACCCAGCATAGTGGGAGGCCAACTTGTGGGCCTACCAAGTTGACGGGGACGGAGGGCTTTGTCAACTTAGGCAATATGAACGATTCTAGCTCCTGTTACCGTACGATGTTCATCCAACGGTCGTAGTGCTTCTTCAACCTCTGGTCTTCTTGCTCCAGCCGCCCAAACCAGCGCCGGTCGTGCCGCGTGCTCCTGCCTCCCATGGCCAGCTGTGATGCCGCGGAGGCCTCACCGTCCCCTACTACTCCCACCGCTGGCCAGGCCATCCCTCTACTCACCCACACCCCCTGTTATTCTGCGGCGACAGCAGCCTCACACCGCAGCCGAATCAGTGAACCCTCATACTCCTCTTCGTGTGGGCATCCACTGCTGCGTCTTCCCCGGCCCCGAGTCGTCCCCTTCCTAGTCCTCGCCGTCGTCCACCGCCGTGGTGCTCTCGGCGCGGCGTGGTCAACGTGGTCAAGGAACGACTTCCATCGGACGTGGACTGTACGTGGAGAGGCTAACAGCTGGGTCCACGGCCGCAGCAAGGAAGTGCCTCCTTATTACGCGCAAAATAATGATTCCTCCACCTGACAGCGGGGACCCACCGGACGGGCCGCCGTATTTCGCGAAAAAAACGTTTCCTCCTGACTGCTGGGACCCACCAGCTACATCTTCGCACGCAAGGAAGTGCGTCCGGGCAAAAAAAAACGATTCGCCCCCTGACTGCTGGGACCCACCAGCTACATCTTCGCACGCAAGGAAGTGCGTCCGGGCAAAAAAATACGATTCGCCCCCTGACTGCTGGGACCCACCAGCTACATCTTCACACGCAAGGAAGTGCCTGACAGTCGGGACCCACCTGGTCGAAGCGTACGTAGCGTTGTCATTCTGGTCGCGAACGTGTACGTACATATATACTAGTGGATGTAGAGGCGCGCACGTGTCGTAGTAGAGGCACGTACGTGTCGTAGTAGAGGCACGCACGTAGCATGTACATGTACGTACAGCGGCCAGGGTGCAAGAAAGAAAATACGGCCACGTATGTGTACATACGGGCGGGGTCACGAACGCCTACTCGCGCATACGTACGGCCAGAGCTCGTGTACATGGCTGGGTCGGAACGGAGAAACAGCGTCGTCGTCGTGTTCATGGGGAGGCAACGGAATGCGTCGTGTTCATGGGCAGTCAACGGAATGCGTCGTGTTCATCGGGAGGCAACGGAACGCGTGGGAGCCAACCGGCTGGGTCGGAACGGAATGCGTGGTCGTGTTCATCGGGAGGGCTTGGACGGAACATGCGATGGAAACGAGGCCTGGCGTACCACAAAACGGAGGAAACGGACCTCCTACGTTCGGAACAGGGTCCTATTGATCGGGAGGGGTGTGGCGTACCGCAAAACGGAGGAAACGGACCTCCTACGGTCGAAACGGGTGTCCTGTTGATCGGGAGGGGTGTGGCGTACCGCAAAACGGAGGAAACGGACCTCCTATGGTCGAAACGGGGGTCCTGTTGATCGGGAGGGGTGTGGCGTACCGCAAAACGGACGAAACGGACCTCGTACGGTCGAAACGGGGGTCCTGTTGATCGGGAGGGGTGTGGCGTACCGCAAAATGGACGAAACGAACCTTCTACGGTCGAAATGGGGGTCCTGTTCATCGGGAGGGGTGTGGCGTACTGCAAAACGGGACTCCACGGGATACTGTTCATCTCCACCGTCGACCTCCTCCTGCCTCCACGGGCTACCGTCGACCTCCTCCAGCCTCCACGGGCTCCTGTTCATCCAGCCTCCACCGCGCGCTACTCCACCGGCTACTATTCAACCACCCCTCCACCGTCTACTGTTCATCCATCCCTCCACACCACGGGGTCCTGTTCAACCACCCCTCCACGGGCACCCCTCCACCGTCTACTGTTCATCCAGCCCTCCACACCACGGGGTCCTGTTCATCCAGAGGCAACGCCACCGCTCACTGTTCATCCAACCCTCCCCCCCAACGCTCACTGTTCATCCAATCGATCGGCTTCAGTTAGCAGCAGTAGCGAAGGAATCGCTTGATCGGGTTCAGTTAACAGCCATCGATCGATCGCTCGGGTTCAGTTAGAGACCAACGCCTCGCTCGGGTTCAGTTAGAGCCAACGCCTCGCACACACGCGCGTACGTGTACGAGAGAAACGCGCATCGCTCGGCCCCCGACCTCCCACCGTAACCGGGAACTCCCCGAAATTTTCCTCCCCCTCGCTTCTACCACGGTTTTTTCCGTCATGGACGGCCCAAAGAATGTCATGCAGCTGCGTCTCCGGCCCGCCCAGGACAAAAAGCCCATTTTATGTCATGATTTTTTGTCATAGAAGTAGGAGCCCACCACATCTATGATGATACCGGGTTTTGTCACAATTATCGTCATAGAAGTGTCATATGTATGACAGAAAAAAATTCGTTCGGCCCAAAATGTCACGGATGTGTCTTTTTTTTGTAGTGGTGTCAGCAGACTCCCGCTCCTCCAAGTCCACGAACGCGTGAGCCGACTCCTCTTCAAAGTCCTCCAGCGTGTCAGCAGACTCCCGCTCCTCCAAGTCCACCAATGCGTGAGCAGACTCCTGCTCCAACTCAGCCACGTCAGCCGTCTCCGCCGCCTCCGCAATCGCAGAAGAGACACGCCGCAGCTATGGTGCGTAGCGGTACGAGTCGAGATAGTACAGGAGGTACAGGCGGAGAAAAGCGATATAAATATGGTCCAAGCCTCGCTCCTCTTCCTCAAAGGCCTTACGACATGACCGAGAAGCAAAACGAAGCCATAGTGCGGCCCCAAGTGGACGCCCATTTTGGATCGAAACCGGCACCGCCGCCAAGGGAGAAAGTGCCTGAGAAAGTTATTGACCACTTTATTCATATGGCAAGAAAACCAGCTCCCAAGCCTGTTGACTCAGACTATGAGCGCCAAATCAGGAAGGCACATCGAGCACGACTACAGAAAGGAGCGAGCTCGAGCTCGAGCCAACAAGCAGCTGTCAAAAATGCGGGAAAACCGTTCCCCAGCTGGGAGAACAGGCGGCGCAATCGACCCCCCCCCCCCCCGCGCGCTTGTTGTGCCAACAACACATGAGAGTATGCGCGCCCTATATATATTTGGGCAAACCGTTAACGTTTTCCAGCTGGGCAATGTGGTAATAACCGAGGAGCATATAATGCAGGCTGAAATGCTCAAGATCACTGTTGGACAACTCCTCGATATCGAGCCCATGTCTCCGCTTAGAGAGGAGGAAATAAAACGGAAATATGTCCGGGGCCAACCTTTGGTCGAGCCAGACGAGGTCAAGAACCTCCCAACGAGAATGTATGAATTGCATCAATGGTACATGAACATTACCAAGATTTCCAATCGAGAGTCCCTCATGGTGAATGTCAAGGAGGAGCATTACTTCCATGAGAAAGCTGTGTCCGTTGAGTATTCAGAACTATTTCAGTTATTCAATCAAGATGCACTCGACAAATCTATCGCCAGTTGTTATTGTTTGTAAGTGATTTCTTTCTGTAATTTAAGTCTCAAGCTAGCTGTAGTGATCATTTTGATCAATCATTACCTGTAATTATCCTCACTATATTCTTTTCTATGGTATTATGCAGGATGAAGATGTATGAAATGAAAAAATCTGGACGCTATGGCATTGGGTTCATTGACCCAAATGAATACACATGGAAAATTCCAAGTTGTCGAGTAAGTTTAGAGGAAAGCATGCTAGAGTTCTTGAAGCGCCTCAATACCAATGAAGATATACTACTTCCTTACAACTTCCTGTGAGTCACACTATCTTGTACTACAAATTCTGTTTTTGCTTACTAGCTAGCTAGATGTTAATAATTAAGTGTATAGGGTTTAGGGTAGTTGATTAGTGTTGTGCACATGCCCGCTTAATTAAGACATGCAAACTTGTGCGCATGAAGTTTTCACTGGATCTTGTTAGACATTAAAGTTGACGAAGGAAAAGTTGAAGTACTGGACTCACAACTTAAAAAAGAAAGTGACTACACCATGTTGAAGGGGATAGTCAATAGGTAATTTCAATCATTTATTAACTATATCTCGGCCTATTTAGTTCGTCATTTCCTGTATGAACTATTTAATAACCCCTTTATTAATTTTCTTTGCCGGCGGGCAGGGCTTGGGCAAAGTTCATCAAGATGACTCTAGGAAAATGGGCAGAAAAGTTGTTTTGGTATCGACCCAAGGTAAGTAATTAAGTAGTACTAGCTACCATCTCTTTAATTCTTGTTTCAATACCATTAATTAATTATCATGCTTGATTAATTATTACCTGATTAAATTCAATTCTCGTAAAGGCTCTGAAGCAGGCGCCGGGGACTGATGTGTGTGCATTCTACGTTTGCAAGAACATTCACATGATGGCGTCCGAAAGAAGCAGATCTGATAGACAGCAATGGGTACGTTTCACAGAACACTATTCATAATTTTTACATTATTATCGATATTGATCTCTTTCTTAACAGTTCCATGACGTGCGGGAGAAGCTCCTACCAACGGAGCGCATACGAGCACTTCAAGAGGAAATAGCGGGATTTTTGCTCGACCAGGTCATAGATCCCAAAGGAGAATACTATTACCCGCTACCGCCCCCTTGAACCACTTGTCATCGTGCTCCGAAGGCACCAAGGCAACATGTAGCAGAAATTGTATATATACCTAATTGTATAAATATATACATGCATGTGTATGTGTGAATTATAATGGTGGTTGTGAGACATTCGATGATATATATATAGTATGTGGTTGTGTACAATATGTAGTATCGTAGAATACCAGCAAACAACAAAATATTAAATGGAAAAATAAAATTAAAGGAAAAATAAAAAATAAAACCAAAACCCCCTCAAACATTTTAGTACCGGTTGGTGTTACTAACCGGTACTAAAGGGCTCCCCGCCCCCGGCGCTGGCTCGTGCCACGTGGGTGCACTTTAGTGCCGGTTCGTGCCTAACCGGCACTAAGGGGGACCTTTAGTCCCCACTCTTTAGTACCGGTTGCGGAACCGACACTAAAGGCCCTTACGAATCGATGATATATCCCGGTTTTGCACTAGTGTGAGGTGTCGACTTGGGAGGCCCCTACCTCCCCTTATATAAGTGGATACGGGGTAGGTTTACAAGAGTACACGATCGAATTACATGACTTGAGGTCCAAGTAAGGTGTACCATGTACGTATTGTATTACAAGTAAGGAGGCATCATTACATGAGAGTCCTATAGGCCAGATGGCAGACTAGACCGAGGAGCGGCATGGCCCATGCATGGATGGCCTCCCAGGGCCGACTTCCGATGGCTCGCGGAACTCCCTAGTACAGGACACCATCACCACGCTTCGAAATTCTCCAAACACAAATGTCTCCTTCAGGGCCCTCCCTCATTCCACCTTTCGGAGTCGTTGGAGACCACCAGGGCGTCATACCACTGATGTGATGTCGTTGTCGTGTGCTGCCGCACTATTTTCCCAGAGAGAAAGAGTGTGTAAGGGTCATCTTTAGATTTCATGAAAATCGCAATTGCATTTGCGAGATGTGAAAATTACTAATGAAAGTGTCTTTTCAAAAACTAAAAATGTTATTCTGCCTCCCCTCTTTTGTTTTATTCATACCACAAAATCAATAAATAAAATCATAAGTATTTATTGGCACACGATTCACACTAATATCTACACACACCATGCTTTTTTAACCTTTTCCACTTTGTTTTGATTTTTGTTAAATAAGGAAACATGTGCTCCCGAGAGAAAAAAATCTATGTTTGGTACGGTTCATCATATATTTATGGACCTCCGTTCAAGTCAATAAGTCAAGTGGAAGCTTGAAGATCAGAACAGCCAAATCTCATGTATACTACTACCTCCGTCTCATAATATAAGACGTTTTTCCTAGTTGTATTAATTATCGAAAGTGTCTTATATTATGGGACGAACGGAGAAGTAGTCAGTTATCTCTACTCCTAATGAACGAGTTGGTGAATCGTCTCCGTGGTTTATTTTCGCTGGGTTTTTTCGTCTCTCCTCCCACCACCCCCTCCCACCCTGGTCCGCGGTTTATTTTCGCTGGTTTTTTCTCGTCTCTCCTCCCACCACCCCCTCCCACCCTGGTCCATCGGTTTATTTTTCTCTCTACTCTTTATTACAACCAGAACTTTCCTAACGTATAACAAATCACGGATCTAACTTCCTTAAATTATGCAAATCAATCGATTCCTTTTATTGGTTCAATTTGTCTTAGGAAACAAATAACAGATTTTCAGGAATCAAATAATACTTTTTAATCTAACTTTCTTAAATTATGCAAATCAATCGATTTCTTTTATTGATTCAATTTGTTTTAGGAAACAAATAACAGATTTTCAGGAAACAAATAATACATTTTAATCTAACTTTCCTAACTTATCTAAATCAATCGATTTCTCTTATTAGTGAAATTTGTTTTAGGAAACAAATAACAGACACGTCACAACTTTCCTCCCAATAAATAGTTTCTTAACATTTGCGAACTTTCCTAATCAGACACGTCACAAACGGGCAGGACTGATATCACGTTACCAAACAATAAAACCCCATTTGCATAGAAATCAGTTCAAAAATCCTAACTTTCCTTGATAACAACCAACATTTCCTATGTTTTCTACCTATTGAAGGAAATCACCCCTCCATCGATATTAGCATTTTTTTTGAATTGAGATCTCCGGGTTATGATTTTTTCTGTGATTCTTTGCAATTGTGACATCTCCTTCCACTCCGGCTCCTTCTCGCATAAACACCTCCACCACAGCCAGGTGACACCGCCCCAGACCTCCTGCCTCTCCACACCTTCTCCGCCACCTCCTTCTCGTACTCCATTAACAATCCCTCCGCCACATTTGTCCACGGCGGTGTCGAGGGCATGGCGCAGCAGCGTACCAGCGGTAGAGCAGCGCATAGCAGCAGGAAGCAACATGCAGCAGGCGAGGCGAACGGCCGACGGTGGAGGGCAGAGATGCGGCCGGCGTGGCTGAGGGGGCGGCCGGTAGAAGATGGCCATGACTGGAGGCGGCGCGAGGCAGGGGCGCGACAGCGGGGCGAGCGAAGGGATAGGCGGCAGCAGACGGGGCGAGCGCACCCAGCGAGAGTGTGGCGCGCGGCCAGGGTGTGTGTCGCGCGGGGCACAGTGGTGCGGTGGCTGCGGCGAGCGCGACGGCTGCGGCGGGCGCGACCAACGCGGTGTAGCACGGGCGTGGGCATGACGAGGGAGTGGCCCAGCGGGCGCGGAAGAAGAGCGGCAGGCTCGGGCATGGGCGTGCATAGGAGCGGGCATGTGCCACAGGGTCAATCTGAGGAGCTCGGTGGCTACCCCTGCAATGGCCATGGCGGACGGCGGTTCTCGGCCATGGCGAAATACCTAACGAGAGCAAACGAAAGGGGAAACAGGGGAAAGGCAAGAGGAGATCATGGCGGTGTCAATGGCACCCTAGGGGAAGACATGGGAGCTCGGGGCGACGCGGATCAAACGGCAATGTCGCGGTGACCCAAGGTTGAGGAAGACGGCAGCGACGTCGATGCGGGGGTGCTGGACTTGATCTCGTTGGCGCAGACGAAGTAGCGAAGGCGTTCGAAGCTCCTCGACAAGCTCCTGGCCCGCACACTAGTAGAAATAAGGGCTTTGGTCACAGGGCAGTATTCACATTAGTCCCGGTTCAGTCACGAACCGGGACTAATGTGAGCATTTGTCCCGGTTCGTGCGGCTAAGGCATTAGTCCCGGTTCACCTGGGCCCTTTAGTCCTGCCACGAACCGGGACTAAAGGGTGCGATGCCCATTAGTCCCGGTTGGTGGCACCAACTGGGACTAAAGGTTAGACCTTTAGTACCGGTTGGTGCCACCAACCGGTACTAATGGGCTTTGAGGCATTAGTACCGGTACTAAAGGTCCCATTTTCAAACTCTACCCCCCCACCCCCCCCCCCCCGTTGGACCGCCTTTCCAGTTTTAGAAAAAACAAAAGAAAATGATGGAAATGTCAAAAAAATAAAATAAAATAAGTTTCCCATGTGGTATGTGGTCTAGTTGTTGGGAAAATTAACAAATATGAATTTCGACTTTATTTGCAAAATCTCTCTGGAATTTGTAAAATGGGCATAACTTTTGCATACGAACTCGGATGAAAAAGGCTTTTATATGAAAAATCATCTACTCGAAAAGTTACATCCGAATTTAACCGGAGGAACCCCGTTAAACATTTTCAAAATCCTCAAAATCCTAACAGAAAAAAAGTTACGGGGCTTTTAAGATCTGGAGAGTGGAAAAAATCGAAAAAATTTCAAACTGTGATCAAACAATGGTCAAACTAATTATTCTAGAATATTAGTGTTACTAAATAATTATTTCAGTTATTTTGAATTTTGGTCAAATCTGGTCAAACTGTGGTCAAACTAATTATTCAAGAAATATTAGTGTTACTAAATAATTATTGTTTTTTAAAACAATAGTTTCAAACTCAAACAGTGAAATGTGTCACTTCATGCTCAAGCAAAATTCCTGAGGGTTAATAGGATTGACATCTTACTATTGTCAGGAAAACAACAAGTGCAGACTTGGAAACGAGGGAGAATAGAACCCGGAAGTTAAGCGTGCTCAGGCTGGGGGAGTGGGAGGATGGGTGACCGTTCGGAAAGTTAGATGATTTGGAATGATGAGGGGTGATTAAAGATTAGAGGATAAATTGAGCAGTGATGAGGGGTGATGATTAGAGATTAGAGGTTAAAATAATTCAGAAATTTGAAAATCAAAAAAAATTCAAAAAAAATTCATAAAATTTCCTTTAGTCCCGGTTGGTGTTACCAACCGGGACTAAAGGTGGAGCTCCACGTGGCTGCGGCCTTTAGTCCCGGTTCGTGTAAGAACCGGGACTAAAGGGGAGAGGCATTAGTAACGACCCTTTAGTCCCGGTTCAAAAACCGGGACTAAAGGGCCTTACCAACCGGGACAAAAGCCCCTTTTTCTACTAGTGGCAGGGAGGGCAGTGGCCATGTGGATGGGGTCGGTCATGGTGGCCGTGCCGTCTGACTTCGTCCAGATCGACGGGATCGAGCGAGCGAGGAGGAGAAGTGGATTTGGGAGGGGGCGTCGAGGAGGAGTGAGGCCATGCGGGCAGGGAAGGAAGGGCGTCACCCTTATCCATTCCCCTTCGATGCCAGCGAGGTGGTCGGGCGGGAGCCTGGCTCTGTAGCGACGCGGCTCGGGGAACAGGAGAAGACGACCGCGCGGGGACTGGACCGCTGAGCCGGTTCGGTGGCAAGGCCCGGGGGGCAGGGCGAATCCCCTTTTACATCGTCCTTTTGGTTTTTCAAAGTATTCTAATCTGTTTCTCCTTTTTAACACCATTTTCTATTTATTCTTATCAACTAAATGATCTCTACTCCTAATGTCTCAGTTGGTAGTCTCCGTTCCGGTTTTATTTTCGTCCCACCTCCCGAGTGAGGGAGAGGGGGAGAGAGAGTGAGGAAGAGGGAGGGGGAGTGTGTGTGTGTGTGAGAATTTGATGGTAAAAAAGGTCGTCAATATCACTTACTATGTATGAGAATATTAAATGTAATATTAACATAATTGATATTGAACTTTTAAAGTTAATGTGGCCCCGTTGCAACGCACGGGCGTTCTTCTAGTGTATCTAGGATTTAACTGTGCTCCATGCCAACCTAGTGCTATAATAATTAACAGTAATGAAAAATAGCTATAATAGCTACAGTCAACAAAGGAGTGTATTTCCATGCCCCAGGCCATGGCCAGTGTAGCCTGGCCTGGCTACACCCCTACTAGTAGTGTGGATCAACAAGAGGGAAGTTAATTTACATTCCTAGGAGAAATTAGTGGTGCTCTCGTGTCGTTCCCTCCTTGGGTGTGTCATACTTAGAGGTGTGCATTGGATCGAGGGACCAGTGGACGGTTTTACTGTTTTACTGGTGGAGCGGCGTTACTTGTTCGCATCGGCGATGTGGAGTCTCGGCGGCGTGGTGCAGCAGGGTCTCGGCAACGGATGTGTGATGATGGACGAGCGTAGGGAGGTGGCGTTGTCTGACGTCATGGTGGCGTCGACTTCAGGCCTGACAAGATGCGCCGGTACATGCTCTGAAGATGGATCGGTGGAAGATGGCGGCGGCAGCCTCTGAGAGGGCGCCGAACCGGTGAGTGCCCCAGAGCAGGTGGCTTAGTTGGGGCCTCAGGTTTTAGATGTTAGGCATTGGTGCGAGGTCTGTTTGGTATTTGGCCCGGACTCTCGGCACCCCCTTCATCAGTTAGATAGGAGTAGCGAAGATGTTGCGAAGATGGTGGCTTCAGACTTATTGATGTATTTCTTTGTAAGCTTTTATTGAATAATCAATAAAATGACCGCATGCATTTTCCAGATGCAGAGGCCGGGGGTCATCCTCCTTTTCTAAAAAAAAATAGGAGAAATTAGCAAATGTGATGGCGTGGATAAGGGCAGAAAATAAAACCAAGTTACAAGATTGCACAAAGAATAATAGCAATCTTGGATTAACAGTGAGCGAGTTTAAGTAAGGATAGTCTCCATGTCATCATAAACACGTGGAATATCATGGCCTAAAAGATTAAAGAATAGTAGCAGGAAGATGATTCATCACACAAGTAACATCGAGGGGTATTAGATATAAGAAAAGTTGCAAAAGGCTTCTAGAAGATTTTTGGGTGTTAGATACAAGAAAGATGTTTGAGAACAAGGCTCTAAAGGGCATCAAGAACAACCATGAGATATCTATCCTATAAACCTGGCCATGCTACCTGTAAAGCTGAGGCGACTGCGTGGCGCGGTGATTTTGGTTCGCTCGATGTCTAGTGTGTGTACCTTTTATAGCATTGTCAAAGGGCCAACCGTTTCTTCTTTTTTACATCTTTGTTTTGCTTCTATGTGCATGATTGGTAGGCCTTGTTTGCTCACGGGACCGAACATTGCAGTGAGTTTCGCCAACACCGTGCGTGAGAGAGGAGGGGCCCCGAGCGAACGCCCGGTAAAAACCTAGCTTCCACACCCACGCGCACGACAGCATGCGACCGTTCCTCCTCCTCCTCGACCTCCCTGTCGGTGTCAAAACCGGCGGATCTCGGGTAAGGGGTCCCGAGTTATGGATCTTGGATCAATGGAAAACATGAAACACAGGGACAATATTTACCCAGGTTCGGGCCCTCTCGAAAAGGTAAAATCCTATGTCCTGCTTGATTATATTGATGTGTGTATACGGTAACAGAGTGGATCTACCACGAGATCATATGAACTAAACCCTAGGTGAGTAGGATGATGGTTCTTCTGAATATGAGATCGTCTATTGACTAGCCGGCCTTGGTTTATATAATGCACTGGATGCCTAGGATTTAGAGGAGTCCTTGCCATGTGCGCCAAGTCTTGTGAAATCCTCCTTGTATGCGTCATGGGCTTCCCGAAGTGGCCCATGAGTGAACCTCCATGGTAATTCAAGAATCCTCCTTCAGAGTTTTCCGGAAATACCTCATTCTTGAAAACTCTGAAGGACTTCAGCCGAGCTTAATGCTGCAAATGTTTTCTATGGAGCCAGCTATTTGCATCCAAACTTTATGCCGGACTGCTTCCGAGGTGGTGCACCACCTTGGTCTTGGGCTGATTTTTTGCGGAATTTTTCGATTGGTGCAATTTATTCTCTGTCAGATATATAGCCGTAGCCCCCGAGACTCAGGTTGGGTGCGGCCGACCAACCTAAGGATCGAATCTCCTCGGAAACTATTTCATCTATTAAATGTGTTTTGACAACACCGAGGTGCAGCTCGTTAGGAGAGATGCCGAACTGCGGGTCGGAAAATATTTCCCGAGCAAAACCATCACGCAAAACACCTCCATCAAGAGGATGTCCCTCCTCAAAGGAAAACAAAAATAGGTTAAAATTGTTATAAGCTCTAAAAACAAAACAAAAAAGCTTGTGCGAAAACTTTACGTCTGAAGTAACTCCAGTTTTTTTTGTGCCAATCCGAACATTGGTCTTAAAATTAGTTTGTGCTTTCGTCGTGCTTTAACTTGACACATCCGATCTCAAGACTTCAAGTGGGTCAGCCTTCGGCTTCAACCTCCTATCCCGAAGGTGGAGTGCTTCTCAGGCCAGTTTAGCAAACTAAACTCGAGCGGCTTTTAGAGAGAAACCAGACTATCCGGCTATTAACCACACACTCGAGTCAAAAAAGGAGTGGTAGAAAAAGACTTTGCAACGACTTAGAAAAAACAATTATTATAAAACGGCTCATACAAATTTAAGTGCCCCTAGTTAACTTGGGTAAAAGAAGTGTTTTGACAAATAACGTTTTTGACAAACTAAGTTTTTAACAAACAACTTTTTGTTTAACACAAATATAATGTTTGGTCGAACCGAACAAGAATTAAAAATTAAAATAAATTGAGCATGGAAGAGACTTAGCTGGTTAATGTTCTCGGTGTTGTTGACGAGGTTCGGGCTTGTGGCAGGACGAAGACGTATGGCCGAGGTCCCAGCCCTCAAATCCGACTTGACAGAGCGAGGAGCTCGGCTTGATGAAGTGGTGATGCAGCACGATCGATGCAGCGAGGCGAAGCCCCCGGTCCAGCTAATGTGACAAAGCTGGTTGGCTGGAGATGCCGAAGTCCCCTGAGTAGGTTGATGAAGAGATAGCGAAGCCCCAGTCCAGCCGATGTGACAAAGCAAGTCGGTAAGTTGACGTTGCAGTCGCCATGCCAGCCGAGGTGTCGAAGCAGGTCGGCGTGGTGGACATCGGCTTGAAGAAGCAATGGCACGGCGATGCCGATCTAGGTCGGATCTTGTGACGTGGTCGATGTCGGCTTGATGAAGTGAACATGCGACGATGCCGGTGTGCTCGCTCCGTGTAATCTGTGGGGCGACGATGTTGGTGATGATTTAGCCTTCTCGATGCCGAACTCTTGGTCGGCTCCCCGGGGTGATGATCCGATGAGGTTGACCTCGGCTCAATGTAGGGACGACCTATCTAGCACAGGTCGGCAGCCGTGGAGCAACGTTGTTGGGCTGGTTTGACACCGGCGCGACGCTGAAAATTGCCTTGGAAAAGGCTCAAAATTCGTGGGCACGTTTTTTAGAGCAAAACACAATACCTTAGAAATAAATTTCTCCAAAAAGGTTGCCTAATATCCCGTTCATGAAGAAAGATGAAATGGGGTCGGATTCATATTCGCGCAGAAAACAGATCTGAAAATTGATCCACTCATCGGAAGTTTTCTGAAGTTTGAACGGTCGGATCGAGCTGAAAATTTGAGGGTTGGTCCATAAATGAATTCCTCAGCCGATGAACGGTTGGATCTTCCAAGTGATATCCGAGCCGGACGCTGGACTCCTCGCCCTAAACTCATTCAGATTCCCGTTCAGATTCGACTGGTCTCCGGTATATCGGAGATCGCCGGAGATTCCTCCATCAAAACACGACGAAATTTTATAGGGTTGTTATACACTCAATTCCGCACAATTCCATAGACGAAATCGTCAAACCGATGCTCGAGGAGGCGTTGCCGGCGGATACAAGTTTGTTGTCCAGAAAAATTCACGTTGAGCCCCCGAGCTCCATCGATGATTGCTCCATGATCTTGATAGAGATCGGAGTTGACGTTGATGTAGGCCATCGTCTGACGTGACTAGTCGAGCCGGCGACGAAGATGCCAATGTCGTAGTTGATCTGCAGGCGAGTCATTGATCCTTCGTCGATCTCACAGTGGAACTCTCAATGAAAGCACAAATGTCAGTATCAAAACCGGCGGATCTCGCATAAGGGGTCCCGAGCTGAGGATCTTGGATCAATGGGGAACAGAAAACACAGGGAAAATATTTACCTAGGTTCGGGCCCTCTCGAAGAGGTAAACCCCTACGTCCTGCTTGATTATATTGATGTGTGTATACGGTTACAGAGTGGATCTATCACGAGATCGTATGAACTAAACCCTAGGTGAGTAGGATGATGCTTCTTCTGAATATGAGATCATCTATTCACTAGCCGGCCTCGGTTTATATAATGCACCGGAGGCCTAGGATTTAGAGGAGTCCTTGTCTTGTGCGCCAAGTCTTGTGGAAACCTCCTTGTCTATGTGTCATGGGCTGCCTGAAGTGGCCCATGAGTGAACCACCATGGGGGTCCTCGATCCAATCCACCTGGCCGGGAGACGACGTGGTGAGTACCCCCTAGTCCAGGACACTGTCACTCCCTCCTAGCAGCCGCCGCCTCTCCTCTTCCTCCTCTCTCTTTCCCATGCCGCCACCTCTCCTCCTCCTCCCCAGGATAGCCCCTCCACCTTCCATCTGCAGCACCATAGGGGCGGTCGGGTCATCGGGGTAAGCAGCGGAGGGCATCTGTGATGTTTCATGTGGAGGAACAGGGGTGGGTCGGTGGGTGATGATGACGGTTCTGGCGACAAGAAACAGCGGCGGCAGCGCTCCCATCGTGGTGGGTTGTAAGGAAGATGGAGGAGGCCGGTGATAGGCGATGCCGCAAAACAGGGGACGATGTTCATTCTCAGCCCAAGGATTTGATGCTCGGGTTTGGAGCAGCAAACCACGGAGGATATGGGGTTGCACTAGCTTGGAGCGGCAAGGGATGGCAATACAGTTAGCGAAAGCCACCATGGATACGCCGTTTGAGTTGTCCCTGTGGCGCATCGGGTGGATATCCTCATCACCGGTGCGTCACCGAACATCCTTAGTTTTTGGAAAACCTCTACGACTACAAAATATTCTAGTTGTATGTTCTAGGTCTTGAATGTACAACATTCATGGAACAGAAGTATCTAGACATGATTAATTTAGGGAAGTCCATAGTAAGTATGTTATGTACCAAAGAGATTCAAGCTCGATGTTTCATATCTTGGATGTAGATTATTCATGGATTGGAAATATCTAGACATCATTACTTTAGATAACTCTAGATTAAATATGTTATGTATTCTTGGTGGTTGCCACTTTTCATCAATCTGGTTACAAACCCACCCACTTGTATAATCATACTATAACTATCAAATAATTTATATGTTGACGATTAATAGGTTCCCAAATGGGAATACAATTGTTTTAATTCTCAACCGCATGAGAATTTCTTAGTGTGTAATCAACACTGAGAATATTCATCCAATTTTATGATTCATGCACGATTCTACCTTTTATTGAACTGTATGAACAAGTACTCTAGATTTTGCACTAGGTTAAGAAAATTTTATAACATGGCGGACATTTATCAGATAAAGTTTTCCTAAATAGAATATTTTCTAGTTTGACAAAATACTATATTTTATTTGGTCCAAATGAACAAAATATCGCAATATGATGAGGTTTATTTATATTTGTTTCAAACTTTGTGTAAAATCGACAGGTAAATAATATTGCATTGATTGTTAGAGACACACACATAAAATGACTCATAAGATCAACATAGCAACTATAATGCATATAATAGTAGCTAATTGTTTCTCTAATGACGGTCACAAGAGTAAGAGCACAAGTAGGATATGATCTCTCATGTCTCGACAAATATAAGCACTAAAAGTAGGGAATATACTGGAAATTAGCTAGAAGGAAAGTTGTCGAAATTCAGCACGCTATTGGAACGATCCAGCACACCCTTTTCTATATTTACGGGTAACATGCGTGATGGAAAACAAAATATTTAAGACTCTGAAATTGATATTGGATTAGTTGTTGTTTTTGTCGAAAAGAAAACACCAAATTATAACTGAAAGTGAGACAATAATGTTATGAATTGGTATCAGTCACCCAAAGCTTGAATTTTAGAGTGATTCATAAAAAAATTAGCACAAAGGATACCTTGTCTGCAATGAATCTAAATAGGGAAACGCTTCCTATCTATAGTCTGGAAAGACACCAACGTCAGATCTCAAATGCCGTTGATTCAATTGAGATTGGACGCTTAAGATTCTGCCTCTTATTATGTAAATAAAAAAATAAAAAATATGCAGGCAACTAACCACCCGCAATCCCCGCCCCTTAACCTCTCCTCCTTAATCCCCCCTGGTTGCAATCGTCCCTGGTTGCACGAGCTTGCCGGGCTCTCCCTCCGCCTTGCACGCATCGTCCCCAACTCGCCTCGCCCAGATACACTTCCCCCTTGCCGCGCACGCAGGAGTCTCCTTCTCTCCTCTTTGTCCAGCCGCTCGGTGACCCCACGGGCCAGCCAGCTCCGCCTCCGTGGTCACCGACGAGCTCAGAATGTAACTCACTGTCGCGCTTATCTCCACCGGGATCAGGCCCTCCTCCACCATTCTGGACTCCGTTTGATTCTTAAAATAATTGTTTTCTGATTCCTAAAATAATTGTTTTCTAAAATAAGGGTTTGAGTCCTCTCCTCTTGGCAATTTTTTATCATGCAGAGCTAGTTGATTCCTAAAATAATTGTTTTCTGATTTTTGTTTGATATCTAGAGTAGATGCCAGTACCTTGGTTATGCCATGTTTGTGGGTGTGAATTTGGTCAACCAGTATGTAATTGATTACTAAATGATTCACAAGTTTTTTATGAACTGGGTAGGTGAAGCGCACAAATATGTCTCCTTGGTTGGCAGCAATATTATTATTTGGGTCTTCTTCTCTTTTCAATTTTCAATGCTTCCAAGTACAATACATATGTTCCCAGCGTACGTTTTCATGCTTCTTTGGGTAAGAAAGTTACACTTCCATTGGTCAACTTTTTTTATTAAATCTGCACGTAGGGGACGCAAAGCATGCATCCTCATATTGGCAGCAACCTTATTTGTTTTATTATCAATTTCTCTGCTTCCGACCAAGACGAATATTGTTGAGCTGTCATACTTTCATGCTTGCTACGAAATGTGATACTGTGTTTAGTAAACTATTCATGGGTACATAGGATAAGCTTGTTAATTCCAATGCCTTGCTTCCATACCCCTATTGGCGCCAATAGTAGTTTTTGTTCCATTTTCCAATTCCCATACTTCCAAGTAACACTACTTATGTATCCAGTACCATTTTTGGTGCTTCTACACTGTAATATTATTGCTTTCTTCGATTGATAATCATTCCAATGGGTCAACAAAAAATCCATTAAATTCATATGATGATGACACAAGAGAGGCTTCCTGATGGTAGCCACATGTTTTGTTTATTTCATTATTGGACTTCTATTGTATGCTTCCAACCTAGACGGGTAATGTTGAGTTGCCATTTTCCGTGCTTCCTACAATTTGCCATGTTGTGTTTAACAAATTAGCTTCTTACTTCTAATGCCTTGCTTCCATAAAATTTGCCATGTTGTGTTTAATCTTCATGTTGTCATGTCTTTGTTTAATCTTCATTGATGCTATAACTGAATGAGATGAATTTTGGATACTCTAGTCATGAAATTGAACATCACTGTAAGATGAAAGTGGCAAAATGGAACTGAATTAAACTGCAGCATAAATGAACAATACAGATTGGCAAAATCAACATTACAGAATTGGACATCTTGCACAAGAGCAGTTCATCCCACGGACACCCGGCGATCGTACTTCAATCATAGTTGCCACCCTCGGAGCCACCACTTGAAGCATTGGTGGCTGCTCTCACAGCAGCACCAGTGTTGCCACCATTGTAGACTCCCGCCGCTCGGAGCACCACGTCGTCGGCGTCGCCACCCTCAGAACGCCGCCACTTGCGTCACACCTAACGGCCGCTCGCAGCACCGAAGGAATGGTGGCCAGATGGCGCTGCAATACCGCTCGCAGCACATAAATTCTGCTTCGACCAATACTTGTTCATGCTGCCGTCAATATTTGTGTGTGCTTCAACCATGACTGGCGCTGCTTCTTTGACTAAAGTTATTGTGCATACATTTTTGTTCTTCCACTACACCTTTTTTGTTTGAACCACTATTGATGTGTGCTTCATTGTTTTTCACTGATTTAGGGTTTTGTATATGCTTCCATGGTAGAAAACTTTTGCTTCAACCATTGCTTGTGTGTGCTTCTTTTATTGTAAAGATATTTTGGTTCGACCAATTGTATTATGTCCTTGAACCATGGCTAGTGTTTGCTTCTTTTACTGATATTGTTTAGCAAAACAGTAGGGAATACCCCTTCTATTTTTTTACTGATATTATTGTACAAGCATTTTGTTTCTTGTAGTAATTTTTTGTTTCTTTTTTTTGCGAGAGAAATTTCCAATCTATTCAGCAATCATGGCAGTACAGAGAACACAAGAGGTAATAAAAATTACAACTAGGTCTATGGACCACCTAGCGACAACTACAAGCACTGGAGCGAGCCGAAGGCGTGCCGCCGTCATCGCCCATCCATCACCGGAGTCGGGCAAACCTTGTTGTAGTAGACAGTCGGGAAGTCGTCGTGCTAAGGCCCCAAAAGACCAACACACCAGAGCAGCAACCATCGCCGATGAAGAGAGTTGTAGATTGGAAAGATCAAACCTGAAACCACACGAACGAAGACGGACAAAAACTGGATCCAAAGAGATCCACCGAAGACCAGCACCGATCGAATCCCATGAGATCCGACGGAGACACACCTCCACACATCCTCCGACAACGCTATTCGCACCATCGGGGCGGAGATAGGATGTGGGAGACATTATTGCTACAGAGGGACATCGCCGCCGCCACACAGCCCCAACCAAGACGTTCGACCTTGAAAAAACGAGAACGGGGTCCCTCCTGCCGGCAGGGGGCCGAGATCCTCCGCACCTCCATAGGCCAAAGGCCATCGGAGGCGGGGGCGGATCCGCGGCGGCGCCGACGGGAGGAGGAAGGAGACGTTTCTTGTGGAGGAGTAATTTTTTGTTTCAATCACTACTAATGTGAGCTTCATTATTTGTCACTGATTTTTCTATTGTACAGACACTTTGTTGTGCTCGGTTCAGCCGTGCTTCTTCATTTCAAGCACATTGGCCACAATGTTGAGTGAGATGCAGACACTAGGCACCGTTGTATGTGGTGGTTACCTTGTTGACAATGAAGAGCTCGCATCACGCATGGAGCTCACCCATGATCGGCTAGTTCAACGCGAAGTGATACTGGCTATGTAGAAGCGAATTATTGTAGTTTTGTAAAAATAAAGGTGTATACTGTTCTTATCAAATAAATCGCTGTCCATGTATATTTTCGTTTGCCTCTGCACAGTTTATTCTACGAAATGTAAATGCGTACATCAAACGTGAATATTGCTTTTGCTACACCAAAATAAATTTCAAAGCGAGAAACAATGCTTCAGTCAACATAGAAAAAAAATTATATCCATACGATCGAAAAATATGTTCCGACTGCAACATAAAAGGATGCTTTTATTGACAAAGAATAATGCTTCCATGCCACCTTAGCATGTTTCGTTGCACAAAAATGCATCTTCAATAATAATTATTTTCTTATATTTGTTTGTTAGAAGAAAATCATAACTTACCAGAAAAATTGGATAACAAAAGATATTTGGCATGATTTCTGGGAAGCAATTTTTAGCTAATGGCAAAGTACTAGTATCAGTCTACCACGCTGATCCTCACGTTCAAGCTAGGAAGTAATCAATTAGGAAGCAAATGGATTGTTTCCTAATTAACAAGTGCGGGAATTAGGAAGCAAAGGAATTGTTTTCTTTTTAACAGGTGCGGGACGATGGTAGGGGACATGTTCAGCGGAAGCAGTTATAGGAGGAATCAATTAACATCCCAAACCAACAGCCCATGTGTGGGTCATACTAGTAGATTGGACGGCTATGATGCTTCTAATCCTATGATGTTTCGCTAGTCTGATGGGAGGCAGGGATCAGTAGTCTGATCCCTAGCGCTGCCCATCTAAATAGTGTGTCTACGTTTCCTTGTTAAGTATTATATTTATGACCAAACTTGATGCCTCGGTCGAGCCCAGTATGACAAGGTGGCACTTTGTGAACTGATGTTTAATCAGTTCGGATAATGCAAAAGATAAGGCGGGCCAAAAATATGTCGGTATCGCTCGCCATTCGTCAAGCTCTATTAGTTGCGACAAGGTATAACCATGAGGTCTTTTCTCAATTTCCTGCTTCTCCTCTCTCATCACAATAAGTGGTGGAATAAGATCGATCATCTTTTAGATGCTCAGTGGATCTCTCCTAATATTTCCATATATCTAGCAAAAGATGAGAGTTGCATCCATTAGCAAAAGATCTCCTTGGCTTCTCAAATGCATAGAATTTGGCAGACAATGATATGTTGGGTGACACGCCGGTGCCGAGGACATCTCAAAAGATCTCATTTTTTCTTTTTGTATTTTTTTGGTTTCCTGGTTGACTTTATTATTTTCTTTTTTTTCTTTTTATTTGATTGTATGTTTATTACCTTATTTAATTTTCCATAAAGTTAAATTTAGAAACATTTCAAATTTCAGATATTTTCCCAAATTCATGAAATAGTTTCAAATTTGTGAATTTTTTAAAACTCTTAAAATTTTCAAAATTCATGAAAATTTTCAAAATCATGGACTTTTTCCTAAATTCATGAAATTTTAAAATCCATGATCTGTTTTTAAATAGCTGAAAATTTTAACATTATTGAACTTTTTGAAATTCATGAACAAAATTCAAACTTGTAAAGTTTTTAAAATTCACAATGTTTTTTCAAATCCACATACTTTTACCTAATTTGCAAAAAAATCAAATTGCTAAATATTTTCAAATCTATGAACCCTTTCCAAATCCATGGACGTCTTTTAGATTGCAACTCAATACGTGATTGATTTTTTTCTTAAACTATAGAGCAGCACCCGAAAGAAACGGCGAGCAAAAAAACTAGGTAAGTGAACACATGTGTGACCAGTCAGCGAGCGAATTGAGCAGTCCAAACTAGAGAGCGGGAAACCAGTCATAAATGGGCCTCGGCCTACGGGGCGGCCACGGAGGGCTCATCTTGCTGGGTGCCCCTATGTCTCGCTTATAGTGAGATGAAGGGAACCACTGAGTCAAGGGCAGCACCAGATGGGAAGATACGGGTGCGCTAGATATCACAGCCTCATTTCTTTTTCATGTTTTTTATCTGTTTTATTCGTTTTTGACTTTTGGTTACACTTCCAAAAATTCTAAAATATATATACAAAAATATACAATACATGATGTTTTTAAAATGTTAATCACGCATTTTAAAAATGTTAAGTATGTATAAAAAAAATGTTGACCGAGTATATGAAAAATGTATACAAAAAATATACAATATGTGTGAAAAAGTCGATCATGTATTAAAAAATGTTAATGAAGCATTTAAAAATATTAAAAAGGTATTTAAAATGTAGATCAAGCATTTCAAAAATGTTAAATGTGCGAAAAATGTTGACTATATATTCAAACAAAATTAATCTAGCATTTAATAAAATGTTGATCAAGCATTTGAAAAGTGTTAAATGTCTATAGAAAAAATGTTGACCATGTATCAACTTTTCTTTAATCTTGTTCTTCAAAATCTTTAATCAAGTATTTGAAAAAATGTTAAATGTGTATAGAGAAAATATTGGCCACATATTCAAAAAATCTTAAACTTGTATTTGAAAAATATTAAACGTGTATTACAAAATGTATGAAGTATATATACCAAAAATGTACAATTTGTATTAAAAAAGCAGACATAAAAAATATAAGATTCAAAAAATGTTAATTGTGTTTTTAAAAATGATAAACATGTATATAAAAAAATGTTTGTAATGTATACAAAAATGTTGAATGTGTACTAAAAACTGAGAAAACCGAAAAGGGGAAAGGAAAGAAAGAAACAAGAAAACCCAAAGAAAACCGAGAATGAATAAAAACAAAAGAAAAGGAAAAACCTGGTGAAAATCAAGAAAAAACAAAGAAACCCGATGACAAAACAAAGAAAACAGAAAAGTGAAGAAACCCGTGAAAAACTAGAAAAATCGGTAAGAACAATGCAAAAATGAAGAAAAACGATGAACAACTAAAGAAAAGAGAAAAGATCCAATGAAAACATGTAAAGAAATGAAGAAACAGAAAAGAAAAGAAACGATTGGTCCAAAAAAACAGTGAATCGGTCACTACCGAAACGTTCGAACCAGCGAATTGTTCGCAAGAAAAATAAACAGAAAAATATGTTATAGAGGGCCAGACTATAAATATGGGATTTTTTTGTCTTAGATTAACCACCCCAGGAATTACAAAGGAGAGTAAGAAAGATAGGCTATCCAATCGTTGCAGACTATGCAATTTGTGAGATCCTGCTTGTTTGGCTGGAGAATTCAGCATCATCCCAAAGCTGTCAACGTCGTCAGGTTCATCTGTCAGTGCTTCTTTGCCCATTGATGAAGCAACGGCATTTCTTTTAATGGACTTTGCTTCCAAGTTTGGTGACCGACTGGTGGATCACTTCAGACTTTTTTTTCCCATTGGTGGGTGGATGGAGCTGGTAACTAAATTAAATTTGGGCCTTCGAGTATCGGTGCTGCTGAAGAAGAAAGGACTGCATACAATTTTCGCCATGTACTTTTTCAATGCTGTGTTTTCCCACTGGTGTTTGGCGGATGTGTGTTACAGTGTGTATGGATGGAATTGGTAACTAGATCAAATTGGTAGAGTGAGAAGGACCATTAGTGCTGAGTGTGTATGCGTTTGTCTGTTGGAGGTTGCCATCACACGTACACGCACCACCACCATCGTCGGACGTGGATCATAGTGGCCAAGCTAGCTTTTATTAGTTCTGCCTTCCAAAGCATATGGCACGTATGATGACTTGTAACCCTTTTTTAAGAGAGAATTGATCACGTGTTTGTTGCGAGGTGAGAGATGATGATGCCTCAATTCCTTGCTGTTGTTGGTTGAGTGGCAGACTGGATATGTGTATATGTTGCGAGCGAGGGACGATCTATCTAAGTGGGGAAGCGATAGATGACAAGTCAAGATACATG
Organism: Triticum aestivum; assembly: GCF_018294505.1. Taxonomy (NCBI): domain Eukaryota; kingdom Viridiplantae; phylum Streptophyta; class Magnoliopsida; order Poales; family Poaceae; genus Triticum; species Triticum aestivum. The sequence goes on along the minus strand of NC_057802.1, from coordinate 615,666,599 downwards.
TCATGTGTGTATGTTTGCTTATGTGGCATAGATATGCGAATCATTGTACTCAATCCTGCTTTTAAACCATCCGATTCCGATTTGATTTGGTGGGTGCGTTCTCTATTAGTTCATGACAAGAAGGAATGTGCTATGCGGCTGTGAATGCTAAGCTAATCATCTCTTCTATTTCCCATCGAACAAATAAAAGGGGGCAAGCGAAAAGAAGGCAGAGGCTACCATGGAACCATGGAGGAGGTATAGTTGGTGTCGGTGCGTCTATATGCACGCCGTGTGTGCTCCACTATCTACATTCCTCGGTTCGTTGCGGTTCAGTTAGCACGTTGAATCTGGCATAAAATTTCCAATAATAAGTAATTTCGCCGGGTCAACAGTATTACCTATTAGGCGCTAGTGGCCTTCCAATGTGCATGTTTACCAGGGCAAGCAAGCCATTTCAAGGCTACTTGGACTGAATTTGCTGCAGCTGTCGGTGGCATGCATGCGTTCCTTCTTCAACAGATAATTTCGCCAGGTCAACAGTTACCTACTACTAGTACAGGAAAGGCCACTGGGATTTCCGGTGTGCATGTTTACCAGGGCAAGCAAGCAAGCCAATTAAAGGCTGGTTACTTGGACTGAATTTGCGTTCCTATCTTCTTCCACCGAGAGATGGAGAAATGGAGATGGATGGATATTCTGACGACATATCCATATCATCATCGTGATATGATCGTCACTTGCTAGCCGCCTAATTAGTTTGCTTGGCCGTAACAGCTAGTAGATGATGGTGCGATTCCAGCCTCCGATACATCCATCAAACGCGCCATGACTGCCCAACTGACCCATGGAGTATTATTGTACACTGCCCAACATGGGTATTATTGCATATCGCCAGTATATATGTATCTCCCCAGCGACAACCAACAAGGCGGCTCATCCTTGATCTTACACACGACGACACTAGCAAAGGGGAAGCTTAAACCAAAAGATTGAAAGCAAATCATGTGCAAGTACTCGGAGATGAGATATTTTTCTCCGTAGACCGCTTGCGTCAACACTAGCCCAGACAAGACCTTCCTAACGTGCATGCTATACACACACGATCCAGCAGTATGAGGAATCATAAATATTTTATATACCATATACTATATAGTAGTATAACGATCGGTCGATCGATGCAAACTATCTTCGTTGACTTATCACAGATTCACAGCGTGATCTCATCTGAATTGAACTCTCCTCCAGGCTCCGGCACCAGCACGTACACGGAGACAGTTTGCGAGTTGATCGGGTCGCGCCGGGTTGATCTTGAAACTAAAGAATAGTTTGACGTGCATGGGTCGATGGATCCATGTGACGTCTCGGAAAAGAAGACCACGCCAGCAGGCAGAAGAAAATAATCCGTAGGTACATAATAGTGCACTACAAAAGCTCCTAGCTATAGCGCCTCGTGTGATTATTAGCTTATAATATTGGATCCGCGGGTCCCAAGCTATCACTGTTGCTGGTTAGATCACACGTTACGTTTTAATCACATCTGAATTCATTCAGATTATGCAGATGCTGGAAGGAAGGCCACCGACAGGTAGGGAGGCAGGCAGGGGATCGACGGTGCAGCAGATTCTGTGATGGATTGGGGTTGGTAAGGGCATGTCTAACGCCGACCCGCAAACCGTCTGCATACATCTGAACTGTGGACGCCATCCAACACGGCCATGTATCGGTCCGTGACACAGTTAGAGCGTGTTTTCTCCCGCAAATCAGAGACAAACGTGGGGGCTTTGCGGGAGTCCGGACCGCTGCCAACCCGCTTCTAACCGTGCTAGCCCACCCAAATCACTCATCCCTCCCCCGCGCGCTTCCCGCCTGAAACGGTCGGCGCCCTCCGGAGTGCCAGTCCCCCCATTCGTGCCCGGCCAGAGCAGATGCGACCACTCACTGGCGCCGGCATTGAAGCGGCGCGATGGCCGAGAGAGCGCCGTCTGCTCCACTTCCCGGTGCAAACGACACGACAACCGTTCGTCCGTCCATATGTCGCCCACATTAATGAGACACGGTTGCCGAGGTGCCTACTCCGGCGCCACCCGTTCGTCCCTCCATCGCCCACAATTGCTATATAAACCGCTGCCTCCGCCATAGCCGTAGTCATCCGCCTCTGATCCATCTCCGCACCACTCCCACCATGGATTTCTCCCCTCCAAAGCTCTCTGGGACGGGCTGACGCCGGACCAGAAGAAGGAGATGGCCGCCATTGCTGCTGGCGGACAGCCGGAGAACGATGACAACCCAACGGAGGACGCGGACGACGATGAGCCGACGCCACCCTTCTCCTGCTCCCGCCACTCTCGTCGGTGCATTGCACCGTGACCATCGGCGAGGCCCGTGCCCATTACATGGACATGGCGCGGGAGGAGCGGGAGGACCAGTTCCGGGAGGCGCAGGCCGACACCACCTAAAACCACCACCTCCTCCAGGAGCACCTACAGGCGGAGGAGCAGCTCACCGCCGACAGGGCGATCATGCCGGACACGGACCCTGCGGAGCAGGAGGCGCCGCTATAGTCCTACCGCTCCGCCCGCGAGATTCGCTGGTGGGCGGCGAATGTGGCGGCCACCTACAAGGAGTGCGACGACAAGGCAGGCGAGGCGGTGTTCGGCCAGACCGGCGACGAGGAGGAGGACAACGCTGAGGCCACGCCCTGCCGCCAAGATCACAAAGCCGGCACGTCCGCGTTCACCGCCGGTAGCGAGGAAGAGTAGTGCACGGTAGGTCACCGCCGCTCGGGTCTTAGGAAGGCCATCGCCCTGCCCTCCCGTCGACACCAAGCTTGGCGGGCTCAACATCAGCGGTTGATTAGCCGTTTGGCGGCGACGTGGAGGCGGACAACTTCACTTCTCGGGTCTTCGGAGGCGGAGGTTACGGAGGTGGAGCTGGAGAGCGCCGAGTCGGAGCTGGAGAAGGAGAAGCGTTGTCCTACCGCTCCGCCCGCGAGATTCGCCTCGCTCGCTGGTGGGCGGCGAATGTGGCGGCCACCTACAAGGAGTGCGACGACAAGGCAGGCGAGGCGGTGTTCGGCCAGACCGGCGACGAGGAGGAGGACAACGCTGAGGCCACGCCCTGCCGCCAAGATCACAAAGCCGGCACGTCCGCGTTCACCGCCGGTAGCGAGGAAGAGTAGTGCACGGTAGGTCACCGCCGCTCGGGTCTTAGGAAGGCCATCGCCCTGCCCTCCCGTCGACACCAAGCTTGGCGGGCTCAACATCAGCGGTTGATTAGCCGTTTGGCGGCGACGTGGAGGCGGACAACTTCACTTCTCGGGTCTTCGGAGGCGGAGGTTACGGAGGTGGAGCTGGAGAGCGCCGAGTCGGAGCTGGAGAAGGAGAAGCGCTTAAGTTCTCGGCGCTCATGACTGGACATGGTGAACGGGCGCCGGCGACCATTTAGATTAGGTATTAATTATACCTACAGAGCCGGACTGGCACCGATTAGTTGATGTAAATGTAATGAAATCCATTATGTTTACTTTATATGTAATCTGCATATGTTTGATTGGATTTCGTCCGGATGGTTTGAACTGTTGTCAAAATGAATGCGGCTACGGTTGGATGGCGGCCTCCCGTATGCGGAAGGAAATTTACTGATCGCCGTTGGAGATGCCCTAATAGAGCAGTACTACAGTCATGTACAGAAAGAGCAGTAGCGACTGGCCTGGTGCATTGTTTACCTTACATCATCATGGGAGCTGTCGGTGGCGTGTAGATAGGCAGATATCGATCGATAGATAGTTTCAGATCGATGGATGAATATTCTGACCGGATATCCATACATCACCATGGTAACCACCAGCTGCTGCTTAATTAGCATGCAATTAGCTTTGCCGTAACAGCCACATACATACATATAGATGTCTCAATTCGATCTTCCGGTCGATCGATCCACCTAAACCGCATGCAATTGCAACTGGACGCCACCACACTATCCTTCCCTTCAATTACAACACATACAATATATGTTGTACAAGCGACTAATTAATTGCGCGTAGTTGATCGCGATTCAGTGCCTGATTGAGTGCCCCCAAAGCATATATATCATCAAAGCATAGATACTGCCTGCACCGACTATACTAGAATAGTGTATTCTTAATAAAACCATGCCTAAAGCAATCGATCGAATTAAAGAGATGTCCATCTGTAACTAACAAAGAGTCGCAACTTTTTTGCTCAACAAACTTGGAAGCGGTAGGTCACCGTCAGTCCTTCCTTGTACTACATCAATCAATCGTTTAGGAATCAGTTTTATCATTAATGAAAAAGATACTGTATATACTAGTACTACACATACGATCGAGCTGGAGACGATATTTTGCTGGATCTCCCGGCCGCTCGTCTCTTGTCTCCGTTAGTTAATTAGCTGGAGCGCGTGGCACACGACTAACTGAGGATGCTTCAACAGGTCGCCGTAAGCATATATTAGTCCCCTCCTCAATTTGTTACGTATTTTTTGTAAGCCTGAACCTTAGAACAATCAATTGGTATCGACGTGTGCAGATCGATCGTTGCCTGTGTTCATCACATCACAGTCAAAGAAATGGTTAATAACTAACTAAACGTGCATCCATGTATGTACTAATCTTTTTCTGTGGGGTATTTATGTATTAATCGTAGTCAAACGAAACTACATCAAGTGCTGCTGCATTTCGTGCAGCAGCAGACAAGGAAAATAAATCTCTACCAGTACAGAGGTGCGATTGTGATTGTGACTGGTCTTGGTGTCTTTTCGGTTGGCTAGATCATGCTTAGTTATTTCTGAAAGTTTTCCTCAAAACAAATAATTCTGAAAGTTGAATGCGTTTTGTGCGCTCGCGCTTAATTACTTGTACACATGTAAGCGGCATATTCTGCTTATAAGCCATCAGATTCGATTCGGTGGCAAGGAATGTGCTAGGTAGCTGTGGATGCTATTATTACTCTTATCTATAAAATTGGTTGAAATTATACTTAGCACAAAAGGTAAAAGTATACTTAGTAGGTTCGTTCAGGTTCAGTTAGCCCCAAAGGCCGGGGATTATCCTCCTTTTTAAAAAAGGAAAAAAAATGTTAGCCCAAGGCGCGTTGAAGCTGGCGTATAATTTTCAACTGACAGATAATTTCGCCAGGTCAACAGTAGAGTATTACCTACTAGTACTCCTGTTATACAGCAAAGGCCACTAGCGGGTTTGCATGTTTACCAGGGCACACAATCCAAATAAAGGCTACTTGGACTGAATTTGCTGAAGCTGTCCGTGGCGTGCGTTCCTTCTTCCATCGAGAGATGTTCTGACGGTATGTCCGTATCATCGTCGTCGTCGCCGCCGCCGACTTCATCGTCACCAGCTGCCTAACTATTTAGCTTGGCCGTAACAGCTAGATGATGGTGCGATTCCAGCCACCGATCCATCCATCAAACGCGCATGACTGCCCAACTGGCCAGTCAGTTACAAACACATACTAGTAGTAATACTATGCCGTACGAACAGTAAGCTAATCACGTTGAGTTAAATAATGAACTAATATTGCGTTGTTGATCACTAGTATCCCTTCATTTTCTTTAAACATGACCACTATGAAAAATACATTTTACATTTATGCAAAACCATCAACATTAATCGAGACAAAAGGTAGAAGTACACTTATTCATCGAGACTAAATTAGTAGCAATTTGTTTAATACTTGCATCACATGCATTCATAACGACACTCAGTTACTTCCTCGCTCCACCCCTGCTCAACTTCCTATTCCTTCCTTGCATGCCGCATATTAATGATCTCAGTAAACGAAAAAAAAGATCACTTGCAAAGCAGTGATTAAATTGTATATCTTCTCCGGTCAAGATGTTTCGGCAGTCTCAGTAGCTCACAACACTTGAAAATTGTTTTTTTTTGTTTTATATTTGGTTGCATCCTGGTCGGATGAATGTTGAGGTCTTTTGGTTGAACCGAGATCGTTGAATCTCAGTGATAGTCTAGCTAACAAGTGAAAAGTTGTGACTAAACCCAGACAAGCCTGTTTTTAGGCTTATGTTTGTGACTTCTTCTCCTGATCAATGAATTTGGTAGATCTCCTACCAACATTCAAAAAAAGAAACCAGACAAGTGATCTCCTGACCGCTTTTGTCGACACTAACCCAGACAGGACCCTCCTAACGGTGACAGATATGTGGGTACACTACTGCAGTACTGACGGTAGATCTAGGGGCCGTCGGTGGCATGCGTGCAAGCAGAGATCGGTCGATAGACAGACAGTTTCAGATGTGAATATGCGATGGACCGATGGATATTCTGACGGACTGGATATCCACATCATCGCTGTTGTCACCAGCTGCTTAATTGGCAGTTCCTTGCTTGCCCGTAACAGTCACATACATATTGATGGTTCAATCCCATCTCCCGGTCGATTGATCCAGCTCAACCGCATGCAATCGCAATTGGACGCCACCACCTTCCTTCAATCACAACACATACGATATATGTCGTACAAGCGACTAATTAATCGCCCCTTGTTGATCATATTTTTCAGTGCCTGATTGAGTGCCACCAAAGCGCATAAGTATAACGAGGAGCGTGTGTGTGTGTGTGTGTGTGTGTTGTGTATCATCAAAGCATAGATACTGCTTGCTTGCCTGCACCCACTATATATATTAGAATAGTGCATTCTTAATAAAACCGCGCCTAAAGTGCTTGAATTAAATAAATGTCCATCTGTAACATAACAAAGAGTCACAACTTTTTGCTTCACAAACTTGGAAGCGGTAGGTCACCGTCAGTCCTTGTACTACATCAATCAATCGTTTAGGAATCAGTTTTATTAATACTTATTTCGTTCCAAAATAAGCGTTTCAACTTTGTTGTACTAAAATTGAGATGCTTAATTATGTTGGGAAGGAGGGAGTATTAATTAAAAAAAGCACTCTCGTAACGGAGTACAGTATGAATCTACGATGCGGGCAGTTTGATGTAGTATGTGTAGCTGAAGAAAAGGAGAAGAAATGGCAGGCAGCACGTCGTGGTGTTACCCATGGATGGATGGATGGATTAAAATGGAGCGCGGTTCATTAGCTGGAGCACACGACTAACCGAGGATGCTTGAGCAGGTCGCCGTAAGTATATATTAGTCCCCTCCTCGGCAATTAATTAGGTATTTTTTGTAAGCCTGAACCTTAGAACTGTCGTTCTATGTAGTTCAATTGGTCTGGATGTGTGCAGATCGATCGTTGGCTAGTGTGTTTCAATAATTTTATTTGGTAATGTGGCATATGCGAAAGGATATATCATCTGATTCGTTTGGTACGACTGCATATTATTTATATCTGGGACCAAGTGGGAGTGATCTAGCTGTGAATGCTAAGCTAAGCATCTATTCTATTCTTGCCCAACGAAGGAACCAACCGGCGAAAAGAAAGAGAGACAGAGGGATGGATGCCACTGCCACCGGTTAGAATATGGCGCTGGAGCGTGTCGGTGCACTGCAAGCATGTGTCGGTTGAGTCCGTCCCCACGGGCCAGGAAGACATGCAAATGCAAGCAAACAAGACAGCCGAAGAAGGACGACATCACAATGGAGTACTACACTTGAGTTGGATCTCTACTCACAATTGGCTGCTGTTGGTGGCTCCTACACTAGTTTCAGACACAAGGAAGGATGGATATTCTGATGATCGAGTCTCTTCTAGGATACTCCATATAGCATGTGGTGGCGTTGACGTGGCCTAGCCATCAGGGCAACATGCCTGATCCCACGTGGAGGCACGTCAGTCATAGTCAGCCTGATTTTAATTCACGCCGGCCAGCCAACCTATCACGCAGAAAAGGCCAAGGCCAAGTCAGCACCGCCGGCATCGTCTTCTTCTTCTTCCTCCTCTGCTCTGCCCTGCACCGGCAAGACTATAAGAAGGGAAGCAGAGTCACCTCTCCTCTCATCGCCACAACACAGCTGCTGAGTCCACAGCAGAGCAGAACATCACAAATCATCCATACATAGCATGCAAACAAGTCTAGCACAACAATGCAACCACACATCGCACAACAGCTCATCCTCTATGGTCGAGTACCCCCGCCATTCTTCGTATTCTAAAAACGACATGACGTCCGAAATTAAGTTAAATGGCATTTGATCGAACACCTGCTAGGCGTGATGGCCGCCATGAAGGTCGTCGATAGGGGGATGGAGTGTACCTGGGTACAAACGGCTCCAGGGTGGACAGCGCCGTCGTAAAAGGCGAGCGGGTGCGTCGGTCCTTGTTGCGGGACGTTTGGCAATGCCTCTCTGACGGCCGGACCGCCGAGCGAACCGATACAGGCTCACATTGGATGGCACAATACATCTGAACCGCATGGTTCGAACGGTTGCTGGCGGTTTGAGGGTCTGCGTTGAAGATGCCCTTAGTTATTTGTGCGTTGACACACGACTAGAAGGATGCGAGAACTGGTCGTCGTAAGTATTAGCCCTCCTCAATTCGTGAACTAGGTATTTTCTCAAGCATGCACATGGATGTGATCGTTGATTGTGCACATTGCAATGAAATGAAGGGATGATAACTAATAGGAAACCAATGTACGTCTGTATGTACTCGCTCTGTAATGAAATATAAGAACATTTAGATCAGTAAAATAGTGATCTAAATGCTTTTATATTTCTTTAAAGAGGGAGTATTACTCGTAGTCAAGGGGAACGATATGCCACGATGGAGATACATCAAGTGCTGCAGCAGACACACGAAAAAAAAAATCTCTACCAGTACAGAGGTGCGATTGTGCGTGTGACTAGTCTTGGTGCCTTTTTGGTTAGCTAGATCACGCGTTAGTTAATTCTCAAAGTTGAATCGATTGCCTCCAGCCGTCGACGTACTACGCTGCTGTCTGTGGTGGCTTGAGTACATGACATATAAGACACAGACAAGCAGATTCAGATTCAGTTAATTTGCCTCCAACTGAAGACAGTTAGACTTGGACGGGCAAACAGACACATGCATGGTTGAGTTGCAGGCTGCACCCCAGGGAGGGAGGGAGGAGATCTATTGGCGAATCGAATATCCGATGTTTTAATAATTTACTTATATGTGGCATATGCGAAGGAATATATCATCTGATTCGGTTGGTACGACGGCATATTATTTATATGTATGGGTCAAAGTGGGAGTGAGCTAGTTGTGGATGCTAAATTGTTAGGCAGGGAAAAGAAAGAAAGAAAGAAATGTTGGGACATCATCAAGGATGACATCATGAAAGCCATCACTCTCTTCGGCTATCTCCGGACCACCAATATACAATGGTTCAACTCCGAGAATGTAGTTCTCCTCCCGAAGAAGGAGGGAGCCGAAAGCATTGTGGACTACCATCCTATCAGTCTCATCCATGTAGTGGCCAAGATCATAGCGAAAGTTCTGGCCATCAGACTCGCCAGTCATATGCACACCCTTGTGCCCCATGCCCAGAGTGCCTTCATCAAGACAAGGAGCATCCACGACAACTTCATGTATGTTAGGAATCTTGCGCGCCGACTTCACATTCTTTTTAAGCTGGACATACGCAAGGCTTTTGACTCTGTGAGGTGGGAGTATCTGTTGGACCCCGTGCATAAACGGGGATTCCCAAGTATCTTTCGAGACTGGGTCGGTGCCCTACTTTGCTTATCCTCCTCGCGCATCCTACTGAATGGGGTTGCTGGCGAACCCATCACCCATGGTTGTGACCTGCGGCAGGGTGACCCTTTGTCTCCGCTTCTCTTCGTACTCACGATTGACTCGCTCCAGAAATTGCTAGAGGTGGCAACACAGAAAGGACTGTTACACAAAATCTGTGGGCGAGGCGCGGCCCCTACACACCTCCCTCTACGCGGATGATGTTGTGGTCTTCTTGGCCCCATCAAAAGCGATGTCGGCAACCTCTCCAACATCTTGCGTCTTTTTGGGAACATGACTGGGTTGTGCACAAATTTCCTCAAAAGTTCGGTTGTCCCAATTTGGTGTGGGGGCATCAGTTTGCCGCATGTCACCCAAAGCTTACCGGTTGTGAGAGCTTCTTTCCCCATCAAATACTTGGGCCTCCCTCTCTCAGTGTGGCAGCTCAAAACTGTTGACTTTCAGTTCCTTCAGGATAAGGCGGCGGCCAAATTGGTTGGTTGGGACAGTCAAAATATTACCGCTATTGGGAGAGCGGCCTTGGTCAAGTCGGGTATGTCCTTCCTGGTGGTCTACTTCATCACCCCGCTCATTGTGCCTACTAGCACCCTCCGGCAACTCATTAAGCTTCAGAGTGCCTTCCTATATGGGCTGGTACAGACAAGACAACCGGAGCCAAGTGCAAGGTCAATTGGGATATTGTGTGCAGGCCATCCGAGTTTGGGGGTCTAGGTGTTCTCAACACGAAAAAATTCGCAAGGGCCCTTAGGCTGTGATGCCTTGGTTTGAGTGGAAGGAGCTGTCCAAGATGTGGGTCGGTTTGGGGAAACCGTGTGACAACAAGGACTATGATCTCTTCTACGCCTTCACGACCATTACTGTCGGCAATGGTGCCTGCACGCCTTTTTGGGATGCTCCTTGGGTGCAAAGGTAGAAAGCCCTAAGATATTGCTCCCCTCATCTATGATGCAACCATAAGAAATAATTCGAAAAATCAGAGAGGCACTTTTGGACAATGCTTGGATATCCAAAATAAAATTGTCCAACAATTTCTCGATTGCTCACTTCCTTCAGTTCCTCCAACTTTGGGCTAGCATTCGAGGCTTCCAGCTGCAACATGACATGGATGGCGAAATTGTGTGGAAACACACTGACAGTGGGCTCTACTCCGCAGCTTCCGCCTACAAGGCACAGTTCCATGGTATGCTCCGCTCGCCATTGGAACAAGTGATATGGAAAGTTTGGGCGCCTCCCAAAGTGAAGTTCTTCGCTTGGTTGGTCGCCCAAAATAGAGTGTGGACTGCGAACAGATTGGCCAAACGAGGATGGCCAAACTGTGGCCTTTGTCCTGTCTGTAGGCGCGAGCAATAAACCGTCGATCACCTTATTTTCAGATGTCAGTTTTCCACTCGGCTTTGGGTCATGATCAAGGAATGGATGCAACTCGAAAGCATCGACACCTTTATCAGGCATCATTTTGAATCCGCCAAAGAGTGGTGGGTCGCGCCCTCCGACTCCTCCATCCCCAACAGGAAAGGCGTGTTGGCCTCTCTTGCCTTGCTCACCTCTTGGACCCTCTGAAACGAGCGTAATGCACGGGTGTTTCGCTACAAAAGTGCACCGCCATTTGTAATTCTAGCCCTCATCAAAGGGGAGGCGGCACTTTGGGTTGCGGCCAGGGCTAAGAAGTTGCGTTCAATCATGCCGGGAGAGTAATCCCTATGTATGGCGGTGGAGTGTGTTGTAGCCCTAATAAACTCTATTCTTCACTCTTAATTAATATATGAGGCAAACATTTTGCCTCAGTTTCAAAAAAAATAAAAGAAGAGAAAGGAAAAAAAGAATGGTAGATGATACCATAACCATTTGCAGGACGAATATCCGACCGAGCATGCATATAGATACTAGATGAAGCGTGCGTGACGGTGTCGTCGTCGTCGTCGTCGCTTAGGCACGTTAGTTGAGTGTGCATATAGCAAATGATGTGTGTGTGTGTGCGCCCCAGCTATCAGTTGCAGTTTAGTCAGTCCACATATATACAGCGGGCGCGTTCTGTAGTACGATTCTTCCAGGTCAACTGCATTGCTAATAATCCTAGCTGCGCTAGCTCGAAGGCCATTAGCAGTGCTAGTGGCCTGCCTGCTGCTGCCTGTTTACCGGCAGGGCAAGCAAGCCATTTTTTTACTTGGACTGAATTTGCTTTTCTTTTCTTTTTTTTCTTTTCTTTTTTGCTTGAGCAGCTGTCGGTGGCCTTCTTGGACCGCGAGAAATGGAAGAGATGGATGGATATTCTGACTGCATATCCGTCGTGGTAGTCGATCAGTCACCACTTACCAGATGCTTGCCCGCAAACAGCTACTGCATAGCTAGATAGGTAGACGACGATGGGTCGATTCCATCTCCCGGCCGGCCGATCCAGCGGAACCGCAGACCACGCGCCGTCACTGCCCAAGGTACGGACCAGTTTGGCACTAGGAAGCACCGTCGGTCAAAGAGAGGCCGTCTCAAAGCTCATGTGTTTTCACTTTCAGTGAGATTTCACCGACTGGATTTTAGTCACGCCAGTACACGTTGAAATGTTAATGATCTTTGGGTCGAAATATTCAAGTAGTTTCGGTAACAGACAACATCGCAATTCATTTTTTTTGTATTTTTTAATATTTTGTTGAATTTGCATCGAATGTTTATAAGTCGTTTGGCTGGACCTTGTCTTTGTGTTTTGCTATCTACTCCCTCCGTCTCAAAATATAAGAGCGTTTTTAACACTATTGTTAAAAACGCTTTTATATTTTAGGACGAAGGGAGTATCTATCTAAAAGACAAGCAAAAAGTTAGTCATGTGCATGCAAGAATAGTTGGAGATATTCTGCTCCATCTATCCCGGCCGCTTCTTGTGTCGACTGTAGATGCGTGCACATGGCCGGGTGGGTGGATGGGGGCAGGACCGGGGGAAGCCCTTGGCCGTTGGCGGAGGCCACGACAATGGCGGCGCCTTTGCTGGGCGTCGGTTCCCTTCTTGGAGGCCTTGTCGAGGTCCTCTCCCATCTTTCATTGTGCTCTTCTTTTGGGCGAAAGCTCTAGTTCCCCTTGTGGGCGACGGCGTCGTACCCTCGTCGCGCTCCTTCTTGAAGGCGTCGCCTCGGGTTCTCGGAAGCACGGTGGGCGCTTTGCGGTGCGTGTGAGGTGTTTGGCGGCGGCAATGTGTGCAAAGTTTCATCTATTCTACCGCCGGTCTTCATCTTGTGGTAGCGCTCCTTCGGCTTGGAGATGGATTGGCATAGGTGGTGGTCGTCGTTTGGTGTCATGGTGGCGTCGATGACGGAGGATCCTGCCTAGGTTGGTACCTCAATCTGCTCTGAAGATGGACCAGCGGAAGATGGTGGCGATGACACATGTGAGTGCGTCGGACTGGATTGTGCCCCGGACCCGGTATGTGGCTCGGTCGGGGCTTCCGACTTTAGATGTTAGGCTTAGGTGAGAGGTCTGGGTATATGGCCCAGCTTGCACTCCTTCATCATATGGATAGGAGTAGCGGCATATGTTGCCAAGATGGCGGATTCAGGCATATTGTTGTACTACTTTGTAAGGTCCTCGAGAATAATCAATAAAATGGCCGCATGCATCTCCTAAATGCAGAGGCCGGGGGTCATCCTCCTTTTCTATAAAAAAAAAAAGACAGACCAGGCATGCGGGGAGGGCCCTCTCCACGGATACACCTACTCCTACGATCCAGCAGTGTGAGGAATCATATACTGACTTTAGTATCATTACGTGATCACTGAAGATTTTTCAAATACGGAACTAATAGGTTTCGTGGTGTAGTTGGTTATCACGTCAGTCTAACACACTGAAGGTCTCCGGTTCGAACCCGGGCGAAGCCACTCCTAATTGTTTTTCTTTTTCTCGTTTTTATTATCCAGATCTGAGTAAAAAAAAGAGAAAAGAAAAAAAAAGAATGGTGGCCCATACAGATGTCGAACCTGTGACCTTCGCGTTATTAGCACGACCCTCTAACCAGCTGAGCTACTAGGCCTTCTGTGTGTCTGTGCAATTTTTCACACCACATATACAAAGATATGGAATAAAACTTAATTGTATATTAACATCACTTATAACGACGTTAAGAAAACAGTAAGAGGATCACGGGAGCCTCATTTGGTGAAAACAAACAATGGTTCAACGTGCATCGGTGCATCGATGTCATAGAAAAGATGTCCGAGCTGTGCAGGAAGAAAAGGATCAGCACGTAGCTAGCGTGTCGGTGCTGCAACACGCGCGCACGATGGATGAAAGCACCTGCTTCGTACAGTGTAGATTGGCATAATTGGATCCGTCCGTCCGTCCGTCCGTAGTGGTGGTGGTTGGCGTTGGTTAGATCACGCGTTACTACGTTTTTATCAAATTGCATTGCATGCATCATTCAGTTCAGATTAAGGAAGGCCACCGACAGATTCTGCCATGGATTAGGAGCATCAGTGCATTACTCTTCTTAAGCAGAATTATTGGGGGCTCCAGCAGTTCATGAGACGAGACTCTAGCTAGCTAGCTAATGGTTGAGCCAGCCAGCGGAAGCAGTCTCCATGTACCATCATCGATTCATCGTCACCCGCTGCTCAATTAGCAGTTAGCTTGCTTGGCCGTAACAGCTAGCTAGTTAGGTTGATAAGATGGTTTAATTCCATCTCCCGGTCGATCGATCCACCTCAACCGCATGCAATTGCAATTGGACGCCACCACCAGCCTTAATATAATACTAGTAGTGTGTCGTACCATGAAAATTAATTAATCGCGTGTTGTTGATCAAAGCGTGTGTCCCCTGCCTGCCTGCCTGCACCGACTATGCTAAAATGGTACTAGTACTAGTATTTTTAATTAAAGTGTGCCTAAAGTGCTCGAATTGAAGAGATGTCCATCTCTAACGAACTAGCAAGACGCGCAACTTTTGGCTCAACAAACAAACTTGGAAGCGGCAGGTCACCGTCACTACGTTCGAGCTGGAGGCGAGATATTTTGTTGGATGTATATCCCGGCCGCTCGTCTGTTGTGTCGACACTCGGCACACACAGCTCTCTTAACAACAGATGCAGCTATGTAGGAGTAGTGTATATATGAATGAATCATATACATGTTTTAATAATTTGCTTGTGTGGCATATGCGGATATATCATCCGATTTGATTGCTACGTCTGCATATAATTATATGGAACGACTAAAACTCAGTCGACTGATTTCTTAGGAAGTCTCAGTCGATCCCTCGATTGATTTTTCTTTTATGCTAGTTCCTTGTCACGTATAATCGGCCTGCTAGGATGACGCGCCGGCCGGCCTGTTTCTTTTTTTTTTTGTCTATTGGGTTGTGGATGGAAATAGACCATGCAAAGTGCAAACTGTGTTGTCTTGTTTTTTTAGTAGATCAACGTGTGTGTCCTATCTTCCCCTATATCTTCATGTCTAAATCAATAAACATTTTTATTTTCCTCCACGATGTGGGGCGGTGCCCCCCCCCCCCCCCCCCACGTGCCCTTCCACCGCTAGCAGGACTACGACGACGATGGCGGCGGTGGCCAGGAAGAGGTCACCGTCCAGTAGGTCAAGGTTTGCTCATACTATAATATTTGGTAATGCGATAAACTATTTAATCTATGCGCCAAGATTCGTGCAAATTTGTGTTGCATTTCCTTTTTCCGGTCGCAACATTGTGTAATATTTTTTTCAAAATGGATTGAGCCAATTCATTTTGGATTTGCAGGTTAGTTTTCCTTTTGATTTTGTTTGTTTTTGTTTGTTCTTTTAAAATTATTAGCTATTTTCATTCTTCTCATTCTTTTCTTGTTCTCTTTTTCTCTCATAATTCCTTCCTTGAAATATGTTCGTGTGCTTTTTTCATTTTTACTTTTTGGCTTTTATTAATTCTTAATTGTTCACATTTATTGTCGTCAATTTTGTAACCATACTATCAGCTACATGTACATCTATCCACATGCGACTGCACACATCATATCCGCGTGTAACTATGTTTTTTTATTAATTCGTTATTCTTTAGCCTCGAAGGAAAACATTACAGTATGCATGTCCGTTAATCCATGCACAACTAAACACGTCTTACTACACAAGCAATTGGTGAAGGAGTGGCCTTTGCGTATATTACTCTTTTTTTTCCTTTCTTCGTCTGGAGAGGGGGCAGTTGCATGTTTGTCAATAGGCACGCAACTGCAAGGGTCGTCCCCGACTAAAACTGCATGTCTTCGATGCAACGGCAACTCAACGATTTGTTTGTCGGGAGAGGGGGATAGCTGCATGTCTATCAATAGGCATGCAACTACAAGTGTCGTCCCCGAGTGCAATTGCATGTGTTTAATGCGACTGCAACTTTGTGATGTTTTATCGGGAAGGGAGAAGTTGCATGTTTGCCACTAGACACGTAACTGCAAGTGTCACTCCTGCCGCAACTCTCTGCTGTTTTGTTCAGGGAGGCAGTTGCATGTCTGTCATTAGGCACGCAACTGCATGCCCACACACCCCGATCTAAACTGACCTTTGTTTTCTGTTTTGTAAGTGGGTTATGCAAGAGGGGTACAGTTGCATGTCCGACACTAGGCTTTGCAGCTACAAGTGTCACCCCATCTACAACTGCATGCCTCCCTCCTCGCTGCAATTGATCTTGTGTTTTTGTCGGAGGACGGCGGGAGAGGTATGGCAGCTGCATGTCTTATAATTTGGTTGCGACTCGACCTTTTCTGTTTGTCGGATGAGGTGAGGGGCCAGTTGCATGTCGCGGAATAGGCACACAAGTACATGTCTTTTCTAACCTGGTTGCATTTTTGTAAGCGCCTTTGTTTTGTCGGAGGTGGCGGCGGAAAGAGAGTGGGGGGGGGGGCAATTGTAGTCATGCAATTGCATGTCTTCCAACATGTTCGCAGCTGCATGTCTTCAAACTTGGTTGCAACCCGTCTTGTTTTTCGTCGGACGACAAGAGGGAGTAGTTTGCATGTCCCACGCTAGGCACACAACTGCATATCTTCTAACTTGGTTGCAATTGGGGCCTTTGTTTGTCAGAGGGGCGGCATCAAGAGAGAGGGGGGAGGGGGCACTTGCATGCTCAAATGTAGTCATGCAATTGCATGTCTTCTAACTTTGGTCGCAACTCGACTTTTTCTTCTGTCGGGCAAGGAGTGGGGCCAGTCGCATGTCTTCCAACATGGTTGCAACTCGACATTTTTTTTGTCGGATGAGGAGATGGGCCAGTTGCATGTCCCGCGCTAGGCACGCAACTACATGTCTTCTAACTTGGTTCCAACTGTAAGCGGCTTCCATTGTTTTGTCGAAGGGGGCGGCGACAAGTGACGGGGGGCACTTGCATGCCTAAATGTAGTCATGCAACTGCATGTCTTCCAATATGGCCGCAACTACGTGTCTTCTAACTTGGTTGCAACACGACCTTTTTGTTTTTTTGTCGGATGAGGTGAGGGGCCAGTTGCATGTCGCAGAATAGGCATGCAACTGCATGTCTTCTAACATGGTTGCATTTTGTAAGCGCCTTTGTTTTGTCGGAGAGGGCGGCGGCAAGAGAGAAGCATGTCCAACTATAGCCACGCAACTGATCTTACAACTAGCTTTTTTATTTTCTCACAGTGGGGAGTGGCATTTTTCAAGATATTTTGGTCTTTTTGTTATTTTTCAAAAATCATATACAATTTTTTTTGCATTGAATATATTTTTTCCCAAGGAACCAGAACAAAAAATTTAATTTGTTTTTGCGGAAAAAAGAGCATATTAAAGCTGAAATAGTTACTTTTGTGTAGATCTAGGGACACATAAATGTTTGCTGTGGTGGAATGGAGTATCTATAGACGGTGTGCTGCTCTTTTTTCTGTTTGAAGTCTCTGGAATGTGGACCCAGGCTCAACATCTTTCTAGAGGCCACCCCAACGGTACTGTTTGAACTGAGAGACAAGCGGGGAGAGAGAGAACGGGCTAGGAAGGAAGCCGCATCATGGGGGTGGGCACATCGAAGCTTTCCGCGGCGGAATTCGCCGGTGACAAGATGCTTGGCGACGCGGGTGCCCCTCCAGACTCCAGTATGTGAATATATTTTCAATTTTTCATTTTTGATTTTGTAGTTTCTGTTTTTATTTCTATTTATTTTTACGTTTTGGATTTGTGTTATTGTGTTTTTTCTAAATTAGTCATGTTTTGGATATTTATCTAAAGAATAATGCCAGTCGATTTTGTGCACACGTGGACCACACATTTTTTCTTAATTTGTTTTTCTTCTTTTTTGTGGCAAAAATATGTGCTCAAAGAAATACAAACACGCTACTTTTTTTTTAGAGCAACTACACTTTTTGTATGTTTGAGACACACTACAGTGCAAATCGACTAGGAGAGCTGACACAGACACCCATATATTTGACAACCCAAATACAAAAAAAAAAAATCTAAAAGAAAGAGAACAAAAAACAATAGGAGGCTGCCCACGTACAAGCAAGAAAAAGAAGCCCAACTAGCAAGACAAGAAAAAAAAAGACAAAAAGAAAGCCCTCTACACGTTAAACAAGCCCAAAGGGAAACGAAGGAACAACAAGGAAATCAAACGGAGCATCTGCAGAACACTGCCATCAGTCGACTTAGACTTCGCGAAGTCTAAGTCGACTGAGTTCTAGACAGACCCATAATTATATAAGGGAAGTGGGAGTGAGCTAGCTGTGGATGCTAAGCTAAGCATCTGTTATATATTCTATTCTTGCCCAAGGAACAAACGAACCAACAGGCAAGGAAAAGAAAGACAGAGGGCAGGAGGAAGATCCGAATGGGGATCGATGCCACTGATAGAATAATGGAGCCTGGAGCGTGTCGGTGTCGTCGGTGCAGTGCAAGCATATGTCGGTTGAGTCCGTCCACACGGGGCGGGAAGCCTGGTGGCCTGGTCCGTCTTTACCGG
Organism: Triticum aestivum; assembly: GCF_018294505.1. Lineage (NCBI taxonomy): Eukaryota > Viridiplantae > Streptophyta > Magnoliopsida > Poales > Poaceae > Triticum > Triticum aestivum. Next base: position 615,648,022 of record NC_057802.1, on the reverse strand, counting down.
CCGAGCAAGGTTAATTAGTACCACCTTCATTCGGGTTTATTAGACCCCTTATATTTTGGGTTCGGTTTTGACCATGTATTTGATTAAAATTATATAAAGTATATGCTACACAAAGTATATTGTTGGATTTGTATTTGAAAGAGGTTTTCTATGGTATAATTTTTGTGACATATAGTTTATATGTTATTAGTTAAATTTATGTCAAACTTTGGCTTAAAATGAAAGGTGGCCTAATAAACTCGGACAGGGTAATACTCCATTTCTTCTTTGGTGGACTACGATGACGCATGCAGATAGTAATAACGACTCCCCGACCGGCCGAACAATCCACCTCACCATGCCACCATCCATCTCTCCATCTTGCGTTTTGTGCTAAATTTTTACCTTAGATTTAACTAAAAGAGTATTAATTCATATAACTAAAAATAATATCATTGGAAACTATGTCCAAATACGAACCCAACAATATGATTTTAGTGACATGCATTATTATTATTTTAGTTAAATATATGGTCAAAATATGACACAAAACAGTAAGGGGGCCAATAAACCAGGACAAAGGTAGTAAGTGGTTAAAAATAAAATGACTAGTATATCATGGCGATTGCGTACAAAAACTTGCTAAAATTTTAGCGCATCAATCAATATAATAATAGACGCGCAGTCACGGGCTAATCTACTACTCCCTCCGTCCCATAATATAAGAGCGTTTTTTACACTACGCTAGTGTAAAAAAACGCTCTTATATTATGGGACGGAGGGAGTAGAATGTTTATATTCACATTGCAACGCACGGGCAATAATTGTTAGTGTAAAGTAAAAAAATGACTACTAATCCAGCGGAACAATTCAAACTATTGACTAGTAATCGAGAGCACCCCGGGCAGGCAACTCACTCAACTCAGTGTAGAATGATGCGCACGGCGACGGACGGACGGACGAACCGAACAGAACAGGTCGCCGCGCAACGAATTTTATTACCACGCTTTTTTGACAATGAGGCGGTATAAATTTTCAACGGAGACCGATATGGTATTTGGTAGTAGTATGTATGATATGGAATCCAGTCAGTGGTTCGCATGCATGTATGCATACGCCAGTACTATGTATGATACGCCGCACGAACGACGAAAGCGCGTTCGCGTTTGATCCTCTGCTCTGCTCTGGGGTGGTTGGCGTTGGCTGGATCACGCGGTTTTTTTAATAAGTTTGATTGATGATTAAACACGGACCGTGCTTACAACAGAAGGGAAGGGAAGGCCACCGACACGCAAAAAGGGCAGGCGACAGTTGTAGAGCTACCAAATTCAGGCATTCAGTGATGCACAACTCACTCTCAGCGACGAATGGCGTGAAATACAGAGGTACAGAACCACATCAAGCAGCCATACATACATACAGTAAAAAAAATGTGAGCACTCTACAGAAAAGTAACGCACATGCACACGCAGTCACTTCTGATCCAGTCTCCTCTCATCTCCAGGGTAGGAGCGTGTGCTGGCGTTGGCGTTGACGTGGCCTGGCCATCAGGGCAACATGCCTGCCTGACCTTATCCCACGTGGAGGCACGTCATTCATGGTCAGCCTGATTTTAATTCACGCCGGCCCGGAAGGCCAAGTCAGCAGTTCAGCACCGCCGTTCTCATCTTCATCTTCTTCCTCTGCCCTCCCTGCACCGGCAGGCAGGCAGGTAGTCGAGGCCTATAAGACGGGAGGCAGGGTCTCTTCTCCTCTCATCACCACAACACAGCACAGCCGCTGAGTCCACAGCAGAGCAGAGCAGAGCAGCATTCTTCTCTTCCATTCTACTCAACGCAAAGTCTCTCTATCTCAGGTACGTTTGCTTCGTTGCGTTGCGTCGTCTCCCTCCTCCTGCTCTTCCCCCTCATACTCTGCTCCGCCCACATCTCCTCCACCCCAAGATCGACTGCCAGGCCCCGACTAACATACCGCACACCTCCATTTTCGCAGATCAGATCAGATCAGATCGAGCGCTAGGCTGTAAGATCCAACCATGGCCCCCTCACAGGAAGTCGCGGCCCCCGCCGCCACCGCCACCAAGGAGCCATCCGCCAACGGCAACGGGACCAACGGCACGCCCGCAGCCGCCCCCAAGACCAAGGCCCCGGCGCTGAACGAGCGGATCCTCTCCTCCATCACCCGCCGCTCCGTCGCCGCCCACCCGTGGCACGACCTGGAGATCGGCCCGGACGCTCCCACAATCTTCAACTGCGTAAGCACGCAACCTTCTTCTTCCTCCTCCCGCCACCACCAATTCCGGCCGCCACGCAAACTAAATCATCTCCGCAACTCCGTGCAGGTGATCGAGATCCCCAAGGGGAGCAAGGTCAAGTACGAGCTGGACAAGAAGACGGGGCTCATCAAGGTGGACCGCGTGCTCTACTCCTCCGTCGTCTACCCGCACAACTACGGCTTCATCCCGCGCACCCTCTGCGACGACTCCGACCCCATCGACGTCCTCGTCATCATGCAGGAGCCCGTCGTCCCCGGATGCTTCCTCCGCGCCAAGGCCATCGGACTCATGCCCATGATCGACCAGGGCGAGGCCGACGACAAGATCATCGCCGTCTGCGCCGACGATCCCGAGTACCGCCACTTCAACGACATCAAGGAGCTGCCCCCGCACCGCCTCGCCGAGATCAGGCGATTCTTCGAGGACTGTGAGTCATACTACTGCTACTTGTCATGTTTTTACTACTGACCGACTGCAATGTTTTAGACTGATGCTGACTGACAATTTTATTGGGGAATTCATCAGACAAGAAGAACGAGAACAAGGAGGTGGCCGTCAACGACTTCCTGCCGTCGGAGGACGCCTACGAGGCCATCCAGCACTCCATGTCAGTCCCCATTCCCCGGTTTTCGATTCTCGATTCATGTCGAAACACGAGCAATTAGCAAACCATTCAAAGTGATATATGCATCCAACTGATGATGACGTTTCATGATTTTTCCTTTACAGGGATCTCTATGCCACCTACATTTGCGAGGGCCTGAGAAGATAGATAGATCCGGTGATGCCGCCCCGCTTGCTGGAGGATGTTGATGAAAAATTACTCGTGTCGAGAGCGAACATACATACATTCTTGTTTTCAGTTACCTACCTGCATACATATACATACACATACTAGTATATGATATGATCGCCCAAAGCCTTGCGTTAAGGCAGTAGCAGCCAGATAAACAGGGCATTCTTTTCCCAACTACCTTATGTAATACGATTTCCTGGCTGAATGAATATGAGATGTTGGTATATCTTTTTTCCCCCTATTTTTTGCAAATCTCTGCTGAGTCGTTTATTTTGAATAACAAATCTACGAGTGTTGTCTGGATACTCTGGAATGCCTAGAATCACTTCACCAAAGTCAGTCCGTTAAGGGCATGCTTGTGCCAACACAAGGAAGAAAGCAGTGGTGTTTCAATCCTTTCATCAACAGTGATAAGTTGATTTTGTTATTCACATCAACAGAAAGTACCTTCATCAACAGTATTTTGAGAATTGTGCTGAAATACAGAAAGACGCGTCATATACCATCTTCCAAACAGTTTCTTATAAAATCAGAAAAGAGAAAGGCGCATTTCACCTTTCATGCAGTAAAATAGATAAATCATCCTCTCGCCGTAGCTGGTCAAAACAATGTGAATTCAAGAACAGATTTCATGCCATCAAGTCATAGATCGTTGCAGATCTCAGATCAAGTCATGCCCTGCTATGCTCTGCTCTTGACCACAGGTGTGTACAAATGGAACATCAGATATCAACATAGAAAATGCTATCAGCGGCTCATCGTCATCTCTTTTGTCCTCTGCGATGATTGATCGTCAAAAGAATCACAACATATTTCATCTCTTTCGTCCTGTGAATTTCATGAGTGGCAGGCCATGTTTGCCATGTTCTGCAAATTTGGTGAATTATTTCATCACCATCTTCATCAGCGGTACAACAAACTTACAAGACAAATCCATTTGTCAGATATACGATGTTAGTAATTAGCATCAGCGAGCGGATCACTACGAGACCACACAAAATGTCTCAGATAATCATTTTCACCCACAACACACATCCACTTGTCAGATGCGAAAAGCTGCCAGGCAGCAAGGATGATTCCAAAGCATAATAAACATAAGATTGATCTAGGGTGTGCATTGGTTTGTGCCCAAATCATTCAAACAAAACTTGTTGCTAGGGTTGGTTTTGGCACAAACCAAAGACACTTGTATTACATTTCTTACATAAGTCTAGTCTGCTGCTACAGCACACATTTTGGCATGCCTAATCTGCCAAAAAGCAAGAAAGACACATCCATGGATATGATGATCAAGTGAAATCTTCTGCTGCCTATCGCCAGCAGCATCGGCCAACCAAAATTGGTGCTATAGAAGGTTCCTGTTCATCTCACAATGAAAGACTGTCGTCAGCTCCGCTCTCCTCTTTCATAAACATCATACAACTTGGTCAAAATCTCAGAGAATTTGTAGGAATGCAACCAGTAGATATTAAATATGGCAGCATGGTGTGTCTTCCCTACAAGCAATGCTGGGGTACTCCACATTCCAGGATCTAGCCGAGGGGTTCTTTCAAAATCAGAGCATCTTTCCAGCAAAAAAATAAGTACAGTACATTTGAACATATTTCCACTAAACAGGCAGATACATTCAAGCTTGGAGAACTTGACAATGTATGATGTGGGCCTTCAAATTACGACCTGCAATTGCTGACCACAAGTTCGCCATCAAAGACCTGTGCTGGTGGCCCTTCCGGGCAAAAGTCTCCCACACACGGGCACTCTCCATCTCAATAACTTTTGTTGGGTCACAGACATCAACAAGGGTCATGCCCATGTTATTACGGATAACACAGATCTTTCCATTCAGTGAGACCAAAGCCACGGCTTCAAAAGCTCGTGAGCTGCCCAGATGGCGTCTACTGTCCATGAATCTTGTCCACGATCCTATGTCCCCATCATAAACTCTTAGCTTGCAGGCATCCCGACAATCCGCTGAATAAAGACGACCATTAAAGGAAATGGTTGGATTCCGCAAGCCTGCAACCAGTGCATTACCAGTGGTTGACCACGTGTTGGATGTTGGCAGATAGACCTCGCTCACAACCTGGCGGTGAGAATCAAGTCCTCTTAGGAACCATTTGCCATCATATACAATTCCAGTGAACGGCACCATTCCTGTGCTCATTTCAGTGATGCAAGACCATCTATTCCTGTTCGGATTGTAAACCTCAGCAGATCTTAGAGTTCTCTGTGTCCCTTCACACTCCCCGCCGGCAACATAGAGACAGTTGTTTATGACACAAGAGCCAAACAAGTGCCGCTTCCGTAGCATATCTGGAGCCCGGTGCCACTTGTTTGTCCGAGTATTGTAATACACGACATGCCTCATAGACCCCCGTACTGGGTTTTTGCCACCAAATAGGTACAAATAGCAGCCACTGAGAACAGCGCAACCAAAGCCCACGGCTTCCGAATACTCTGGTGGAACTGGAGGAAGTGACCTCCAGAGCTGGTGCACTGGATCAAAGGCATGCCAAGATAGTTTCTGATCACGATCCCTTTTGAAGACGTAAACCCATTCTTCTGCCATGCCAAATTTCTTCCGCAGCGAGTAATAGTAATTCCCAGATAAAAGTCGGCTCCACTTTTTACAGACTAAACGAAGATTAGGGTGCTCGGCTCGAGAAACCCGCATCAGACATGAAATAGCCAGGTCATCAGGAAGGCCAGGCAGAAGCGGCGCCGGAGTTCGGCACCTCTCCTTGCGTGAGCTCCTTGTCTTGCGCTTGTTCGGTTTGACATCAGGTTGCATGCACAACCTAGCACCAGGGACAAACTTTCTAGCATTGACGACTGTTTTAAGGCCCCCATCTACCCTGCAGTAGCAAGAGACAGACTCTCCCTGCAAACACATTGACCAATCATATAAATAAGATGCTTTTATTCATCTGAATGTGGAACAACAAAAGGATGAAACAAAACCAACGGAAAGAAATCATCCTCTTAGCTATGTATTATCATTTACTATCAAAGACACACACAGCTTGTCCACCCATTAGCAAAATATAGTGGAAATAACACTTTGAACTGGAAGAGTAACCGTGTTCGAACTCATCGTTAATTGTTGTGTATCATATGAAATACAGGGAACAGATCAGTCAACTGTACTGAATTTAAAATATGTATAACTTATGGATGTAAGATCAAGTGGCTGTGACTTGGCTTAAAAGTTGGAACCCAGTACTATTCTTGTTCCACTGAACTCCGCATGAGAAAGGAACAAAATATGAATAGAAAGATGGTAGAAAAAGGAATTGGTACTTGGATTAAAGTAGTACAGGAGAATTTAGCAGCTAAAGTTATAACAGATTGGCTTTGGCTTTGGTTGTGATACTAATTCCTAAACTGATAAAGGCACACTCATTAAGCTCCTTCAGCCACAGATATAAATGCATCAGATGATCCTCCCTATATAACTATTCCATGTGAAGAAGATCATGCAGAAAAGAGATGGAATTATCACAAATATGTACTGCTCATATGAAATTTCCATGTAATGGTGTTTCTAACCAAGGAAGTATCACTTGCACAGCATCTCTCAGATCAAAGCAACGCTAACATGTCACCAAAATATCACAAAATGAACATAATTTTGACCGCGCCCTTGGAAGATAAAAACTTTATGTCAAAAGCTCTCTCGATCAATTGCAAGATCCATAAGTTTCAACCAAAAGCATTAAGCACCAGACACCAAAGCAATAACCCTAACTCAATGTACATACGGAATTCTCAAGCAACGCTGTTTCTGACTGAGAAAAACAGGGATTGCACTTACACATCAACTCTAAGCCAAAAGCAACACTAAACTGTAACCCAAATGATTTCCCGAAACCGAAGGAAAAGAATACTCTCTTTATCACAAATGTGTAACACTCATATTAAATTTCCATGTCTAACCAAAGAGGTAGCGCTTGCACAATATCTCTTAGATCAAAGTGACCCTAACATGTCACTAAAATGATTTCACAAAAATAAAGAATCGATTACACACTTCTACATTGACACTGCAACTGACAAGCTTCATCAACATCAGCAATTCAGCACGACTGCCATTACAAAATATCTAAGAATCCCAGCAGCCTAGCCTGAATTACTACTCTCGTTATCCCTAGGTTGGACTGCTATGTGTATGCCAATCATGTAGTAATGTCGTTATTTTACCCTCTCTGCCAGCACTCCTTAGCCATGGTGAGCTACTTGTCCTCTCCTTTCTGACCATGGCCGCTGAATTTGATGGATAGGAGTACAAACTGACGACAATGATGTTCTTACATATTCTATAATCCCGGTTGTGCTGATGCTCCAAATCCAAGGACTCCGGCCATCAGGCCAGGCGAAAAATGAAAACCTAGAGACGACGCCCAGGTCATAACAGATCGAAGCCAGCGTTCGCCAGATCCGGCGGAAGCACCGGCGAGCGAGCGAGAAAGCCAGATAGAACGGCCGTACGGAAATCTCACCTCTTGCTCGGCGAGCCGGCGGCGCTGCATGAGCTGCTCGATCTGCCCGTCCAGGGGCCCCGCCGCCGCTGCTGTCCACGCTCGTAGGCGCCGCCTCTACCGGCGTCGCCTCTTCCTCCGCCGACTGTAGAGAGCTCGAGCTCGAGCTCGTCGCCGGCGGATAAGGGGGGAAAGGGGGAGTTTTTTTTTTTCTTCGAGAACAGGGGGTGGGTGGGGGAAGAGAGTGAGGAGCGAGGCTGTGGGAGGGCAGAGGGGAAGGAACGGACGTGGATGGGGAAAGCCCATCCGCCACATGGGCCCAATCTGTCCACACGGCACCACTAAAATATGGATTCTTTGTCTCAAAAAAAAACTAAAATATGGACTCTGAAAAAAAAATTACTATATACCATTGTACATCGAATCAAAAATAATACATTTTCTTTTGGTGGGTGTCGGCGAAATTACCCGCGGCTAGACCAGAAGGCCCATGATCGCGTCATTTAGGGCGCCATAGGGGTCGGCTCTCTATGTTGAAGATAAGACCCGGCCGGTGGGGAGTGGACCCGGCAAGACCCGGAGTCCCGGCACCAGAAGGAGTCCACCTAACTTGGAAGACACAGAAGGTTTACAAGACTTAGAGAAGGACGCCGACTATGGGTAGAACGCAGAAACCTATTGTAAACCCCAGGGACCTGGCTATTATACAAAGTGGGTTCCTAGGTCATCCAAAGGACATGTTAGAATCTCTCGAGTCATTGGTAGCAAAGTAGCACCCTTATAATCGAGATCATCATCATCATTAGCAATCAAGAAGGAGTAGGCTATTACATCTATCATGAGGGGCATAGCACACAATGCATAGCTAAATGGGGTAATGCCAAATCCGAACCATTCATTTGCTTACCTCCAAAGCATGGTGAGATTTGCTCGGAGTGCTGAGATTTTAAATTTGGAGTACTGTTCAGCCGATTATGCCTCCAAGACGACCTTAGATGAAAAATTGTTCTAGTTGATTGTCTTCGTCTCGTCGAGGCGATCGATTTTGATATTTGAATAATCTCAATATGTGGTCCTTTGCAAAAGTTACGGCTAACACAGTGCGGCCCGACCACTAATGAAAAGTTTCAGCCGGAACAAGACACCCATATAACCCATGTCTAATACATGACGAGAGTTGTCATCTCTTTTGCGCGAGCGACTCGACCCTCAAGATGGCCTCTAATCTAAAATGTTTAACACGAAACTTGTTTGTCTGGTCGAAACAGATAAACAAATTCGGGGTGCATCGCCATCCGAAGTCGTATGCGGTCTGTGGATCCCGAAAATTGTACTAGTGTCTCAGACCTACCTAAATATGAGTTTTGATGGATTTTGGAAGAATTTGGACGAGATTTGAAGTATTTTTATTGTACGGTAAGTTCAACCACCTCATAAATAGATGAGAGGTGATGACTAATTGAGCACACAATCGAGCAATCAATATATCACTTTTTACCTTCACCTTTACCTTCTCTCTTGTTTTTCTTCTTCCTCGTTCTTCGTTCGTACTTTGTGTTGGGGAGCAACGATCCACAGGGCCATAGGAGCGATCATTCTTCGTGCTGTTCTTATGCTTTTTTTTTGCTTATTTTATTTGGTTTGTTTTTAATCTTTTCTTTTGATTCTTGTTTGTTGCTTCTTTTGTTGATTTCTCTCTTCTTTGTGTCTTTTTGAGTCTTGTGTTTAGAAAAGAGAAAACAACAACAAGAATTTTGTTTGGCTCTTATGTGATTTATCTTTGATCTAATAAAGATACCCAAAATTATTTTCATGTCTTCTCTTTTTGTGTACAGTTGTTTGCATATTTCAGCTTAGTCCACCGCGACACTTGCACTATGTTATTTATTATGCACATCATTCGATCGTGTATGTGACAAGCAATAATGACGATTTAGTTGATGAAGTGGCCGTGGTAAAGAAAGTCGTATGAACTCCACTTTTTTGTGATGCGCTGCGTCTAGACTTACAGTAGTTCCTTCCAAGCTATCTCTATCATCGTGAGGACCCGCTTTTATTGATTATTTTCCTTCCAAGTGCCAGATCTTGCAGCTAGAAATCATACTCATACGTCTGGAATTACTTGTCGTAGAAATGGATATATCTAGAACTAAAATGCATTTCTATACATCCATTTTTGCGACAAGCAATTATGTACTAAGGGAGTATTACATAAGGTAGTTGAAAATAGAATGACTTCCTTTTATCACCTGGCCACTACTACTGCCTTAATCAAGGCTTAAGATGAGCTGTAGCTTAATCATATACTAGCATATGTATATGTAGGTATGTATGTAACACAAAACAAGAATGTAATGTATGTATGTTTATGAGACATAATTTTTTCGCCAGCCTCGTTCGTGCATCAAGTGGCAAGGCATCACTAGATCACCATCCGTCAGGCAGCATCCTCCTCCTACCTTCCCAGGCACCAGATCACCAAATTTGTGAAACATGACAAACATGGCCTGTCTGCCACTGATGAAATTTATGGGTCCCTTGAAAAGGTCTACTTATGATATATGTTTGTTGTTTGATGCTCACTCATCGCAGAGGACGAAAGTGATGATGAAGATAGAGACGATGATGAGCTGCCGATAGTATTTTCTATGCATATCTCATCTTCCATTTGTACACCCCTGCCTACACCGATGGTCAAGTGCATACCATGGCAGGGCATGACTTGATCACAGATGTGCCAAGATCTATCTATGACTTGATGGCATGAAATCTCGTTAAATTCACATTGTTTTGCTGATGATTTATTTACTTTACTGCATGGAAGGTGAAATGAGGAATGGCACTTGTAACTAAATCGGTTAGCATGCCAGGTGTCCTTCTCTTTTATGATTTGAATATGATTGGTGCCCCCAGCTTCAAGAAACATGGCTATGGTGAATGTCTATGAAAATGGCTAGCTGTGGCTTGTACATACGAGTTCTTGAATGACATTTCTCAGTAATACCTGACTTTGGTGAAGTGATTCTAGTTCTAGGCATTCCAGAAAATGCACACATCGCTCAACAGATAGCACCACACCACAACCATTGATGTATGTTACTTCTTTAGAGCATATTTGTTTGCTGGTGAGATGGTTTGCACATTTACAACTGGAAAAGGAAAGAGCACTGAGCACTTTCTGACCTTATCTGGTAGGGCAAACGTTTATTTTTGCAGAATCTGCACTGGTAAAATAGGAAATTCATTTTCTAACTCGTGGCTCGGTCGGTCACAAGTATTTAGTGCCCGGGCTTGTGCGACGAAATAAACGATTCGGCAGAGATTAGCAATGGGGGAAAAAAAATACAGTATACCAACATCTCATATTCAGCCAGGAAAACGTATTACAGAAGCTAGATGGAAAAGGAGTGACTTTCTTTATCTGGCTACTACTGACTTGATCAAGGCTGTTTTAGATGAGGTGTAGCTCCATCATCATATACTACTATATGTATGTAACAAAACAAGAATGTATTGTATGTATGTTTATGAGGCATAATTTTTTCGTCAACATCGTTCTGCAGCAAGTGGCAAGGCAGCACCAGACCAGCATCCATCAGGCAGCATCCTCCTTCTACCTTCTCAGGCCCTCAACAATGTAAGTAGCATAAAGATCCCTGAAAAATAAAATGACGCCATATCAGTTCAATGCATATATTACTCGATGGATCGACATGAATAAACCGGGGAATGGGGACTGACATGGAGTGCTGGATGGCCTCGTAGGCGTCCTCTGACGGCAGGAAGTCGTTGACGGCAACCTCCTTGTTCTCGTTCTTCTTGTCTGAAACCCCAAATCAATCAAAGAAACACATTCAGAAACAGAGGAAAACACATTCAGGAGCACATTGTCTTCTGACGAATTAACCTGATCAGAGTCATCAATGACTTACAGTCCTCGAAGAATCGCCTGATCTCTGCGAGGCGGTGGGGAGGGAGGTCCTTGATGTCGTTGAAGTGGCGGTACTCGGGGTCGTCGGCGCAGACGGCGATGATCTTGTCGTCGGCCTCGCCCTGGTCGATCATGGGCATGAGTCCGATGGCCTTGGCGCGGAGGAAGCATCCGGGGACGACGGGCTCCTGCATGATGACGAGGACGTCGATGGGGTCGGAGTCGTCGCAGAGGGTGCGCGGGATGAAGCCGTAGTTGTGCGGGTAGACGACGGAGGAGTAGAGCACCCGGTCCACCTTGATGAGCCCCGTCTTCTTGTCCAGCTCGTACTTGACCTTGCTCCCCTTGGGGATCTCGATCACCTGCACGGAGTTGCGGAGATGATTTAGTTTGCGTGGCGGCCGGAATTGGTGGTGGCGGGAGGAGGAAGAAGAAGGTTGCGTGCTTACGCAGTTGAAGATTGTGGGAGCGTCCGGGCCGATCTCCAGGTCGTGCCACGGGTGCGCCGCCACCGACCGGCGCGTGATCGAGGAGAGGATCCGCTCGTTCAGCGCCGGGGTCTTGGTCTTGGGGGCTGGTGCGGCCGTGCCGTTGGCGGATGGCTCCTTGGTGGCGGCGACTTGCTGTGAAGGAGCCATGGATGGATCTTACAGCCTAGCGCTCGATTTGATCTGATCTGATGTGATGTGCGAAATTGGAAGTGTATCAGTCGGGGCCTGGCAATGAATCTGGTATGGAGGAGATGAGAGTGTCAGAAGGAAGACGAGGAGGGATGAGACGAACGCGACACAAGGCAACGAAGCAAACGTAGCTGAGGGAGAGAGACTTTGCGTGGAGTTGAATGGAAGAGAAGAGTGCTGTGGACTCAGCGGCTGTGTTGTGGTGATGAGAGGAGAGGATGCTGTGCCTCCCTTCTTATAGACTGCGTGCAGGGAGGGCAGAGGAGAGGAGGAAGAAGAAGATGAGAAGATGGGTGGCCTTTCCTGCGTGATAGTACGTTGCCGGGCCATTCATCCTCACATTTCACAAAGCCGCCATAGGCTTCTTTTTTTACCCATTTTTCCCTCTTTTGTTTGTAGACAAAGTAAAACAGAGTCGCCCACCACTGAATGTCTGAATTTGCTGTAATGTCATATGCCTCTGCCTTTTTCGCGTGTCGGTGGCCTTCCGTTCGCTTGTGTTGTAGTACTAGTACTGTCAGCACTGTCCGTGTTCAATCATCAATCAAACTTATTGAAAAAACGCGTGATCCAACCACCCCAGAGCAGAGCAGAGGATCAAACGCGAACGCGCTTTCGTCGTGCGTGTGGCGTATCATAACATAGTACGTCCTGGCGTCGTATGCATACATACATACATACATAAATACATGCATGCGAACCACTACTACTAGTACTACCATATACAAATACGCGCTTCTGCTGACTGGATTCCATATGTTCTTCCTGCATGCTGCTGCTTGCTGGCATCGTGGCATACACGTATGCGCGTACCTAGCTAGCACCGCTCCGTCGGTCTCGGTCTCTGTTGAAATTTTATATCGTCTCACTGTCAAAAAAGCGTGGTAAAATCCGTTGCGCATGGCGGCGACCTCTTCTCTTCTCTTCTCTTCGTCCGTCGCCATGCGAATCCATCTACACTCAGTTGGCTGCCCGGGTGCACTCGATTACTAGTCATTTTTACGTTGCATACGAGTAGGTTTGTCTCAAGTCAAATTTTGTAAAGTTTGACCATCTTAGTAAAAAAATAAATCAACATTGAGGGCACTCGATCGATGGATGACATGCAATCCTATCGTGTGCCACACCACATGCGGGGCAACAGAAAAACGCATGCCGATCAGCCGATGCGTAACGATCAACAACACAATATATCAATTCCATTGCAAAAAAAAAAACACAATATATCAATTAATAATAAATGGGTTGCTGATACGACATATGTATGTGAACAACTACCTCTGTTCATAATATACGACGTTTTTGCAGTTTAATTAAAATGTAGAGAGTAACTAACTAGCTGGCGAATCTATTTAGAGCAACTCTAGCAGACCCTGCAAAACGCATTTGCAGTTCGCACAAAACCGCTTTTGCGGGTCGGCGAGGGCTAGCACAGATGCAGACTCCCCAAACGGACCCGTAAAAAAGTATATTCGCGGAATATGCCTTTCTACGGGTCGGCTATGCGGGTTTTGCTCGGGCAACAGCGCAACGACCCGCAAACAGAAAAACTGCAAATCTGAAATTTGTCATAGGGTTTCACAAACAAGTTCAAATTCAAATGACATAAACAGTTTGCGCGCAAATAAAAGCGAAGTTCATTACGCAAAAGAGGACATGCAAAGGTATGCGCCCATGTCCGGCATCATCTTGGGGGTCGATCTTCACTCCGCGCCATGGAGTCCATCTTGAAGTTCATCGGCGCCACCGTAGCCACCTCCGTCGCTTGTTCCAAGTCCCGCACCGAAATCATCCACATTGCCACCATATGGAGCAGAGAAAACATCACCGAAACTGGCAGACGGACCGGCCGAGGCGACCATTCTCCTCTTCAAGATCTCTCTCCTTGCCATATCATGCCATGTTTTGGTGACGTCGTCCATATCATTGCGGTTCATTAACATGATCTTGTTCTCTTCGGCGAGCAACAATGACAGCGATTTGTTTTCAGAGGCGCGTACTTTTCTCTCCTCAATGGCAGCTCTGCGCAGCCCCTCCTCCTTGAGCATTTGCCATTTTTCTTGCTTCTCTTTTGCCTTCTTTTCGGCCAACTCTTTCTTGATCTCCAACGACTTCAACAACATCAACTCGTTTGATTGCACCATGGCATCAATCTTCTCCCTCAAGCTCGATGCTTCTTGCTCTCTCTTTATCTTCTCTCTAGTCTTCTTGTCGCCATCGGGCTTGTTCAAATTTCTTGGGCCATCATCATCCTCATCTTCATCCATGTTTGTAAGTGAGCCTCTCTTTGGTGGGGACTCTTTGTCGATCAACTTCCACTTGTCGCACTTTTGGAGCAACTCCCAACAATGCTCTAATTTGAAGAATCTGCCTTCCGAAGCTTCCATGTCCTTGTATCTATGTTGAGCAATCTTGTCCTACACAATGTGAACAAAGTGATGCAATCATTTTTCATGATACATTATGATGATGCACAACTTGAACAAAGGCAAAGCAAACTCACATAGTCGGACTCCACGGTGCCACTTGGAGGTGCATTGCGTACTTGCTCCAAGCAAGCTGCCCAACGGCTGCACATAGACTTGATGTTCTCCCAACGACCTTGAAGAGACCGAAATGTGCGTGGAGTCTTATTGGGGTAGTTTTTCATAATGCGGAAGTATTGATCTTCAATTCTTTGCCAATATCTCTTGGCGGTTTGATTAGTACCCGTGCATGCATCAAGAGACACCGCACTCTATGCTTTGATCAAAGCTTGATCTTCCAAGATAATGTAGTTCTTCGATCTTTGGCTTTTCCCAGTTTTTGCTTGTGAATTCTCAAACGCTTCCGCTTCGATCTCCGCCAAGTCGTCCGCACAACCATGATCGTCCATACCGCCCTCCGTTTCATTGTAGTCGAAAGGTTCGAAAGGGGCTTGATCGATGTCAACCGCGTTCGTGTCCAACAAGTTCACGAACTCGGTTGTTGCATTGTTCGAACCACCGCTATAGCGAACGATAACAAGTCACGAGCTATCGAAAACAATGGCGAAAATGAAAGAGAATGGCCGAAGTCCGAAGAGATATACCTTCCGGCCATTTCGTCGAACACCTCGCTCGCGGGTGGAGCGGCACAGTCGAACGGCATCGCCGGAGCACCTCCTTGCGGGGGATGGAGTGAGAGGTTGAAGAAGATGGCTTCCTTGAAGTCGGAACCTTCCTCCGCTTTGCGCCCGCGGCCTTGCCGGCCTTCTCCGTCGCCGGCCGGGATCGCACAGCGGCATTGGCGCCCGGAGCGCGGGCCATCGCGGCGGGGGCAGCCGGATTTCCGCCCTGCACAAGCATGTTGCCCTGCCGCTTGCGGGCAGGCGCGGCGTGTGCTTGGGCGACGCCGGCGGGGCCAACATGGCCGGCGACGAGATCTGCTCGAGGGGAAGGGGCGTGCGCGACCTCGACGGTGACGGGGGACAGCACGGGGTCGTCCATGGCGGCGAGGGACGGCCGGGGAGGAGCAGCCGGAGCTTTCGGAGGGGGGGGGGGCAATGGTGACGGAGGGTGCGGGGAGCGGGAAAGGGTGCGCGGAAATGTCCCTCCCGCCAAATCTTGCGCCGGATGGGGGTTGAGCTCGGGTCGGCCTCCCAGCCCGTGAAGATAGAGGTTGGGGGAAAAGATTTGCCGCATCCCGCAAAAAATTTTGCGGGCCGGTGCCGGATGCGGAGTCTGGTCGTGCAGTTTTTTGGGCCCCGACCCGCAATTTGGCGGTTATTTTGCGGGCTGGGGCGTTTTGCGGGGTCTGCTAGTGTTGCTCTTATTAATTAGTCGAAGGAGACGGAGAGATGGATGGTGGCATGGTGGGGTGGATTGTTCGGCCGGTCGGGGAGTCGTTTGCATATATGCGGTTCCGCTGGGTCTCCCGACAGATGGGATTGAGGAACAATCTACGTATGCACGTATGCTAACTAACTGATTAAGCAAGCTGGTGGTACTACAACGACGAGGATGATGATTGAGATATCCCGTCCGTCCGAATATCCGCGCCCATCTTTCCATCTGAAACTATCTGTATCCGCCACCGACAGCAGCCAATTATTACTATTTGTATGCGTCATCATAGTCCACCAAAGAAGAAATGGAGTACTCCCCCCATTCGGGATTATTAGGCCACTTTCATTTTTTTTTCAATAAAACCACTTTCATTACTTAACCAGAGTCATTACACTCTGTATTTTTTTTTGCCATTATTAGGCCCATGTTTGTATATATCGTTGGTTGATGTGGTTCTGTAACTTTGTTTTTTTCTTTCGGGATAAACTTCCGATTTATTCATCTTCAATCATGGTAGTACAACGAACACTAGAAATAATAAAAATTACATTCTGATTCGTAGACCACCTAGCGACGACTACAAGCACTGAAGCGAGCCGAAGGCGCGCCGCTGTCATCGCCCCTCCCTCGTCGGAGCGGGGCAAACCTTGTTGTAGTTGACAGTCGGGAAGTCGTCGTGCTAAGGCCCCGTAGAACCAACGCAACAGAACAGCAACCGCCGCCGATGAAGAGTGTAGATAAGAAGGATCCAATCTGAAGACACACGAACAAAGACGAACGACGAACAGATCCGAGCAAATCCACCAGAGACAGATCCACCGGAGACACACCTCCACACGCCCACCGACGATGCTATACGCATCACCGGAACGGGGACTAGACGGGAAAACCTTTATTCCATCTTCAAAAGATCGCCGCCACCTCGCCTTCCTGAATAGGAGACAAACCTTAACCCTAGTCACCGGAACAGGGACTAGGCGTGTCTCGAAGGTGCGTGGGCAACTACGCCTGTAACTCTGTATTTCACGCCATTCATCGCTGAGAGTGAGTTGTGCATCACGGAATGCCTGAATTTGCTAGCTTCACTGTCACTGAAGGTGCCTCGAAGATGATGATGAGATCGGCGGTGCTGACTTGGCCTTGGGTTCCTCCTGCGAGATATGTTGCCGGGCCGCCGGCGTGAATTAATATCTGTGTGACTGACTGTCTATGACGTGCCTCCACGTGGGGTCAAGCAGGCATGTTGCCGTGACGGCGAGGCCACGTCAACGGCCCTACCCTGGAGAGAAGACGAGACTTGATCAAGAGGAGTCACTGCGTGTGCATCTGCGTTCACCGTACGTAGTTTTTCCGTATTATATACTCCTCCGTTCCTAATTTTTTTTAAGATTTCAATATGACGAAGCAAAATGAGTGAATCTACGCATTAAACTACGTCTATATACATCCGTATGTAGTCTATATTAAAATATCTAAAAAAGACTCATATTTAGGAACGTAGGAAATAGTAATAAACTACTCTCCCCATTCCTAACACTACTCGAATCAGCTAATTTGCCATCTGCCAGCTCTTTGCCGTCTGCTAGCTGACGGCAAAGAAGCTCTTTGCCATCAGCTACCCAAAAGCAGACGGCAAAGAAATGGCAGACGGCAAAGAAGCTCTTTGCCATCTGCGAGCTCTTTGCCGTCTGCCAGCGGACGGCAAAGAGAGGTGGCCCCCACCCCCCGCCCGTTTGAAAAAAAACTTAACGCCCCACCTCTTTGCCGTCTGCCAGAGGCAAAAAGGCGGACGGCAAAGATTGCCGGACGGCAAAGAGCCGATTACCTAACGGCCCGTACCCCCCGCCCGTTACTCTCTGTTCTCTCCCTCTCTCTCCTCCCCGACGCGCCCCGCCACCGTGCACATCCCACCCGGAGATCAAGGCGCGCCAGTCGAGCTCCGCTCCTGAGATAAGGCCTCGTGAACGGCCAGTGCAACTCGCCATCAAGGTTAGTGATACGTACTCAGTTATCTTTCTCCATTACATTGTGTGAGCTTCCATCAATGATTACAAATGGTCATGTGAGTGGTGTTGCAGGCTGCTATACAGAGTGAGAGAGATAGAACGGAGAAACTTCTGGCGGAGGCGGCGGAGAGGCAGCGGGAGTTGGAGGAGAGGACGACAAAGATGATGGAGGAGGAGAGGGCACGGAATGACATGCAGGCAAGGGCCATGTACGAGCTCCTTGTGGTAAGTTTCTTCTGCAGATTAGCCAAAACATTCATGTAGTGTTTGTCTCATTACTAACTAGTATGACTGAGTCGTCAAAACCAAATGTGCAGTCAGTGTGCGAGAAGACCGGTCAGACCGCTCCACCGATGCCAGTGATTGCTCCTGGGACCACGGTTAGTTTAATTTTGAATGGACATTACTTGCTAGTCTTAACATTTGAGTGTCATCATGCTAACAAGACATTGCAAATGATCTTTGGTGCAGCGTAACTCCAGACAAGCATCGCACGATCCTTCTCCAGCTACCGACACGAGCCAGCCCGCTCCTACACCTCCTGGATCTTGGTAAGTTTATCTAGTGTTTTGCTTAACACATGCATAAAGACCTAGACTTAGCTTTATTTCCTCCAATGCTTACCATAATGACCTAGACTTAGCTTCTTCTCCTCCAAAATGAGTTAATAAGCTTACTGACCTCCAAAACCATCCATTTTACCTAAGTTAGCTCTAAAACGATCTGTACTTAGCTTACTTATGTCAAAAATTGCATAATTAGCTTAGTTAGCTCATAAACGATCCATTTTACCTAAGTTAGCTCTAAAATGACCCATTTTACCTAGGTTAGCTTATAAATGATACAGTTCATCCAAGTTAGCTAAAAAATGACCCATTTTACCTAGATTAGCTCCTAAATGATCCATTTTACCTACGTTAGCTTTAAAATGACCCATTTCACCTAGGTTAACTCCAAAATGACACATCTTACCTAGGTTATCTCATAAACGATCCATTTCAACTAATTTAGCTCATAAACGATCTATTTCACCAAGTTAGCTAAAAAACGATTCATTTCACCTAAATTAGCTCTTAAATGATCCATTTCACCTAAGTTGGCTCAAAAATATCCATTTCAACTAAATTAGCTCATAAATGATCCATTTCACCTAAGTTAGCTCAAAAACGATCCATTTCAACTAAGTTAGCTCATAAATGATCCATTTCACCTAAGTGAGCTAAAAAACGATCCATTTCACCTTAGTTACCTCAAAAACGATCCATTTGACCTTAGTTAGCTCATAAACGACCCATTTCAACTAAGTTAGCTCATAAATGATCCATTTCACCTTAGCTAGCTCATAAACGACCCATTTCAACTTAGTTAGCTCATATATGATCCATTTCACGTAAGTTAGCTCATAAATGACATACTCTTCTTGTTCTAGTCTTCTTCTTGTTCTACTCTTCTTGTTCTAGTCTTCTTCTTGTTCTACTCTTCTTGTTCTAGTCTTCTTATTTTAGTCACCTATTTCTAACTTTCTTATTTTTCATTTTGCAGATTTCATTCACTTGACGAAAGCTTGCATAGATGGAATGCTCCTTATCCCTTTCTCTGTTTCTTTTGTATCGTTGAACTATGCATGTATCGTTGGATGAAACTATTGTAATATATATGGTTGGATGCCTCTATGTTGAACTTGCTATGTATGATGGAACTATGCATGGAACTTGGTAGTTGGATGGAACTATGCATGGAACTTGGTAGTTCGATGGAACATATGTGATGAAGTTATGTGATGGAACTATGTATGATGGAACTATGCATGTTGGATATCTTATATGTTTGCTCTGTAATTGCCTTCTGAAATATATCTATATATGTCATATATATTTTCTGTGAAAATTGTTGGATTTAATAAAAAACAGAAAAAAGACCCAATATGCAGGCTCTTTGCCGTCTGCCGCGGACGGCAAAGAAGGCACGTGGCATCCAGCTGTGCTTCCTGGGAGCTGACCCATTTGGTCAGTTTGCCTACAGTGGCAGACGGCAAAGAGTAAACGATTTTGCCGTCAGCGGCAGACGGCAAAGGCCTGCCATGTAGTGACGTGTAGATGACATCATACGGCGGACGACAAAGACACTAGAACGTTTGCCGTCAGCGGCAGACGGCAAAGGCACTAGAATGTTTGCCGTCAGCGGCGGACGGCAAAGGCCTGCCGTTAGCCACTTAACGGACCGGCAGCGCAATTATTGCCGTCCGCTCTCGTTGCCGTCAGCCGCCAGGAAGCAGACGGCAAAGTAGCTGTTTACCGTAGCCTACTTTGCCGGAGCCTTTTGCCGTCCGCGGCTAACGGCAAAGGCCTTTGCCGTCCGCCGTTCATGCCTTTGCCGTCCGCTGTGGCAGACGGCAAAATAGCTGATTCCTGTAGTGTAAGTATAAATCTTTTTAAAGCATCTCCAACAGCCGCGCTATGCGCGGCGTGCTAAAAAAGCGTTTGAAGTGCGTGGTTCGCGAGTTTTTGCGCCGTGCGGAGCGCTTCCTCCAGCGGCCGCTGCAAAAAAACTGCGCGCGCTCTCACGCAAACAACATATGCACTCTAAACACAACCAACAAGATCAAACACAAACAATATAAATCAACAATAAATAGTTCAATTTCATTATTACAACTCAAACAAATAGTTTATCTTGCAATAGACCAAATAGTTCAACAATACAACATCAAACGCACAAATCATGATGCTCTTTGTCGGCCATTCCATGCCCACCACTCCTTAATGAGATCCTTCTGAAGATCCAAATGCGTTTCGGCACATCGAATGGCATGATAGGAGGCAACAAAACGGGCCACCCTGGCAGCCGTCCGCCGCAGTCGCACGGGATGTCCCAAGAACTCATACTAAGAGTAGTCTAAATCTTGGCCACGCTCATTCTCGATGATCATGTTGTGCATGATCACACAAGCGTGCATGATATATCAAAGCATCTCTTGATCCCAAAATCTAGCCGGCCTTCTCACAATAGCAAATTGGGTTGAGCATTGTGGAAATCAAGAATTTTCTTACCTTCCGTTTTTTTAAACGGCTTCACAAATGTTTGCCACTTTGGGTAGATGACATCCGCAAGATAGTAGCCATAATTGTATGTATGGCCATTTGTTACAAACTGCACCGGTGGCAGTTCACCATTTGCAATCTTATTCAGCAGTGGTGACCGATTAACAACGTTGATGTCATTCAAAGATCCAGGCATTCCAAAAAGAGCATGCCAAATACAAGTCTCTTGATCGGCCACTGCTTCAAGGATTATAGTGGAACCCTCTTTTTGGCCATGGAATTGCCCATGCCATGCCTTAGGACAATTCTTCCAACTCCAATGCATGCAACCTATTGAGCCAAGCATACCTGGGAAGCCGCGAGCTTTGTTGATCTTCAATAGCCTTGCGGCGTCTTTAGCATTGGGAGATCTCAAATACTCCTGGCCAAACACTTGCACAATTCCGACTGCGAAGCGCTTGACACACATGATGGTTTCACTCTCACCCATGGCCAAGTGGTCATCAACTAGATCAGCGGGATTACCGTATGCCAACATACGCAAAGCAGCTGTCTGAAAGGTGATATGCCCGAGCTCTCCGACGGCATTCCTCCTTTGCTGAAAAAACCGGTCATGGCTCGCTAGTTTCTCTGCAATGCGCCTGAACAACTCGGTGCTCATCCTAAACCCGCGCCGGAAGTACGACTCGGGGTACACGGGATTATCCGCAAAATAGTGCCTAACCAATCTGTTGTCGGCATCGATCCTATCGCTCCAAATTTTTGCCGACCCATAACCGAACCACCGTGCTTCGGTTTTTTATTGATGTGCATAGCTAGGATCATTGCAAGATCCTCTTCCTTTTCAATATCAAATTCTTCTTCGGAAGAATCATATGACGAACTCATCTACAATGTTCAATTAAAACTAGTTGTAAAGACTACAACAACATGCACAAAATTTATGTAAAAAATGTTAAGTTGAAGCAATACATACCTTGCAAGCGTTTTGTCGAACACCTTGTGGGCGCCGAGCGGCAGTGGGCGGCCGGGCGCTGTTCTCGGAGGAATGACGCGGACGAGGGGCGGCGGCGACTGGAGGAAGAAGGAGGAAGCGGCGGCGGCGCGGGAACAGGCCGGGGAAGCGCCGGAATGGTCGCCGGAACAAATGGGCTGGTGCGGGCGGCGGCGCCAGCTCCTGGGTCGGGGTAGGTGGAACTCGCGAGCGGGCGCTCGAGTGTGCGGCGCGTGGTAGCGGGTGCAGCAAATAAACAGCGTGCAATGGCGTTTCGGACCGCGCGACGAACTCTTTATGCCGCGTGCGCGGTTATTGGGCGTCCGCTGGAGCTCACTTAACGATTGCGCGCGCGCTAAAAACGACAAATTTCCGGCGCGGCGCTTAAATAGCGCTGCTGTTGGAGATGCTCTTAGAGATTTCACTCTAAAGACTATATTCAGATGTATATAGACACCTTCTATAGTATAAGTTTATTCATTTTGCTTCGTACGTAGTTTGTAGTGAAATGTTTAAAAAGACTAATATTTATTTTTCTTCAGTGGTTGGTTTGTTGATGTGGTTCGAACGCCATTCATCCTCCCATTTCACAAAGATGTCAAAGCTCTACTGTCGCCTGCCTCTGCCCCTCTCTCTCTTTTTTTCTTTATGCGTGTCGGTGGCCTTCCCTTCCGTTCCACTTATGTTGTACTCCCTCCCTCTGTAAATTAATATAAGGTCGTTTAGATTACTAAAAATAATGATCTAAACGCTTTTATATTAGTTTATGGATGGAGTACTACTCCTGTGAGCACGGTCAGTGTGATTGAATAGAATCAAACTTATTAAAACGCGTGATCCAGCTACTACCGCCAACGAGCCCAAAAAAGTTGGATCGCACAACGCATTGCATTGCAGCTGGTACGCGCACGCTTTCGTCCTTCCTGCGCGCGTGCGGCATGCCATACGTACGTACGACTACTACTTACTGGCATACATACATAGTGGCATGCACGCGAACCACTAGGACGACGCGCTTGTGGTGCTGGCTGGATTGGATCCATCTGGTCTTGCTGCTGCTGGCGTGCACAGCTCCGTCGGTCGGTCTCGTCTCCATCGTCCATCTCGCGTGGCCGGGCGGTCTTCCTTCCCGCCCCAAGAAATAATGAATCAAACAAAACCTGGAGTGTAGGTTAAGTAAATAATTAATACTAGCAATTAACAATTTACGCATGCACTCCGTAAAAAAACAATTTATGCATGCACGGCACCTGTTCTCTCCGCACCGCGTGTCCGCCCATCTCCACCGATCGACCTGAATGCACTCAATAATTTGAATTGATCTACTAGTACCACCCCTCGGCGGTCTCCGCTCAGTGGCGGACCTAGAATCGCAGGTTTGGGGTGTCATGGTTCAAAATTTACACTAAACATCATCATAATCTCAACAATTTATTGGGTATTTAGTGTTACGTACATAGTAAAAAATATTTTACAATTTTGGAGGGGTGCACTGGATCAACCCCTGTCTCCATTAAGACCAAGCTGAGAGCGTTCTGTTGTCCGGGTAAAGCCTGCATACGATGACTGGGATAAAGTGAAAAATTGCTTGTTTTCATGTCAAGAATTCGTGCGGCGGCACCGTTCATTATTAAGAGCGAGTTATTTTGCTTCAAGAATACACCTGCAAATATAGTATATGGGTCCCACTGAAATCAACTTTTAGTCAGATGGTACATGGCTTGCATGCATGTGCTGCCCATTCTCTCTCCCAAACTAATTCATCAACTTATTTCATCTTTGCTAATCTAAAATCATTCATATTCTTGAACCAACATTTCGATTTATAAACTTTTTATATATTTGAACTCATGTCGCAAAGTCCTTTAAAACAGCTCCTGCAGCCAATTACCAGTAATAACTCGGGTCCAACTACAGTAATTAACCTTCATCTTGCTTGTTTGTGCTCCTGGTGAACACAGTCCAGCAGGCCACCAGTGACGGATTAATAGCACCTGGAAGTTTTATCTTGGAAACGGGTGGTGGCATACAGAATTGCAGACTCAACCGACGACACCGACACCGACACCGACACGGAAACCCCAACTCAATTATTCCAGCAGGGGCATCGATCCCCATTCGGATCTTCCTCCTGCATCGCATGCATGCTGCCCTCTGTCTGTCTCTTCTTTTCCCTGTTGGACAGGCTCGTTCGTTCGGCAAGAATAGAATAGAATAGATGCTTGGCAATTTAGCTAGCTCCCACTAGGAGTCTAGGACCCCTACATATGTGCAATGCGTGATGCTGGTCTGCCGGCGTGCCATCCAGTCAATCAGTCCTCGTATATGAAGGCGTGCATCCACGTGGCACCAACCGCATCCCCGAGAGTCTCTCTCTCTCTGTCTGTCTGTCTGATGAGGCCACCTCGTCCCCGAGAGTGCATGCACCCTCGTCCCCGAGAGTGCATGCGTGCATGCACTAAAAATATTATTTTCCTGTCCGCTGTTGCACGACAAGCAGTAGAAGTACTACGACTAGTTCCTCCATCATCGACGCGGCCCGTTCGTTTGACTTAACACATGCATACATACATACATACATACATACATACATGGATGCACGTTTGGTTACAATCAAACTATATACATACATACTTAATTAACTAAGGAGGATATACTTAAGGCGACCTATTCATGCTAATTAACCGAGCTCCATTAGCCAATCATTTGAATCCCTAGCTCCGCTGCTCGATGGCGTGGGTACTAATTTGCAGACTTCCATCCTGGATTCGTACTAGAGGCACTACATTTTTTTAGAAGAGGTGCATAGCTGTCACCGTTGAGAGAGTTGTGTCTGCGAGTATCGAGACACAAAGGCTAAGTGGCCGGGAGATCCAGCAAAATATATCGCTCCAGCTCGATCGTGCGTGTTACTACCTCCATCCTGGTTTTGGTCCCGGCCCCTTAGTATTTTGTGCCATTTGACCATAGATTTAACTATGAAAATAATAATGCATTTCACCAAAAATTATAGTGTTTGATTCGTATTTGAACATAGTTTTCAGTGATATTATTTTTTATTACATGCATTAACATTTTGTTAGTTAAATCTAAGGTCAAAGTTTAGAACAAAATGCGAAGATAACCAATAAACCAGGACGGAGGTAGTACTAGAAGTACATGGTCTTTTTAACTAATACTCCCTCCGTCCCATAATATAAAAGTGTTTTTTACACTAGTGTCAAAAACGATCTTATATTATGGGACGGAGGGAGTATATAATTAAACCGACTCCTAAACAATCCATTGATGTACGACAACAAGGACTGACGGTGACCTGCCGCTTGCAATGAAGTTTGTTAAGCCAATATTTAAGTTGCAAGACCTGCTAGTTAGAGTTGAACATCTCTTTAATGCGAACACTTTAGGCACGTACGGTTTAATAATTGCATTGATTAAGTATATTGTATATAGTCGGTGCAGGCAGGCAGGGGAGTAGCATGTTGTTGCCTGTTGCTGTTGGCACACACGCGCTCCGCATGATACATAATATGCTTTGTTGGCACTCAATCTAGCACAGGAAAACGCAATCAACAATGGGTGATTAATTAATTGTTGGCACAACATATGTTGTATGTGTTGTTATGGTGTCTCATGTTAGGTGTGGTGTCTCGTTTTTTTTTGTGTGTGTTGTGGTTTTAGGATTTTATTTTTTTTCACTAGCTCAAATGTCATTTTTCCATTGGCTTGCTTGCATGAGGATTTTTTTTCCCCAGCATTTTGTATCTGTTCGTGCTGGATCCATCCGCCGGGAGATGGAATTGAACCATCTTATCTAGCTTGTTGTGACGGCCAATCAAGCTAGTAACTGCTAATTGAGCAGCGGGTGACGATGATGATACATGGATATCCCGTCCGTCAGATCGAATATCCATCCATACTTCCATCTGAAACCATCTCTGCGTACGCACACGCACGCCGCGGACGGCTTCAGCAAATGCAGTCAAGGTAACCTTGAATTTGGCTTGCTTGCTAGAGATACCAATAATTCTGTTTAAGAGTAAAGCACCGATGCTCCTATTCCATGGCACAGTCTCCTGTCGGTGGCCTCCCTTACTCTATTCTAGACTGAATCATAGTACATGGAATGATAAAACGTACAGTAGTAACGTGCGCGTGATCTAACCAACGCCAACCACCACTGCGGACGGATGGACGGACGGATCCAATTATGCCAATCTACTGCCAAGCAGGTGCTTTTCATCGTGCGTGCGCGCGCATGTTGCAGCACCGACACGCTAGCTACGTGCTGGTTCTTTTCTTCCTGCACAGCTCGGTCTTCTTTTCGACGACACCGATCACATGGTTCCATCCATCGATGCGCGTCGAACCATTGTTTGTTTTCCACCCAACCCGGTCGGCTCGCAAAAAACTAGATAAATTGAAACCATTGTATTCAAAATGCAATACACCCAGCACTCCATACGATCGATCCAGCAGTATGAGGAACCATAAGATAACATAACAAGGACCAAAAGAGGCTCCCGTGGTCTTCTTATTGTGTAATATACAAGTTTTATTCCATATGTTTAAATATCTAACTTGAAAAAGCATGAAGAACGACAACAGGCCTATTAGCTCAGCTGGTTAATGGATGGCTTCGACCGGGGATTAGACTGACGTGATAACCAACTACACCACAAAACCTTGCCGGCTATCTCTACCGGGGATTAGACCTGTCTGACAGTCCACACAAGAAGTGGCCGGGATCAATGAGGAGTAAAATGCATTCATGGTCACTGAACTTGTATCAAAAGCTCACTTTGATCACTCTACATAAGAATACGGTCACTATATATGATTTGGGGTGATTCTACGGTCACTCCCTCACTGTATAGCTCCGTATTTTACTCTATTGATCGGTCAAACGTCAAAGAACCCTACCTCTACCTTTATGTGGGTCCCGCCTTTCAGCAGAAAAAAGAAATAAAACACTATGCTTTGAAGGGGAAAGAACCAGGGATCAGCCGCAGCACCGTAGGATCAAGCAGTGCACAATTTGTCGTGTCCGTAGCCGCCGCGTGTGTGCATGCATGCTATCGTGCGCGGGCGGGACGGGGCATCCTACTCCCTCTGCATGTTACGTACGTATGTATGTAGGACGTTCGCCGTCTTCTCCCACGCAGACACATCCCCAGGGCGCCGCTCCACGCCATGCCGCACGCCATCGCCACCTGCACTCCGACCGACGAGCCGGCCACCATAGCCGCATGCATTGCGCAGCCGTTAGAGCTAGTATATATACTCCTATATCCCCTTGAATTTTTTTTGCATCGAGACGTGAAGCAAATAAATATAAACAGGAACGACACGGTCATGTGACTATCCAAATATCACGTGCGTGCGTTTGTCTTCCGGCGGCTCGCCGTTGTGTACGGGTGTGTGTTTTTTGGTATTGCATGTTAAACGATCGATCGGGAGCAGACTAGCTAGTACTACAAGCTAGCTTTGCATTCTACGGTACCTCTCGGCGTAAGGGAACTTCACCGGAATCGTTAGTGTCATTCGTCGTCGTTCGTCACATGTCGTCGAAAAGTACCAGTATCCTCTTCTTCACATCTTGAGCTCCACGCGCAGGCTTATGCACGCAGCCAACAACGAGGAATAGCGTGTTCTCTGTTGGAATGCCCCTAGAAGACCGGCTGCACCAGCGTGAGATTCATTCACGTAGCTCTCTCCCTGTAACCACTAGACCTTTTTTTAGAGAAACTGTAACAACTAGACCTAGTCTCATGTACATCATGATTGCGTGAGCTTATCTAGATGAGTTAGATACGGAGGTTGTCAGCGTAGTGGCCGCACCTACGTGCTTGTCATCCCTGTACATTCTCTCTCATGCGACGATGGTGAATACAGTTGAGCCGGTGAATGAATCCAGATGAATATAGTTGCAGTTGCAGTGTCTCTCGTGCCATCTCGTCTTGCATTCTCGACCAGCGTCTCGGGCGTGTGCGTGTTCTGTGAGTATATATGTTTAACATGAAGGTGAGTTTTTTTATTGAGAAATTAAAACGAAGTTGCGTGGGCACAATTGTTAGCGTACGTGGGCTTAGCAGATGATCGCTGGTTCGATTCTCGTGCAACGCATAGCGTTTTTTCACTGACTGACGGGGCCTACATAAGGTAGAGAGAGGGTGCTATGATGTTTGACCAGTCAACAGAGTAAAATACGGAGCTATACGCTGAGTCAGTGACCATATAATCACCTCAAGTCGTATATAATGACCGTATTGATCGTATTCATAAGTACAGTGACCAAAGTGGGCTTTTGACACAAGTTCAATGATCACGGATGCATTTTACTCATCAATGAACAATGTATCAACTATGCTTGCATGCACAAGCACAAGATTACGGCACAGTCACCTTCTCACTTCATGGTGTATCCATTATGAGAATACGAATAAGAAAAACACACATAGTCAAAATCTGCTTCATTATTATACCAATCAACTACGCTCATGATGTATATATGAAATATATTTTTTGAGACAACGTTTATATATGTGAAAAAAAGATTCACAGATCACGTGTAAGTGCCGGCGACGACGTGGACTCGGATCCATTGGTTGTTGCTGAAAGGGACGGAGTCGATGGCTAGTCTTGAAGTCACCACGGCCCGTCTGGTCGACGAAGATACTTTTAGCCACCGCCTGCGCCGCGTCGTAGCGGTGAGATGTCTCTGGTGTAAAGGCCGTGAGGAGTGCTCCAACTATAATGGCTACGGCTAGCAGTTGCAGTAGTGCGAGCTTCTTCATGTTTCTTCGTCTTGTACCTATTCTAAAGAGATGAGAAAGAAAGGGCTAATGGTGATAAATAATGAAGCAGACGGTGAGAAGCTCGACAAAAAATCGAATCAATTGGGAAAGAAATAAGCCCGGTTTGGAAATGGGCAATCACTGATTTTATCTGTCGATTTTACAAAAAGTTTGAAACAAATAAAAAGTAGGCACATCATATTATGATACTTTGTTCATTTGGACAAAATAAAATATAGAAACTAGAAAATGTTTTATCTACAAAAATTTAATATGATAAATGTTCACCATGTTGTAACAATTTGTTCATCTAGGGAAAATATATATTACTTATTCATAAACTGCAATAAAATGTAGAATCTTGCATGAATCATAACATTGGATTAATATTCTCAACGTTGATGACATACTAAGAAATTCTCATGCGACTGGTAAATAAAACAATTGTATTCTTATTTCGGAACCTACTAATCGTCAACATATGAATTATTTGATAGTTATAATAAGATTACACAAGTGGGAGGGGTTGTAACCGGATTGATGAAAAGTGGCAACCATCCAGGTCATTCAATACATAACATATTTATTGTAGAGTTATCTAAAGTAATGATGTCGAGATATTTCCAATTCATGAATATTCTAGATCCAAGATATGAAACACCCTACTGCAATCTCTTCGGTACATAACAAACTTACTAAGGAATTCTCTAAATTAATCATGTCGTGGTACTTCCGTTCCATGAATATTCTACATTCAAGACCTAGAACATACAACTTTAGAATATTCTATAGACCTAGAGGTTTTCTAAAAATATCTCATGGTTGTTCTTGATGTCCTCTAGAGCCCTGTTCTCAGACATCTTTCTCGTGTCTAACACACAAAAATCTTCTAGAAGCTTTTTGCAACTTTCTCAAAATTTCTATTACTTTTCTAGTGTGTAATGCTTATTGCTCAAAACTACCCCTCGACGTTACTTGTATGATGAATCATCTTCCTGCTAATCTTTTAGGCCACGATATTCCACCTGTTTTTATTATGGCATGGAGACTATCCTCACTAAACTCGTTCATTGTTAATCCAAGATTTGTGATTATTCATTGTGCAATATTGTAAATCAATTTTACTTTCTGCCTTTATCCATGCCTTCACATTTGCTCATTTCTCCTATGAAAGACTTATTGATCCACACTACAAGTATGGGTGTGTAGCCAGGCCCAGGCTATATTGGCCATGGCCTCGAGCCTGAAATCTAAAAATGACCCTCACACAGTAATTAACAGTAATGAACAATAGCTATAGTCAACAAAGAAAATCATAAGGTACAATGACCATTGTCCCATTTTTAGATTAACAGTAGTGAAATCTCTATAAAGACTTATATTTAGGAACAGAGGGAGTAGATAGATAGCAGAAAACACAAAGACAAGATTTCAGTCAAGCCAAGCGACTTAGAAACATACGATGCAAATTCAACAAAATATTATACTCCATCCGTTCCAAAATAAGTGTCTCAATCTTAGTACAACTTTATACTAAAGTTAGTAGAAAGTTGAAACACTTATTTTGGGACGGAGGAAGTAAAAGACAAAATAATGAATTGCGATGTTGTGTGTTACTGAAACTACTTAAATATTTTGACCCAAAGATTAACATTTCAACGCAGTAGCGGTCCCAGGTAAAAGTGACGTCCCAGGCAAACAACGTATGTACAGTGCCAAACAGTGAAAAATACTGTAGCTATGCCCGCATCCAACGAAGCAACGGCCAGCCACGCCCCAGGCCGAGGCCCTGGCTGCCTGGGGCCTGGGTCCGCCACTGTTTCAACATGTACTGGCGTGACTAAAATCCACTCGGTGAAATCTCACTGAAAGTGAAAACCAACGAGCTTTAAGACGACCTCTCTTTGACCGACGGTGCTTCCTAGTGCCAAACTGGTCCGTACGTTGGGCAGTGACGGCGCGTGGTCTGCGGTTCCGCTGGATCGGCCGGCCGGGAGATGGAATCGACCCATCGCCTGCCTATCTAGCTATGCAGTAGCTGTTGCGGGCAAGCATCTGGTAAGTGGTGACTGATCGACGACGACGGTGGCGGCGTGGATATTCAATGAAAACTTTGTGCAAACCATACTTTAAAGTTTTGAAATAATCTGAAAAAAATATGGGATGTTAAGAGGGTGATGTTTTATTGTCACGCAAAATTTCAACTTGAAACACATTACGAGATGTAAGCTATTAAAAAAATCAGGCCTGAATAGTGACATTACTGTTCGGCACTATTCAACGCTGATTTTATCTTTTTCATAGCTCACATCTCGTAATATGTTTCAACTTAAAATTTTGTGTGGCAATAAAACATCATCCTCTTAACATCCCGTATTTTTTTTTTAGATTTTTTTGAAACTTTAAAACATCTACTTCTCGTGGTTTTCACAGGTTTTCACCGAATGTTGGTTTCCATATGACATTCTCCCTAGAATTTATTAGGGCTACAACACACTCCACCGCCAAACAAAGGGATTACTCCCCCGGCATGATTGAACGCAACCTCTTAGCCCCGGCGACAACCCAAAGTGCCGCCTCCCCTTTGATGAGGGCTAGAATTACAAATGGCGGTGCACTTTTGTGGCAAAACACCCGTGCATTAAGCTCGTTCCAGATGGCCCAAGAGGTGAACAAGGCAAGGGAGGCTAACGCCTTCCTGTTGGGGACGGAGGAGTCGGAGAGCACGATCCACCATGCTTTGGCGGATTCAAAATGATGCCAGATTTTGAGTTGCAGCCATTCCTTGATCATGCCCCAAAGCCGAA
Organism: Triticum aestivum; assembly: GCF_018294505.1. Taxonomy (NCBI): domain Eukaryota; kingdom Viridiplantae; phylum Streptophyta; class Magnoliopsida; order Poales; family Poaceae; genus Triticum; species Triticum aestivum. The sequence continues at coordinate 615,616,432 of NC_057802.1, read as the reverse complement.
TAGAAAATCAACATATGATAATAAGGTGATTGACCATTTCCTGCTCGTGCCTACAGAGGAGACAAAGGCCACAGTTTGGCCATCCTCATTTGGCCAATATGTTCGTAGTCCACACTCTAATTTGGGCGGCCAACCAAGCGAAGAACTTCACTTTGGGAGGCGCCCAAGCATTTCATATCACTTGTTCTAATGGCAAGCGGAGTATGCCATGGAACTGTGCCTTGTAGGCGGAAGCTGCGGAGTAGAGCCCACTGTCGGTGTGTTTTCACACAATTTCGTCCTCCATGTCATGTTGCAGCTGGAAGCCTCGAATGCTAGCCCAAAGTTGGAGGAATTGACGGAAGTGAGCAATTGAGAAATTGTTGGACAATTTTGTTTCGGATATCCAAGCATTGTCCAAAAGGGCCTATCTGATTTTCCAATTCTTTCTTACGGTTGCATCATAGATGAGCGGAGCAATGTCTTTGGGATTTCTACCTTGCACTCAAGGAGAATCCTAAAAAGGCGTGCGGGCACCATTGCCGACAGTGACGGTCGTGAAGGCATAGAAGAGATCATAGTCCTTGTTGTCACACGGGTTCCACAAACCGACCCACATCTTGGACGGCTCCTTCCACTCAAACCAAGGCCATCACAGTCTATAAGGGCCCTTGCGAATTTTTCCGTGTTGAGCACACCTGACCCTCAAACTCGGATGGCCTGCACACAATATCCCAATTGACCTTGCACTTGGCTCCTGTTGTCTTGTCCGTACCAGCCCATAGGAAGGCCCTTTGAAGCTTAATGAGTTGTCGGAGGGTGCTCGTAGGCACAATGAGCGGCGTGATGAAGTAGACCGCCAGGGAGGACAAAACCGGACTTGACCAAGGCCGCTCTCCCAGTAGCGGTCATATTTTGACCACCCCAACCAACCAATTTGGCCGCCGCCTTATCCTGAAGGAACTGAAAGTCAACAGTTTTGAGCTGCCACACTGAGAGAGGGGGCCAAAGTATTTGATGGGGAAAGAAGCTCTCACGGCCGGTAAGCCTTGGGTGACATGCGGCAAACTGATGCCCCTGCACCGAATTTGGACGACCGAACTTTTGAGGAAATTTGTGCACAGCCCAGTGAAGTTCCCAAAAAGACGCAAGATGCTGGAGAGGTTGTCAACATCGCTTTTGATGGGTGCCAAGAAGACCACAACATCATCCACGTAGAGGACGATGTGTAGGGCCGCGCCCCAACCACGGATTTTGTATAACAGTCCTTTCTGTGTTGCCACCTCGAGCAATTTCTGGAGCGGGTCAATCACGAGTGCAAAGAGAAGCGGAGACAAAGCTGTCACCCTGCAGGCCACAACCATGGGTGATGGGTTTGCCAGCAACCCCATTTAGCAGGATGCGCGAGGAGGATGAGCAAACTAGGCAGCGACCCAGTCTCAAAAGATACGTGGGAATCCCTGTTTCTGCAGGAGGTCCAGCAAGTACTCCCACCTCACCGAGTCAAAAGCCTTGTGTATGTCCAGCTTAAAAAGAAGCGCAATGTCTTGCACTTGTGAAGTTGGCGCAAAATTCCTAACTTACATGAAGTTGTCGTGGATGCTCCTTGTCTTGATGAAGGCACTCTAGGCATGGGACTAGGTGGTGTGCATATGACTGGCGAGTCTGATGGCCAGAACTTTCGCTATGATCTTGGCCACCACATGGATGAGACTGATAGGGCGGTTGTCCGAATGCTTTCTGCTCCCTCCTTCTTCGGGAGGGGAACTACATTTGCGGAGTTGAGCCATTGTAGATTGGTGGTCCGGAGATTGCCGAAGAGAGTGATGGCTTTCATGATGTCATCCTTGATGATATCCCAACATTTCTTTCTTTCTTTCTTTTTTCCTGCCTCCTGGTTCGTTCCTTCCTTGGGATGCTTAACAATTTAGCATCCACAACTAGCTCACTCCCACTTCGACCCATACATATAAATAATATGCCGTCGTACCAACCGAATCAGCTGATATATTCCTTCGCATATGCCACATATAAGTAAATTATTAAAACATCGGATACTCGATTCGCCAATAGATCTCCCCCTCCCTCCCTCCATCACTCCCCGGGGCGCAGCCTGCCTGCAACTCAGCCATGCGTGTGTCTGTCTGCCCGTCCAAGTCTAACCGTCTCCACTTGGAGGCAAATTAACTGAATCTGAATCTGCTTGTCTGTGTCTCATATGTCATGTACTGAAGCCACCACAGACAGCAGCGCAGTACGTCGACGGTTGGAGGCAATCGATTCAACTTTCAGAATTAACTAACGCGTGATCTAGCTAACCAAAAAAGACACCCCGAGACCAGTCACACGCACAATTACACCTCTGTACTCGTAGAGATTGTTTTTTTTCTTGTCTGCTGCTGCACGACATGCAGCAGCACTTGATGTATCTCCATCATGGCATATCGTTTACTTTGACTACGAGTAATACTCCCTCTGCAAAGAAATATAAGAGCGTTTAGATCATTATTTTACTGATCTAAATACTCTTATATCTCATTATGGAAGGAGTACATACATACATACATTGGTACACCTTTAGTTAGTTATCATCCCTTCATTTCATTGCAATGTGCACAGTCAACGATCACGTCCGTGTGCATACTTACAAAATACCTAGTTCACGAATTGAGGAAGGCTAATACTTACGCCAGGATTTTTAATAAGATAGCTGCATGCATCACCATGATGCAGAGACCGGGGGTACGCCTCCATTTCCAAAAAAAACTTACGCCGACCAGTTCACGCATCCTTAAGTCGCGTGTCACGCATAATAGCAAACTAAGGGCATCTTCAACGCAGACCCTCAAACCGTCCACAATCGTTCAAACCATGCGGTTCGGATGTGTTGTGCCATCCAACGTGGCCTTGTATCGGTTCGCTCGGCGGTCCGGACATAATTTTTCGCGCAAAGTGGACACATAGTAGGGGGGGGGGGGTTGCGGGAGACCGGACAACAACCACGTAGGACTCTGACACCCGAGGCTCAATAAATCCACCCTCTCGGTCTCATTTTCTTCCACTCCGCCCCTTCCCCCCTTGCTTTGCAACCACACACTCCACGTCCGTTGTACCTCTTCGTCCGTCAGGAGTGAATTGCAAAAAACCACCACATTTCAAGTTTAATTTTGGAACTGCCACCACCTTTCTTGGCCCCCCCAAAAATCAACCGGTTTTCTGGCTAATTTTCTCAATATACACTGATGGTCGATTTGAAGCGAAATAATCCAATTTCTGATATATCGGGCCCATTGATCAGTGTCATGTGACACTAAGAGCAACTCTAACAGACCCCGCAAAAACTTGACCCGCAAAACTTGCGGTTTCACGAAGATCGCGTTTGCGGGTCGAAAACTAGCGCGGCCGAACAGAAACCGTATCTAAAATTGCATAATTTGAAAAAACACTTTCGCGGGAGAAATTGCACATAGTAGTTCATCACATACTACATAGATTTTACATGATCAACACACTACAAACATAGTTCATACTACATACTACGTTAATAGTAGTACTAGAGGGGTCGGATCCGACGGCGGCGAGGTCGCGGCAAAATAGACGACGCCGTGGAGGAGAAGGACGCTCAATTCTCCTCACCGGAGCTGCAGAGGTTGACGTACTTCGCGCGGGTTCGAACCGGAGACCTTCAGTGTGTTAGACTGACGTGATAACCAACTACACCACGAAACCAGTTTTTCAATTTGCTGCAGAGGTTGATTACTTGTTATCTTCCTCAAGAGGGCCCTCCCTGCATGTATGGTCTGTCCACGCAACAAGCGGCCGGGATAGATGGAGCAAAATATCTCCAACTATGCATTGACCGAGCGAAGGAAATATGGAGGAATCTTGGAGGGCTGGAGATAATAGAAAATGCGGCAATACATGGGAGATCGGGAGCAGAGATAGTTGAAATTTTCCTTTGTGATTCGGCGCATCAAACGCAATATATGGATGCTGTCGAGTTGCCCGAGTTGATTGCGGTTGCTAGCTGGTACTTATGGTGGCAAAGAGACTAATGGTGAGACAGGAGGAGGTCTAGAATCCGGTCCGGTCCAGCCAAGCCATTCGGGCTCGCACACTGAATTTTGTGCGATCTGCTAGTAAGCCTACTATGGCTCCTAGACTGAATCAATGGAGAAAACCACTGCAAGGTCAGCTTATTCTCAATGTGGATGCTTCTTTTTTAGAGGAAGACAACTCGGGGGCCTGCGGTGCGATTATTAGAGATAGTAGTGGGATGTTCGTGGGTGCCGCACGGCAAAATTAGAGCATGTGGCTGACGTGATTTCAGCTGAAGCGGCTCTTGCTGAAGGCCTTAAACTTGCCAGCATAGTTGGAGCTAACTCTATCTTGGTACAATCAGACAGTGTGATCGATCATTGTAGAAGCCCTTGAGAAAAATTCTGGACACTCAATAGTTGCGGCTCCAATACTGGAAACTTGTCGATCCTTGTTAAGTGATTTCGGAGAGGTCTTATTAGAGCATTGCAATCGTGAATCTAATATGGTTGCCCATGCGCTAGCTCATAATGGACGTGATGATCGGCCAAATTTGTGGTTGGACTCACCTCCGGATTTTATTTGCAGCCTTTTAGCGAACGATGCAACTGTTGTTTAAATTAATAAAGCTAGCCATGAAGGTCTTTCCCTCAAAAACTATGCTTGCATTGCATGCACATGACAAACTTTTTGTTTGTCTTTCAGAAAGATAGCAAAACACAAGCACAATATTACGGTTCAGCCAAACGACCTAAACTAAACACTCGATGCAAATTCGACTAAATATTTCAAAAACAAATAATGATAATAGTTTGAAATGTTGTGTTACTTAAACTACTTTGAATGTTTCGACCGGAAGGTAAACATCTCAACACGCACTGACATGGCTAAAATCCAGTCAGTGTAAATCTCACCGAAAGCGAAAACGCACGAGCCGCGAGACCTCCCTTTGAGCTGGCCGGGGGTATCGTTATCGATCATCGAAAATGCAGTATATGCCGTTGGCACGCGCGTGCTCCTCGTGAGACTTTGGCCGGCAGATGGAATCGAGCAATGGCTTGCCTATCTATGTAGCTATGCAGTAGCTGTTACGGCCTTATGGGCAAGCTAACAAGTCAAGCAGCAGCTGATGACGATGGACGAGAACAACGGCATCTCTCAATTCAAGAACGCCATCGACAGCTGCATCAGGGAAAAATTAAATCCAGTCCAAGTTACCTTTATTGGACTCGCTTGCCCTGTTAAACATGCAGCAGCCAGCAGGCAGGCAGTCCACTACACTTTTAGTGGTCGTAGTATTAGCAGCAATGCTCTTGACCTTGGACGAATAATTCTTACTACTAAATGGGGGCAAAAGGGGCCTGCTGTATGTATGTATGTGGACTGACTGACTGAACTGCAACGGATAGCTGGCGGCACACGCACATGGCATGGATACAGACTCAAGCTCTTTTTTTTTCTTTTTTTTTATTGCGGGAGATATAGAGACTCAAGCTCAACTACGCGCCTAACCGACAACCACACCGATGCGATCCATCTATCCACCTGTCTTTCTTTTCAATTTATCTTCTTTTTTATCAGTTCGGCGGGAGATATAACAGATGCTTAGCTTAGTGCTCACAGCTTGCCATATATTAAGATGCACCCACCGAAATCAGATTGTTTATAAGCACAAGAAATATGCCACTTATATGCATGTACCAGTCGAATCGAATCGAATCGAATGATTCACGCGCATATGACACATCAGTAAGCGCACACACATGACATATGTGGCTTGACTTGGCATCTATCTCTTCCCCCCTTAGACAGATCGTCCCCCTCCCCATGTGCAGCCTGCAACTCAACCAACAACAGCGAGCAAGGCATCATCATTCATCACCATCTCTCACCACTCATTTCTATCATAAATTTCAGCGTAACCGCATGCTGAAGGGTTACAAGCTCGGTTCTACAAATATACTCCCTCCGTAGTGATCTAAACGCTCTTGTATTTCTTTACAGAGGGAGTACCATGTGCGTTGGAAAGAAAGAATAACGCTAGAATAGCCAGTTTGATCCATGTCCCATATTAGTGGTTCGTGTGTGCCAGCAACTTGCCGAGGCATAATTCCACAACACACACACACACACACACACAGTTCCGAAGGTCCTTCTCCCTCTTATCAATTTAATCTATGCCAGCTCCATCCATAAATACCTCAGTTGAAGAAGAAAAATAAAAGGCCTTCTTATCAATTTAATCTATGCCAGCTCCATCCATAAATACCTCAGTTGAAGAAGAAAAATAAAAGGCGATCCACCAGAACCAAAGTCCGTCGAGAAAGATGCAGAAAACCTTGTACGTACTTCATTGATGGGAAAAGGAGCACGCACCGGTGAACCTGAAGACGTTCACAGTTGTGAGATGACGATGAAGTCTCCAGCAGGAGCTGACAAGGTGTGTGATCTGATAACGATCAGAGACATTGTCTTTCTTTTGGGAACTCACCCATTCATTCCAGATGATCGAAAATGCAGTAAGTACCTAGCTCGTGATCAGACGAACACCCACGCAGGAAGGTGTTAATCAGGTTCCAGTGGTCCTTTTTTGGGAGTAAATAGTAAAAGCCAATCAGATTTTATTTTATTTTAGATAAAGAAAGAAAAAAAAGAAAGATATTGCAGTCCATTCAGACATTGAGTGGGATCAGAACTGAGAAGCTGCTACTGACTGAGAATAGGTACGCCCAAGCAAAGAAAGCTTTGGATGATTAATCAGGTCTGGAAATCCAAACAGGAACTGTAAACGCCAATCATCTGTTTTGGTAGTTACTCCACTATGATAAGAAAACCAAACGGAACCCAACTAGGCCGACACTGCATAGCTAATGATTCATCCGGTCACGGACAAAATCGTAGGCGAACACCCGCGATTTCTTCTGAAATAACAATAAACAGATGACAATGATCTGTTTTGCGTCTGCCCTGCCCTGGACTCTGGGAGTTGAGGTAATTAAGCAAACCCAACAAAAACTGCAATCCATCATTCAGTAAGTCAGGCAAGGCTGAAACTGCTGACTGATGTAGCGAGGCCAAGCAAAGCAATCAGTACGTCCATGAATGCCATGAGCAAAAAGAATTTGCTTAAAAAAAGACTCAGCACACAAGTATCTACTGCAGACCCACTGGTCGATCCGGTACTCGTCACTAGAAAGGCAATAACGATTTTTCGACAGATGATGACCTCTTTCCGGTGGAGAAATTGCAACTCATTCAGTGAGCGGAGGGCATAATTCAAGCACACAGCCAGCTTCCCACTACACCAATTTAAATAAAATCAGTTAGATAGATGCTCCATCCACCAGCGGAAGCAAAGAGAGTGATCCACCATCCATCAGACTTGGAAGCAAAACTCCCTCTTCCTGATTTTCTTCTTCTGCAGTGCTGCTGCTGGTACTCAAAATCAGTTGCCTCATGAATGGACAAAGAAGCATGGAGGAGACTGAGCCTGGCGGCATTGACACAACATGGTTCTCTTTAGAAATGCAGTAATGCCAGCAGCTTAGCTCTCCTGCTGCCCTGCTCAATATGTATATTTATTTGTATAGGCGCAGAGTAGCCGCACTGGAGAGGTACTGACTGATCCGGTAACAAAAACACGGATTCTTCTTACTGATCACAAGAGCAACACTCCCCAGGTTTTCTTGTGAAATACCCAACACCCATTGACTTAATACAAGAAAACCAAACCTTTCTGAAGAAACAGACTCATACGGCTCGCCACATCCATCCATATTGAAATCCCAGCCGGATAGCCTCTCCCTCGCGAGGCGACCCGAGGGCCCCCAGATCCCAGCGCCGCCAGGCCGGCCCTCCGCTGCTCCCCTGCCGCCGCCGCCGCCGCCGGCCCCTGCCGCGGTGGCGGCGGGCCCCGTTCCTCTAAGGGGAGGGGGATCTCCGGCCGAAGCGTTGGGCGAGGCGGAGCTTGAGCCCCGAGGCGGCGGCCTCGGTCTGTGTGGCAACGGCGGCCACTCGGGCGGCGTGGTGGTCGGGCCTGGGCGCGGTGCTGCTGCCGCGCCGGGTGCTCGCGGTGAAGGATGGCGTTGCCTCTTCTTCGGTCTGCTCGGCGGCCGGCGGCATCGTCCTGGTGGCCTGGGAGCAGGTCCGGTGGGTGGCTCCTCCGGCAGTGTCTCCAGGCCTGGCGTGGAGCGGATCCGGCGGTCAGGGACCGGCTCGTGTGACGGCGCGTGGGGCCCCTGCCTCGGCTCTCAAATCTGGCCGACCTCGATGGGGCGGGGTGGCAGCCCCCCCGTCCTCTGCTCGCAGGCTTACGGCTGCGGTGCGGTGGTGCTGCTCGACTTCGTCGGTGGCAAGGTGCGGTGCTCCTGAGGCGGTGGTGCTGCTCAATGGCGGCTGAGCAGGATCTGGCCTGCGGTGGTCCGGATTTGGTCACGTGCGGCGGCGGGCTGCAGTGACCCTTGCTCTGTGGTGGTGCAGGGAGCAGCGATTCGCAGTCTACCGGTGCTCCTCGGAGGTGGTCTGCTCACTTGGGCGAAAGCCACTGCTCCTGCCGGAGCCGGCGATGGTGACGCCCGCGGGTGACGCTTACCTACTTGGAGGCATCGCTGTCATGGTGACTTCCCCTTCGAGGCTCCTGGGGAAACCCATGTTCCTGGTTCGTCCGGAACGGCCGATGGCGGCGCTATTCGCGTCGCATTCCTTCCTGAAGGCATCAGCTTGTTGGATTGTGCGGTGGCTGCTCACTGCGGGTTGGACGGTGGTGGTGGCGCAGCCGGCTTCTGCTGGTGTGCTCGGAGAAGCGATCCGGGTGTAGACTCGGCTCCTTGATGCCCTTCGGCTTCGCCGGCGGTGCCGCTGTTGTGATGTAGACTCGGCAGCGTGTGACTCTTCGTCCGGGTGTGGACTCGGTCGCTCATTGCCTTTCGGCTGCACCAATAGCCTTGAGGCATCATGGATGGTCTCGGTTGATTGGAGCTCTTCGTCTATGGTGGTGGTGTTCTCGTGCGGCTCAGGTTGGTAATGGTTGCTCAAGACCCTCTCATGGTTACCGTTGTGTTGCGGCGAGCTTGGTGCTCTTGGTGTTGTCTCAACTCATCTTTGCTCAAGGACGGCGCAAGCCTCTCAAACTGCTATTCGTTCCGTTCTTTCTATGGCGGAGCCCCAGTAAAGGTTCATGTCTGGGATGACACTCGTTGATTATGGATGCTCCTGAGTTGTGCCATGGGGCCGGTATACCCGCCGATGCGTTCGGCTGTTTGCAAAGTCCTGGTATTGTGATCTCTCGACGACACCCCACATCTACTTGTGTCTCTCATGGTGATGGTCTTATGTCTGCTAGCTAGGCCGTGCCTTGTACGGTTTTCGGCCCGGTTTCCCTTATAAACGGGGTCAATTTGTTAAGGTTTTCGATCCGGTTTTCCTTATAAACCGGATCACCAATCTGGCATTTTGGCCACTTGAGTAATATATTCAGGTGGGGAAACTCCCCCCCCCCCCCCCCCCCCCCCGCGCGGTGATTCTCAAAAAAAAAAACTTTCTGAAGTTCTGAACTCAGCATCGGCAGTGAGCTTCTCCTGCTCGCCAGTCAGGAGCTGCCCGTGCTCAGTGACCTCGGTGGAGCCGTCGCGGTCACTGAGCTTGTGCTTGAAGGCATCAGTAACTCCAAGAGTCAGGGTACGGAAACTAGTCAGAAATTGCAGCTCGGTGAGGTAGGCAGGACTGTGAAGGAGGCTGCTAATGATTTATCCGGTGACAGAACCACAGAAGTTTCTGTTTTTACAGGTCACAAGAATTCACTCCCCGGATTCTCTTCTGAAATCGTGAGCAGACAATGCACCTCCGAATTCAGATAAGGAAACTAAACAGAGATTACGATCCATTCAGTGAGTGGGACAGGATTGAGAAGCTGCTGCTGAGTGAGATGTACTAAGCCCAAGCAAAGCGGGTTTGGGATGATGATAATTCAATGTTCACGGGATAGGTGAAGCCCTAATTAGTCGTGAGGAACAGCCGCAGTCTAACAAACAAACAAACATTATTTATCTGAGCAAGCTTGCGCTGGCAGTGCTACTTACGCCCCCTGGCGATCGATCGGTCTAGGAAAACTGGGCAAAATAGAACGGTGATCTGAGATAGCGGGTTCTTACACATCACTAGAAAACACTCCCAGATTTATAATGGCCGGTCTGTTACTCTGTTTTGGGATCTGAGATAAGAAAAGCCAATCAGAAAGTGCAGTGGAGAGTGAGTGAGTGAGGCAGGACTGAGAAGCTGCTGGCTAAGATGAAGAAAGCCCAAGAAAAGCGGGTTTGGGATGGTTAATCTGGTCACAGATTGCTACTTGTAATTACGAGTAGTAAAACAAACACTCCCAGATTTCGTACTTCAGACAGGAAAACCAAACAGAAACTGCAATCCAGCATTCAATGAGGAGGCTAAAGCAGAGCAGCTTTGGGATGATGATAATTTGATGTTCACAAGATTAAGAGATGCTCTAATTAGCCGTGATGAACAGCAGCAATTTCCTACCTTCAGAGAGACAGCAGGTATTATAACAACTCCCAACATTATTTATGTGAGCAAGCTTGCACTGCAAGAACTAGTACTAATTACACAGAGATAGACGCGCCCCTGGTGATCGACCGGTCAAGGTAAAAAGGGCAAAATAAAAGAGGGATCTCCTACTCATCCATCTACCCAGATACCTATCTGATCTCGGCGTCGGCGGTGAGCTCCCCCTGCTCGCCGGCCGGCGGCTGCTGGTGCCCCTGCTCTGTGACCTTGTTGGGGGCTTCGGGGTCGCCGAACTTGTCCTTGAAGGCGTCCTGCCGCTTCAACCACATCATGTGCCCCTGCAAACAGTGCCATTTCCCGTCCCGCCGCCGTTAAAGATCCCGTCTTGACTGATTTCTGGAGCAGAGGGGAGGGGAGCAAGGAAGGAGATGAGATGGAACCTGCAGCGCGGCCGCCCACGCGATGAGGAAGGAGGCTGCCCAGAACCGCTTCTCCTTGACCAGCTTCGACAGATCCACCGCCGCCATGGTCGCCCTTCTGTCGCTCTCTTTCCCCTCTCCGTCTCCGGCCTCCCACCTCCAGTTACTTTTTTTCTTGAGAGAACCCACCTTTTTTTTTTTTGAAGGTAGAGAGAACCCACCTTCTATTCCGCTCGCTACGTGTTTTCGGCCGGCCCAATAGCGTAGATCCACTTCCGGTTTCGGCCTTTTTCTTTCTTCTCTTATTTTTTTTCCTTTTTTAGTTCAAGTTTTTAAAGATTTTTTGTTATCGAATTCAAAAAATTAATACGGAATTCATATTTTTTTTAAAATAAACATGATCATCAAAATTCAGAAAATGTTCTTCAATTTTCATCAAATTCAAAAATTGTTTATCTAATTCGTAAATTGTTCATCCAATTCAAAACTTGCAATCAGGAACATTTCTTACAAATTTGCAAACACTTTTTGAAGTCATGAACATTTCTCTAAATTAAGTTTTTTTTGAAATCATCAGCAATTTTCAAACCATGAACATTTTTCGAATCCACATACATTTTCTGAAATCGTGAACATTTTTCAAAATAACAAACATTTTTTTGAATTCACAAACATTTCTTTGAAACACACGAACATATTTTTTAATTCGGGAACATTTTTTGGAATCACAGACATTTTCCAAATGCGCGAACATTTTTTAATTCACGAACAACTTTCAAATTTAAGAACATTTTTTTCAATATCACGATCATTTTTTTAATTCTTGAAGAGTTTTGAATTCAATTTCATTTGAAATGTTGAACATTTTTAACGAAGAAAAAGACACAAACAGGAACAAAAAACGAAACAAAAAAGCACAGGGCACCCCACCATTACATGGGCCGGCCTAAACTCACGACGTCCTCGAATCATGCGCCAACCGACTGGGGTGGGGGTACCACGCTATGGCCGAAATGTGATCCTATTGCTCGAGCGTCAACTACTTGCAGACGCAATGTGTTCCTATTCATTGAGCGCCAACCGGCTAATTGTTCCTGTATGAGTTGCAGTGTAGAATGTGTGGTTGACTAGATAGCCTCTCACTTCGGTGGAATATCCAATCTTGGCGGCAATTGAGTTTCAGTAAACTTTTTGAATTTGTTTACAAAAAATGTAGCATCCCTATGACATGACCAATCTTCACATCACTCTGGCAAAGCTCAACAAGATAGTTCATGTTCATAACTTCCACATCATGGATGCGAAGGCCTTGCCTAATCTTGGCATATTGGAATATGTAACCAAGTGTGCTAGCAAACACACTAAATTTAGCTTCCCTCCTCTGAGTAGCTTCCATGAGGAACGGTTTCATAGAATTGCTTGAAAAGCCCAGGTGAGTAATGTTTGTGCACACATATTAGAGGCAAAAGTTTGAACTACTCACACTTCTCTTAAATACCATGGAGGGCATCACTATTATCCACTAGTAGAAAAAGGCCCATTTGTCCCGGTTCTGGAACCGGAACTAAAGGGTCGGGACTAAAGCCCATTACCTTTAGTCCCGGTTCGCTTACGAACCGAGACAGGTTGGGCTCCACGTGGCCGCTGCGGCGAGCCCAACCAGGAGGGCCTTTGGTCCCGGTTGGTAACACCAACCGGGACCAAAAAGCATCCACGCGTCAGCAGCTCAGGAGCTGGGTTTTTTGTTTTTTTTAGGGGGGGGGTTGGGGGTTTTGGAGGGTTAATTAGGGGTTTCATATATTGTGTTAGCTAGCTAATAGAGAGAAGTGACCTCTCTTATCTCCGTGCTTGGTCGACGCTACGTACTATACGTATAGAGAGAACTCGCGATACGTTAGCTAGTAAGCAAATGAAGGAAACCATTAAGTACACAAGATCGTCATGAACATATACAGAGAGAAGTGATCGACCTCCTCCTTCTCCGAGAGATTGGTCGAACAACAAGTTTTCGTATATCTATCCGACGCTACTAGCTACATATATACAATATAAGATCTTTTACAATCCCTAACATCTGAAGTCAAGTGCCACATGGTATTCTCTGGCTTTATTGATGACGTGGTCAAGAAAGAATCCCGCCAATTCCTCTTGAATCGCTTTTATGCGATCATGTGGTAGGAGTTCATCCCGCAACTGCCAGATCTAAATTGAAGAAGAGGGTCAATACATGTGTATGAAACTCAACACAAATGATGGTAATAAAATAAAATTATGAATATTTTTGTTACGCACTTCATATTGTTTTTCAGAGTAGCCCCGCTTATTAGAGGCCGTCGCGTTGTAGATGAACTCGCAAACGTAGTATCCACATAAATCATTCCCGGCTTCCTGCCACAAGCACTTTACGAAAAATAGAGGTCAATCAAACTGATAAGAAAGCATGCTAAATGGTATTGATGAAACTAGCTAGAATCAATGGGAGATGCGCGAAACTAGGTAGTAGTACTTACTTCGGGTGTTTAAATCGCAGCTCGATCGGCAGTCCCGGAGAAATTGTGGTGAACTCTTTCCAAACCCTGCCAGACAAAGAAAATAATTACTTGATATGAGGAAATGAACAAAGTTGCCGATATGGTGCGATAATGATCAACTGAACTTACTTCTCGAGCATTCGAGTCATGTCCGCATACTCCTCGGGATCTTTTCGTCTGAAGTCTAAGACGGTTACTTCTCCCCGCTTAAGCTTAATCTCTAGGAGAATAAAGTGGAACCTGCGCACGCATGCATAACTTATCAGTTACATTACTATAACCTCGAGTAATAAGGGAAACCTAATGTGCACAAAACAGTAACACTCACTTGAAGTTGTAAGGAAAGAGTATTTTATCTTTGCTTTGATTTTTGAGCAACGATTGTAGCAAGTTGTCCTTGGTTTCTGAGACATTGTGTTTAACCATATATTCATGTATGACATTTGGGTTAATGAACCCAATGTCATAGATTTGTGCTTTTCTCCATTCGATGATCTTCAATCTGCATAATATAGTGAGGATAACTATATATACATGCAATGAAAGAGTCGAGCTATATATAGAGACTTAATTACAGAAAGTAGTACTTACAGACAGTAGCAAGCCACGAGTGATTTGTCGAGGGCCTTTTGATTGTAGAACTGAAAAAACTCGTCAAAATCAACAGTTAACAGATCTTGTCCAATGAAGTCGTGGTCATCTTTAATTCTCATCGTCAAAGCATCCTTCCCAGACTCGCTGCAGGTTTTCATGTACCATTGATGGAATCTTCGCATCATCGTTGTTAGAGGAGGACTTCCATCTTTGACGAGAGGCTTCCCGTATTGGTATCTGAATTCGTCCACCTCCATTGTATCAAAATGTACATCGTCGCCCAAGTAATCACCAGGATTGATACCGGGCACCATCCCCGGCAAATTTGCGACGATATCGCTAGACACCTTGAGCGGGGGACACGATTGGTTCTCCCGTTCGCCGAGCTGGGGAATATTTTGATCTATATTAGTCTATTTTGATCCCAGGATTAGAATAATTATTTGGATCACGGGCCCTATATAGGCCCGGCGGGGTGTTCCTTGATTGGAGAAAACAGAAAACAGCCAACCTGACCGGCCCATTATCGCGTCCCGAACGGACGCGTAATCTACCCACGACCTTCCCTCAGAATACAAAAAACAAAGTACCCACGACCTTCCTGGTCGCCCCCAGCGCCGCCATCGGCCTCCTCCGGCAGACCCGCCGGCGGCCTCCCCCCGCAGGCCCCGCCGCCACCGCGGGCCTCCTCCCGCAGACCTGCCTCCGCCGCCGCCGCCCTCAACCGGAGAAGATGGTGCCCAGCCCCGCCCCCGCCCCCAACCGGAGATGTCGCCGCCACCGCCGACCACCTTCACAATCGCCGCCGCCCACCACCCCGACCACCTCCGCAACCACCGCCGACGACCACCTCCTCCGCCCCCCGCCGCGACCACCTCTGCCGCCCACTACTCCGGGGCGACCTGCCCGCCCTTCCAACGCGATCTGCCGCGTGTGCTCTGGCGCGCCCCATCCTTCAGGGTCAGAACAGCGCGGGGGGAGCTCGAGCTGCACCACCCGCCGCCGCTCCCCGTGCAGGCTGTTCACCGACGAGCTCCTGCATCGGTGCCATCTTCCTGCCCTGCTCCACCTGAACTCTCTCCCCTGATTGATCTCTCTCTCTCTGTGTGTGTGTGTGTGTGTGTGTGTGTGTGTGTGTGTGTGTGTGTGTGTGTGTGTGTGTTGTGTTCTTCAAATAGCATCAGCTAAGTGCTATTAGATGATCATATCTAGTTGCGCAATCCTCTGTTTTGCTGCTTACTGGGAGAGCCTATATACACTAACTATTCTTGCTATGGAATCTGTAAGTTTGGTCCCAACTCTTCTTGCTGCAGGACCTTGTTGCTTGCATCGCCGTGTCTTTTGGCAAGGAGTAAATTATCATTTGGAGGGGAACAGACTGATGAAAGCATACAGGATAGTATGCAAAAGACATTCCCTTCAGTTCTTGAATCAGAGTGCCGCAGTGAAGAGCAAGATGCTTTTTTGGTTGATGAATTGGTCCGAATAGATTGAGAGGCCACGACCACCAGGTTCCTCTCTTTTGGTCTTGTGGTGAATGCTCTATTGGGGTGTTCCCATAGTGATCGATGTGAGTGAATCTTTCAAGTCCTTTTGATCTGCAAAATAGTGCGAATATATCCTGGACTGAATATTGTATATGTTGAAGTCATTTGTTAATATATATTTTCTAAATGTGCTCCACTTTGGTTAATTTCTTGATCATTCTTGTGCCTATAGCTTCAGAGTTTTGTTACCCCCTTTTTGCCTTCTACAATTTGGATAACGTTGTGAAATGCCATGATCTGAAACTTGCCATGCGATTTGTCATGCAGGTTCTTGAAGGACATGAAGTTTGACGCTGTTAACGCGATGCTTATGTGTGCAGACATGCTGAGATGGAGGAAAGAGCTCGGTGTGAACATGATCCTTGAGGCGATCACGCTGACCTACAGCAATCTTTGCTTAATGTCCAACATTCAACGAGCTCACGTGGACAGGGTTTTGAGTTTGACCGCCCCCTGGCGACACGAGCCTGCCCTCCTCTGCACCACCCCTGGTGGCGAGCCCTGCCTCTGCTGCTGAGGCTGCCGCTGCATCACTCCCTCCCCCTGCTCATCTTTGTGCCTGCCAGTTGGTTTAGGTGGCAGCAGTATAAGATGTTATCGCTGGTCTGTTGCCAATTTACCATGAACCATCCTACTAGCGTAACGTATGCATTTATCCAAGGAATACTGTACCTTCCAGATTTTCTCGTATATTTGTACCATACATACTTATTTTATTGTTGTGTTGTCAAAATAGATGATCATGTCAACACATAAATTCAGTAACTGATATTACAGCTGCAGCCTCATAAAGCACAAGTACTGGTGCTCTGTTTTCTAATCTTTGGTTTTTTTTTGTGTTTAAATTCCACATGGCTCAGTTTTGTTTCTAATCTTCATGCTTTTTGCAGTCATATATTTACAGAAATTTTGCACTCATTTGTTATTGCTGATCCGTTGCCAGTTTACCATGTGCCATTATGATCTAGTGTACATATATGGCAATCAAACAGAGGACCTTGTTGTGCTTTCTCTCACTTTAGCTCCTGAATTAAAGGCAAACATGTTGATTTTCGCACTAAATGAAGAATAGATACGATATGTGTGAAAAAGTTGTTCCATAATGAACAATTATATTATTTGTAAAGAAAAATTTTCTTCGACAATGATGAGTTTTTGCTCCTACGCGAAGAACTTCATGTACGTGCTTTCTCAGTAACCTAATGCATAAGCGTGACGTTTTTGATAATATTACGTGTTACTACAAAAATGAGATGAACTTTGTGTGTACAATTTTTTCATGTATATATTGATTGACAACTAAATAAAGCATGCTTTTTTAATTGATTCGGAAGTTCAACGACTTCCACCTCGCAAGTTCGAAAAACATTGGATTTAGGAGAGAACACATCCTGCCTAGAATATGGACATAGAGTAAAAATCATTCATCAGGCAGCAGTACAGAGATACAGTTTATTTTGCTGTGGTCACTCACTCCCATTTCTAGAAAAAACCTAGAGGCTCAAATTTAAAAGACGAAAAAGTTCAATGTTTGTTACAAAACCCAAAGAAGGTCAAATAAAAAAACAAAGCATCTAAAAATTTTATAAAAAAGGAATTTCTCCATCTAAAAAAAACCTAGAAGTTCAAAATTTAAAATACAAGCGGCTTGTTGTTTATTAAAAAAGTAGGATTTTTTGTTACTAAAAGAAATAAACCAGGAAGTCCAAATTAGAAAAAGGAGCAGTTCGATGCATACGGAAAACTCAGATTCTTTTGGTTTCTAAGAAAAAATAAAAGTATGAAGTTCAATTTAAAAAATATATTTTAATGCTTATTTAGAAAACATATTTCTCCTAAGAATAAAATGAAAAAGTTCAAATTAAACTAACAGAGAAGTCCGAAGATTATAAAAAGCTCAGATTTTTATCGTTCTAAAAGAATAAAACGAAGAAGTTCAAAATAAAAAAATGAACAACTAAAAAAGTTTTAAAATAGATTATCCCCATTTATAAAAAAACTAGAAGTTCAATGTAAAATAAATAAGTGGTTTGATGTTTATTTAAAAACTAGGATTTTACCGTCATTAAAATACTCAGATATCCCTTAATAGTAAAGAATCAACCATGAAGTTCAATATTAAATAAAAGGTGAAACTAGATGTTTATTTAAAAATCTGAAACAAATCTTTACTTAAAAATTAAAAATGTGAAGTTCAAATTAAAATAACACAAAAGTTCAGAGTATATTAAACCCTATGATTTACAAGTTCAAGAAAAAAACAACGTCATTTTTGGCGTTTTGAAAAACTCAAATTTTTGTCGTTACTAAAGAATAAAACCAAGAAGTTCAAATTAAAATAATGGAGAAGCTTGATGTATAAAAAAAACTTAGATTCTTCTTGTTTCTTGAAAAAAATTTAATTCAAAACCAAAAAAGTGGTTTTTTAGCTTTCTAAAAAACGATTTTTTCTTTTATATATATTGAACTAAGAAGTTCAAATTAAAATAACAGAAAAGTACAAAGTTAATTAAAAGCTCAGATTTACATGTTAAAAAATTGATAGCATTTTTGGCATTTGAAAAACTATTCGCAAATGACTACGAATTTGAAACAATTGTCTACATGAAAAATTTCTTCAAAAATCATAAGTTGTTCCAAACGGTATATCACACGCGTTATTCACATAATATAATTTGAATGTCTTGTGTTTATCGTTCAAAACATGTTTTCGCATGTTCAAAAAGATTCTAACCCGTCATGACTTTGTAAACAACGCTTTTCAAATAGTTTTCTATTGGTATCATTTGCTCAAATTCGATGAGTGCTTTAGCAGTTAGGGGCAAAAAAAAATTAGAGATCAGTTCAAATTGAAAACAACCAGAAGTCCAAGTACTGCATGTTGTGTGTTTTCATATGAGAAAATGAATAAAATGGCTAAGTATAAAAGGTTTGTTGTTAGAAGTTCACGTGCTCGGGATGGAAAGTTCAAAACTTCTTTTGAGAGAGGTTCACCACGTATTTACAAGTTCTAAAGACACACACACACACACACACACATTTGTTTTTTGTGTTTTAAAAAAAATCTCAATCCATTACAAATTTGAAAAAAATACTCTACATGAAAAAAGTTCCTTGTGTTCAACAAATTTTAATCGTATTAAAAAAGTTGCATCTTTTCAACAGGTTTCTAGTGATTTATCATTTGTGGAACTCCGAGGAACGGGTGAGGAATTACAAACAATAAATATGTGGTCTAAGTTCAGTATGAAAACAATGAGCAGTTCAACTACTATACGGAATGCATTTAAGATGAGAATAAAAGAACACAAAACTAAAAGCCTAAAAGGTTTGTTGCAAGAAGTTCACGTGCTCCACCCTGCACGGTTCAAAAATTATATTACGAGACTCCGACGTTCAATTACATGTTAAGAAAAGAGAGGCAAAAACAACATCATGTTTGCCACTTTTAAAATTACTCTCAAACGGCAACGAATTCGTAACACCTGTCTACATAAAAAAGTTGCTTCTATTCATAATATTTCCAACGGTATATTATATTCTACATTCCGATGTATGGTTTAAAAGTTTCATGTATACCAATTAAAACATGTTTTTATGTATTCAAAAAATTCGTTTGAACCGTCGCGAGCATAAAAAACTGATCAACACGGGAAAGTTGCGTGTTTTCAACAGCTTTCCATCGGTATATCATTTGCCAGATTCCAATAAGTGGTTTGGGAGTTACGGGCAAAAAACGGCACGTCAAAAATAGAGTGAAGTTCAAATAGACATGCCCTAGAAGTTCAAGTACATCACGGAGTGCATTTCCTTTCGTGATGAAGGCAGAAATCATGATGTCGCCATTCTCTAAATTACCTAAAAACGACTTTGCGTTGAAGGCAGAAGTCCAAGTTGTTGTCAGCTACATCGGCCGGAGCCCCCTACTCCATGAATCTGGCCAACCGCGCGCCACCGACATGGATCCGCACTAAGAAGTTGAATTAAAATATGAGAGAAGTTTGAAGTATATAATAAACTCAGATTTATTGCAAGAAGTTCACGTGCACCTCCGTGCATGGTTCAGAATTTATATCGCGGGACATTCGACCTCCAATTACATGTTTTAAAATGGCAAAAAATGACGTCCAACCTTCAATTGCGTGTAATTTGACTTATAAACAAAAATGTGACAGAAGTTAAAGGTGAAAATATCGAGAAGTTCAAGTACTGCAAGGAATGCATTTCAGGTGAGAATAAAAGTATAGAACAATAAAACCTTAAAAGGTTTGTTGAAAAAGTTCAAGCGCTCTGTCCGGGGAAGTTCAATAATTCTTGCGAGAGAGGTTCACCTTGTATTTCCATGTTCGATTTTTTCCATATAAAAATCCAATACTATTCTTTACTCAAAAATATAAAAAGATGAAGTTCAAATTGAAATAACAGAGAAGTTCGAAGTTTATTAAAACATAGGATTTACCTGTTCAAAAAATAACAGTGCCATTTTTTGCACTTTTAAAAACAACTCATAAACGAAAAATGGTTGCTAGAAGTTCAAGTGCTCGAGGAGGAAAAGTTCAAAAAATTCTTGTGAGAGAGGTTCACCATGTATTTAGATGTCCAAAATACATAAAAAAACATGTTGTTTTTTGTGTTTTGAAAAAATTCTCTCAAACCAGAGAGAAGTTCAAAGTGATAACAACCGGAAGTTCAGTACTACATGGTGTGTATTTCATATAAGAAAAATACAATAAAGTGAAACAGAGTGAAGTTCAAATAGACATGCCCCAGAAGTTCAACTACTTCACGCAGTGCAAAAAATAACACGTCAAAACAGAGTGAGGTTCAAACAAACATGCCCGAGAAGTTCAACTACTTCACGCAGTGCGTTGCCATTCTTAATGAAGGCAGAAATCATGATCTCGTCATTTCTCTAATTTACTTCAAAATGACAGGAATATCATTTGTGAGAGAGGTTTGTACAAAAATAATATCATTTGTGTAACACTGACAAAATGGATGAGAAAATTACAAACGAAAATACGTCATCCATCGGTATATCACTTGCTCAATTCAAGGTATAACACTGACAAAATTACAAACAAAATGGGAGAGAAGTTCAACGTGAAAACAACACGAAGTTCGACTACTATAGTGAATGAATTTGAGATGAAAAACTTTTAAAATTGTCGCGAGTATGAAAAAAGATCAACACGGGAAAGTTGCGTGTTTACAGCAGCTTTCCATCGGTATATCACTTGCTCAATTCCGGTGAGTGGATGGAGAGCTACGAGCAGTGGATGGAGATCTACGAGAAAAAAAAGCACGTGAAAAACAGAGTGAAGTTCAAGTAGACATGCCGAGAGCATTTTTGAAGAATCTGTTTCGCGATAAAGGCAGAAGGAATGATCGCGCCATTTTCGAAATTACTTGAAAACGGTTGGGAATCACAGAAAACCATAAACATGAAAAAGTTTTGCATTTTCCTTAGCTCTTCAACGGTATATTATTTGCCCCATTCCGATAAAGTTTGAAGAAATTACGGTGAAAATACGTTTTTAGCCATTTTTAAAATTTATTTAAAGCAGTAAGGAATTGGGAGAAACAATATATACCAAAAAGTTTCGCATTTCCTCAAGCTTTCTAACGCCGTAACATTTGCTGCATTCGGACGTACGGTTAAAAAAATAGATCAAAAATACGAACTCGGCGGAACTTGTACCGTTTTCTAAATTACTCTTAAACCGTTTAAAATTAGAAAAACATTTCTACATGAAAAAGTAGCGCATTTTTATAAGCTTTCCAACGCCGTATCATTTGCCTCAATTGGATTAGCCGTTTAGAAATGACATAAAAATATGAACTCGGCTATTCGGTTTGTGAAGTTTTATGATTTTCCAAATTACTCTTTAACCGTAGGGAATTAGAGAAAACTTTCAACATCTGGAAGGAGCGGTTTGCAGCAGCTTTCTAACACCATATTATTTGCCTCATTCCGATAAACGGTTTAGAAATGCGATCAAAAATACGATTCACGTTTTTTGTATGAAGAAAAAACGGTTTTCAAAACTGCTCTTAAACCGCGTACATTTTGCCAAAAATTTAACTTGGATCATGATACTGGTGTCCATAGCTTTCCAACGGTATATCGCAAGCCCCATTTGGGCAATGTTGACGGGAGTTCAACCTAACATTGGGAGAAGTTCAGTTCGAACAAGTCAGGTAGTAAAATTGCAAAAAACGTAATTTCATCACGACCGGAGAGCAAAATCCGCCAACGAGCGAGATTCCTATTTAAAACCGGTATTTAGTTGCTAAAAACGTTTCTAGATTACACTAACATCATATAGAACACAACTAACAAGAATAATTCGCGGGGAAAGCCACGGTTGCGAAGATAGCCCGAAGGTCGGGTTTGTACAGAGGGAAGTTCAGGCGCGTTACTCAGGCAGTTCAGGTTGTGATCAGAATATTATTCTGATCCCATGATCAGAATAGTGTTTATGTGTGTGTGTGTGTGTGTATATAAGATCAAGAAAAAAATTGGATCAACTTGTGGACATCCATAATGGGGGCATTCTTGATAAATCTCGACCCTCGACCTCTCGACGACCCTCGACCCCTCGGCGATCCTCGAACCTCGACCCCTCGGCGACCCTCGACCCCTCGACGACCCTCGACCCTCTACCCTAGTTTCCGACCCTCGACCGCTCGGTGACCCTCGACACCCTTGTTCCCGATAAAAAATAAGAAGTGGAAGAAGAAGAAGAAAAAAGATGAGAAGAAGAAGGAATAGGGGAGATGAAGAAAAAATAGAAGAAGAAAAAAATTGAGGAGAAGAACTATTTTTTTTCTTCTTTCTCTTCTTATTTTTTTAGAGCCTCTCTAAAATGCTAACAGGGGGGTGCTCCCGTTTTCTAAAATCGGTCTATGCACGATAGAAACATTTTACCTTAGTAACTTAGAAAAAAATGTTATCGGGGAGGGGGTATATCGACCCCTCCCCCCCCCCCCCATGTCGAAGTTATCAGGGAGGGGGTATATCGACAAAACAACATACATACATGGAAAAAAATGTTATCGGGGAGGGCGTACATCGACCCCCCCCCCTCAATGTCCTCTCCTTCTTTTTCTTCTTCTTCCTTCTTCCTTCTTCCTAGATAAAAACTTTTCTAAAAATGTAACTTTTGCATATATAAAACTTTTTCTTCTTCTTCCTTCTTCCTAGATATATAAAACTTTTCTAAAAGGTAACTAACCTAAAATGCACTAAATCAGAGAACATACATAGATAAAAAATTTCAAAAAATGTAAATTTTGCATATATGAACATATAGACACAGAGAACATACATACATATATACATTTTTCTAAAAATGCAAAAAAAATCATCATATATATGAACAAAAAATCTGGAGAAAAAAATCAGGACATATAATCATATATACACACATACATATAATAACACGTACATATATGAAAACAAAATCATATATATAGACACTAACCTTGCCTGTCAACCTTCAGTTTGCTTTAGGATGTGTGCCGGCGTGGTAGGTATAGACACTAACGGGTATAACCGTTTGCAATACTTAATTGGAAAGTTATTGCGGTGCACTAATTAATTTCCTATAACTGTGTGTGAATCAGCGACCACTTGCTCTCATTTGGATGGAGGCATTAATTAGAATGCATGCACAAAAACATTCCCTAAAAAACGAGAATCTACCTAATTATAGCTATGCATGTGCGTGTGAAAAACTTGTACTAATTAATGCATAAAAGGAAATGATTAAAAGCTGTCTAATTTTTGCTGTACACACTACACAAGTATTGATAATGTGCCCTTTTAAAAAGATACAGGTATGTGTAGTGGTGTCTACGTAACTAAAATTATTTCTCTTTGTACGATACCTAACTGTGTTTAGGGTATATACCCACAAATTCTTTGAGGATAAGACATATTTTTTTGGGTATATAGCCACAATATTATAGTATGATTCGTCGAGTATCACACCTCTGCTACATCTCTATCGAGTATCTTGTATAGATGCTCATAGAACGTAAAAGTTCATTTGTCAAGGTAGTTGGTTTACGTACATGTATCCACTTATATTTATGGGTATATACCAATATATTTTTTACATCAAGGTACATACATACAAAGAAATACTTTGAGTATGCACTGATTTTTTTTTGCGAAAACTTAAGTATTACAACTATATCGGGCTACGTGTGTAGGTATCTAAAATCTAGAATAAATCATAGGGTATCTTCCATTCGAGGTATGTACATACAGAGAAACACCATGAGTTGCACCGTATTTTGCGAAAATTTGAGTATGGACTTACAAATATATGGGAAACGTTTGAAGGTATCTAAAACCTAGAATAATCATAGAGTATATAGCTACCCAAGTACAAGTGTACGAGTATTTAGACTATTTTAACATGATTATAGTAGAATTGTATAAGAAAAGAAATCTTTTACGAGGGAATCAATACCATCCAGTTTTTGGAAACCAGTCAACAATAAATGCGGTGAAGCTTATTAATGCATGAAAATAGAAAATGGGAAGAAAATTATATGGAAGGTACTACTGATTATTTATATTTATTAGCAGAAAATGCATTAGCGGTTCGGGTCCGAACTAGGTGCCTGGGCACCTAGGTGCTCTAGATAATTTACCTATATATATATATATATATATATATATATATATATATATATATATATATATATATATATATATATAGGGAAAATCCATCCTACCACCCGGTGGTAGTTACCCCACATATCTCATATAGTATCATGTGTAATATATATACTATTTTATTATTTTAAATATGTTCATATACTATATCTAAGATATTTCAAAGTAAGTTGCACAAAAAAATTGCATATGAGCCCATAGTTTTTGTTATATTTGTGAAATACATACATATTTGTACGTAAAAAAGAGCATACTCAAAACATGGTACATACTACCTAAAAATTAGTATATATACTACCTAATCATTGTTATATACTACATACTACACGTACGTACTCTCGGTTTCGATAGATACTACATACAACATACAAAAAGCAAGTGGTGGTAACTACCACTGCTTGGAGGAAACATTTGTCATATATATATATATATATATATATATATATATATATATATATATATATATATATATATATATATATATATATAAAGAATGGAGAGGAGGAGGCCGGCCGGACCGAACGTGGCGGCGTGGTCGGGGCAGGCCGGGGGCGCGGGGCGGCGTCGGGGCAGGGCAGGGGCGCGGGGCGACGGCGACGAGGCAGGGAGCATGGGGCGGCCGGCGTCGAGGCAGGGGCACGGGGCGACGGCGACGAGGCAGGGGGCACGGGGCGGCGCGTCGGGGCAGGGCAGGGCGCAGCGCGATGGCGACGAGGAGCGGGCGGCGACGGCAACGAGGAGCGGGCGGCGACGGCGACCTCGGGGCGGCGACGGCGAGCACGGGCAGCCTGGCGGCGTCGATGAGCTCGGCGTCGGGGGGGGGGGGGGCAAACGGTCGATGAAAACTGAAAAATTTGCAAGTGTTGCTTATATACAGGAAGCATTGGCCCTGGTTCGTGGCACCAACCGGGACCAATGCCCACCTTTGATTCCGGTTCGTGCCACCAACCGGGACCAAAGATCTCTTTTCAGCAGCCCAAAGGGCGGGAAGCAGAGACCTTTGGTCCCGGTTGGTGGCACGAACCGGGACCAAAGGTGGGTGTTCATACCGGTTCTTGCCACCAACCGGGACCAGAGGTGGGCATTGGTCGTGGTTGGTGCCACCAACCGAGACCAAAGTGTGGCACAACGTGGGTGGGGTGGGAGTTTAGTCCCACCTCGCTAGCTGAGAGAGCTCAGCACCTGTTTATAAGCTGCGTTGCGGGTCAGGTGCTGAGCTCCTCTCTAATATGCTGGCAGTACTTGCCTACTGATACGTCTCCGTCGTATCTACTTTTCCAAACACTTTTGCCCTTGTTTTGGACTCTAACTTGTATGATTTGAATGCAACTAACCCGGACTGACGCTGTTTTCAGCAGAATTTCCATGGTGTTATCTATGTGCAGAAACAAAGGTTCTCGGAATGACCTGAAACTCCACGGAGATTATTTTTGGAAAATATAAAAAATACTGGCGAAAGAATCAAGACCAGGGAGCCCACACCCTGTCCACGAGGGTGGGAGGCGCGCCTACCCCCCCTGGGCGCGCCCCCTGCCTCGTGGGCCCCCTGGAGCTCCACCGACCTCAACTCCAACTCCATATATTCACGTTTGGGGAGAAAAAACCAGAGAGAAGGATTCATCACGTTTTACGATACGGAGCTGCCGCCAAGCCCTAAACTCTCTTGGGAGGGCTGATCTGGAGTCCGTTCGGGGCTCTGGAGAGGGGAATCTGTCGCCGTCGTCATCATCAACCATCCTCCATCACCAATTTCATGATGCTCACCGCCGTGCGTGAGTAATTCCATCGTAGGCTTGCTGGACGGTGATGGGTTGGATGAGATCTATCATGTAATCGAGTTAGTTTTGTTAGGGTTTGATCCCTAGTATCCATTATGTTCTGAGATTGATGTTCCTATGACTTTGCTATGCTTAATGCTTGTACCTAGGGCCCGAGTGCCATGATTTCAGATCTGAACCTATTATGTTTTCATGAATATATGTGAGTTCTTGATCCTATCTTGCAAGTCTATAGTCACCTACTATGTGTTATGATCCGACAACCCCGAAGTGACAATAATCAGGACCACTCCCGGTGATGACCGTAGTTTGAGGAGTTCATGTATTCACTATGTGTTAATGCTTTGTTCCGGTACTCTATTAAAAGGAGGCCTTAATATCCCGTAGTTTCCAATAGGACCCCGCTGCCATGGGAGGGTAGGACAAAAGATTTCATGCAAGTTCTTTTCCATAAGCACGTATGACTATATTCGGAATACATGCCTACATTACATTGATGAATTGGAGCTAGTTCCGTGTCATCCTATGTTATAACTGTTACATGATGAACCGCATCCGACATAATTATCCATCACCGATCCAATGCCTACGAGCTTTTCACATATTGTTCTTCGCTTATTTACTTTTCCGTTGCTATTGTTACAATCACTACAAAACCCAAAAATATTACTTTTGCTACCGTTACCACTACTATCATATTACTTTGCTACTAAATACTTTGCTGCAGATATTAAGTTATCCAGGTGTGGTTGAATTGACAACTCAACTGCTAATACTTGAGAATATTCTTTGGCTCCCCTTGTGTCGAATCAATAAATTTGGGTTGAATACTCTACCCTCGAAAACTGTTGCGATCCCCTATACTTGTGGGTTATCACCTACCCTTATCACTGCCATGTTGGGCCTATTGGGCCTACGGGCCTGCATCCTGGCCCATGTACAGATGGGTTTCTAGTCGTATGCAGGCCGTGTGGCCTAGTAGGCGGCATTTTTTTAATTTTTTCGAGTATTTTTGTTTTGTTTTTTGCATTATTTATTTTCTTTTGTTTTTTGCTTTATTTTTTAATTATTTTTTCTTTTAGGTCAGAAAAATTATAAACTTTCTGTTAGTGCCATTAGTTTTCAAATTTGAATAGTTTAAATTTGAATTCTTTGAAATTTGTGTGAATCACTAGTTTGTGAATAACTTCACTATAAAAATATATTTTTGAATGATTTTTTCCTGCTATTTAATATTACTGTGTTTTATCATTATATTCAAAAACATATTTGTTATTTTAGTTTCTAACAAAAAACTTTATGATAATTCTTTTTGCTATTAAAGTTTCTAACAAAAAAATTCTTTATGAAAATTCCTTTTGCTTTTAATGTTTTGAACAGAAAATACTTTGATAATTTTAGTTGCATAAATTTATATACTTTTAGTTTCAATAATACTAGAGGTTTACAAAAGCTTTTTAGTTGATTCCTTTTGCTATTGGAGTTTTATAAAAGCTTTTAGTTGATTCTTTTTGCTATTGAAGAATATTATAGTTTTGTTTTAGTTGATCATAACAGAATATTTTAATTGATTATTTTTAGTTCATTCTTTTTGCTATTAGTTCATTCTTTTTGCTATTAGTTCATTCTTTTTGTTATTAGTTCATGAGCTAAATGACCCTTAAATTGAAAAGCACTACAAATGAACTCTGAAAAGGTTGAAAGTTGGCATGGTATCATCATTTCACCCACATAGCATGTGCTAAAAAGTTGAGAGGGTTACGGCAAAAACTGGATGCACTTCGTGTACAAAACGGACAACCTCTTTCGAAGTATCAGGGTTTCGAACGGAAAACTCATCTGTTACAAAGGGCATTTTATTTTTTGAACTTATTTGAACTCCAGACTTTTTGTGTGTTCAAAATGAACCATTCAAAGCCACATCATCAATTTTCAACCCTTTGTGACTTCATCTGGTATTTTTCATGCATTTACTGATTTTTTAAAGCTAAATGACACTAAAATTGAAAAGCACTACAAATGAACTCTAAAAAGGTTGAAAGTTGGCATGGTATCATCATTTCACCCACGTAGCATGTGCTGAAAAGCTGAGAGGGTTACGGCAAAAACTGGATGCACTTCGTGTACAAAATGGACAATCTCTTTCGAAGTATCAGGGTTTCAGACGAAAACTCATCTGTTACAAAGGGATTTCATTTTTTGAACTTATTTGAACTCCGGACTTTTGTGTGTTCAAAATGAACCATTCAAAGCCAGATCATCAATTTTCAACCCTTTCTGACTTCATCTGGTATTTTTCATGCATTTACTGATTTTTGTAAGCTAAATGACACTGAAATGGAAAAGCACTACAAATGAACTCTGAAGAGGTTGAAAATTGGCAGGGTATCATCTTTTCACCCACATAGCATGTGCTAAAAAGTTGAGAGGGTTACGGCAAAAACTAGATGCACTTCGTGTACAAAACGGACAATCTCTTTCGAAGTATCAAGGTTTCATACGACATAATCATAATAGTTGTTGATAGAAAGTCTTTACTTTTTCTTCGCTTGTGTCCTTTGCTTATTGCACCGTAACCATGGATATTCTTCATCGTTTCGCAGGGTGCTTGGGTCAGCCTTGACTTTGAAGGGAGGAATTTCATGAAACTTTTCATAATCTTCAGCCATGTCTGTCTTGCCCTCCAATCCCACGATGTCTCTTTTTCCTGAAAGAACTATGTGGCGCTTTGGCTCATCGTATGATGTATTCACTTCCTTATCTTTTCTTTTTCTCGGTTTGGTAGACATGTCCTTCACATAGAAAAGCTGCGCCACATCATTGGCTAGGACGAATGGTTCGTCTGTGTACCCAAGATTGTTCAGATCCACTGTTGTCATTCCGTACTGTGGGTCTACTTGTACCCCGCCTCCTGACAAATTGACCCATTTGCACTAAAACAAAGGGACCTTAAAATCATGTCCATAGTCAAGTTCCCATATGTCCACTATGTAACCATAATATGTGTCCTTTCCCCTCTTGGTTGATGCATCAAAGCGGGCACCGCTGTTTTGGTTGGTGCTCTTTTGATCTTGAGCGATCGTGTAAAATGTATTCCCATTTATCTCGTACCCTTTGTAAGTCAATACAGTCGAAGATGGTCCCCTGGCCAACGAGTACAACTCATCAGAAACAGTGTTGTCACCCCTGAGACGTGTTTGCAACCAACTGCCGAAATTCCCGATGTGTTCACATGTAATCCAGTCGTCACACTGCTCCGGGAGTTTGGAGCGCAGAATGTTCTTGTGTTCATCGACATACGGGGTCACCGAGGTAGAGTTCTGTAGAACTGTGTAGTGTGCTTGAGACCAAGAATGCCTGTCCCTACATATTATTGAGTCCCCTCCTAGCGTGCCTTTTCCAGTCAGTCTCCCCTCATAGCGTGATTGAGGGAGACCAATCTTCTTAAGGGCAGGTATGAAGTCAACACAAAACCCAATGACATCCTCTGTTTGATGGCCCATGGAGATGCTTCCTTCTGGCCTAGCGCGGTACGGACATATTTCTTTAGGACTCCCATGAACCTCTCAAAGGGGAACATATTGTGTAGAAATACAGGGCCCAGAACGACAATCTCGTCGACTAGATGAACAAGGACATGCGTCATGATATTGAAGAAGGATGGTGGGAACACTACCTCGAAACTGAAAAGACATTGCGCCACATCACTCCTTAACCTTGGTAGGATTTCTGGATCGATCACCTTTTAAGAGATTGCATTGAGGAATGAACATAGCTTCACAATGGCTAATCGAATGTTTTCCGGTAGAAGCCCCCTCAATGCAACCGGAAGCAGCTGCGTCATAATCACGTGGCAGTCATGAGACTTTAGGTTCTGGAACTTTTTCTCTGGCATATTTATTATTCCCTTTATATTCGACGAGAAGCCAGACGAGACCTTCATACTGAGCAGGCATTCAAAGAGGATTTCCTTCTCTTCTTTGGTAAGAGCGTAGCTGGCAGGACCTTCATACTACTTTGGAGGCATGCCGTCTTTTTCGTGCACATGTTGCTGGTCCTCTCATGCCTCCGGTGTATCTTTTGTCTTCCCATACACGCCCAAGAAGCCTAGCAGGT
This sequence comes from Triticum aestivum, assembly GCF_018294505.1. NCBI lineage: Eukaryota > Viridiplantae > Streptophyta > Magnoliopsida > Poales > Poaceae > Triticum > Triticum aestivum. Next base: position 615,586,222 of record NC_057802.1, on the reverse strand, counting down.
TCACGCAAAGGTTCTTCGTCACGTGCATCACGTCGATTGAAGAGCGGACCACTAGGTCTTTCTAGTAGGGTAGGTCCCAAAATATAGATTTCTTCTTCCACATGGGTGCGCGTCCCTCAGCGTCATTCGGGATAGATAGTCCGCCGGGACCCTTTCCAAAGATTACCTGTAAATCATTGACCATAGCAAGTATGTGATCACCGGTACGCATGGCGGGCTTCTTCCGGTGATCTGTCTCGCCTTTGAAATGATTTCCTTTCTTTCGACATTGATGGTTGGTCGGAAGAAATCGACGATGCCCCAGGTACACATTCTTCCTGCATATGTCCAGGTATATAATTTTGGTGTCATCGAAACAGTGCGTGCATGCGTGGTATCCCTTGTTTGTCTGTCCTGAAAGGTTACTGAGAGCAGGCCAATCATTGATGGTTACAAACAGCAACGCATGCATGTCACATTCCTCCTGTTTGTGCTCATCCCACACACGTACACCGTTTCCATTCCACATCTATAAAAGTTCTTCAACTAATGGCCTTAGGTACACATCAATGTCGTTGCCGGGTTGCTTAGGGCCTTGGATGAGAACTGGCATCATAATGAACTTCCGCTTCATGCACAACCAAGGAGGAAGGTTATAGATACATAGAGTCAAGGGCCAGGTGATGTGATTGCTGCTCTGCTCCCCAAAAGGATTAATGCCATCCGCGCTTAAACCAAACCATACGTTCCTTGCGTCACCTGCAAACTCCTTCCAGTACTTTCTCTCGATTTTCCCCATTGCGACCCGTCAGCGGGTGCTCTCAACTTCCCGTCTTTCTTACGGTCCTCTCTGTGCCATCGCATCAACTTGGCATGCTCTTTGTTTCTGAACAGACGTTTCAACTGTGGTATTATAGGAGCATACCACATCACCTTGGCAGGAACCCTCTTCCTGGGGCGCTCGCCGTCAACATCACCAGGGTCATCTCGTCTGATCTTATACTGCAATGCACCGCATACCGGGTATGCGTTCAAATCCTCGTACGCACCGCGGTAGAGGATGCAGTCATTAGGGCATGCATGTATCTTTTGCACCTCCAATCCTAGAGGGCATACAACCTTCTTTGCTCCGTACGTACTGTCGGGCAATTCGTTATCCTTTGGAAGCTTCTTCGTCAATATTTTCAGTAGCTTCTCAAATCCTTTGTCAGGCACAACATTCTCTGATTTCCACTGCAGCAATTCCAGTACGGTATCGAGCTTTGTGTTGCCATCTTCGCAATTGGGGTACAACCCTTTTTTGTGATCCTCTAACATGCGATCGAACTTCAGCTTCTCCTTTTGACTTTCGCACCGTGTCCTTGCATCAACAATGACCCGGCGGAGATCATCATCAGCGGGCACATCGTCTGGTTCCTCTTGATCTTCAGCAGTTTCCCCCGTTGCAGCATCACCGTATTCAGGGGGCACATAGTTGTCATCGTTCTCTTCTTCTTCGATGTCTTCCATCATAACCTCTATTTCTCCGTGCTTGGTCCAAACATTATAGTGTGGTATTAAACCCTTATAAAGCAGGTGGCTGTGAAGGATTTTCCGGTTAGAGTAAGACTTCGTATTCCCACATATAGGGCATGGACAACACATAAAACCATTTCGCTTGTTTGCCTCAGCCACTTCGAGAAAATTATGCACGCCCTTAATGTACTCGGAGGTGCGTCTGTCACCGTACATCCATTGCCGGTTCATCTGCGTGCATTATATATAATTGTCAAAAACCATTACAGAACATCATAAATAGATAAGTGACCAAATTAATAGAAGTTCATCATCACATTAAAACCAAAGTACATACATAGTTCTCCAGAGCATCTAATTAAACCATACATTGAAACTATGTAAAACATTTCAATGCAACAATAAATGCGATCATTATCGCAACCAACGTAACAGTTGATCCAACGGCATAATGATACCAAGCCTCGGTATGAATGGCATATTTTCTAATCTTTCTAATCTTCAAGCGCATTGCATCCATCTTGATCTTGTGATCATCGACGACATCCACAACATGCAACTCCAATATCATCTTCTCCTCCTCAATTTTTTTAATTTTTCCTTCAAGTAATTGTTTTCTTATTCAACTAAATTTAACCTCTCGACAATAGGGTCGGTTGGAATTTCCGGTTCACATACCTCCTAGATAAATAAAATCTATGTCACGTTGGTCAGCATAATTGTCATAAACAATAAATGAACCAAATAGTTATAAAAGATAATACATACCACATCCGAATCATAGACAGGACGGGGGCCGATGGAGGCGGATACTAAAACCATCGCACTATATAATAACAAACAATAATAAAAGTAAGAAAATTACACAAGTATCTATCTAAATCATACACGTAAGAACTTTTATCTTTTAGAAAGAAGATAAGATCAAGAGGCTCACCACGGTGGTGCCGGCGACGAGATCGGCGCAGGCGATCGACGGCGGTGAGGACGGGGACGGGACAGGACGGACCGCTAAACTTAGACAAATCTCGAGGAAAATGGAGCTTGGACAAGGAGCTTCGAGAGGAGAAAGCTTAAGTGTGGCTCGGGCATTTCATCGAACACCTCATGTGCATAGGAGGTGAGCTAGAGCACCACAAAGCTCTCCCCTCGCCGGCCAAAAAAACAGAGCAATGTGGAGTGCTCTGCTCGCTGGCGAGGGGATATATATAGGCATCTCATTGGTCCCGGTTCGTGGCTGGAACCGAGACTAAAGGACCCCCTTTGGTCCCGGTTCCAGCCACGAACCGGGACCAATGGTTGTGGGCCAGGAGCGAGGCCCATTGGTCCCGGTTCATGTCTGAAACCGGGACCAAAGGGTCCAGACGAACCGGGACCAATGCCCCATGAGGCCGGCCGCCCCCTGGCCTCACGAACCGGGACCTATGCCCCCATGGGTCCCGGTTCCTGACTGAACCGGGACTAATGAGCTGGCCAGGCCTGGACCAAAGCCATGTTTTCTACTAATGATCCTTGATATGCCCTTACATCACCTCATGATAAACTTTCTATTGCATCCTATTCCAAAAGTGAGGATTTACTTCTTCATTCCTTTCTTGGTATATGGATTGGCAATGCGCATGGAAACAAAATCCTTCTTCTTGACCTCCTTGTAGTCACCCTAGATGCTTATGTATTTTGAGACTTTTCTTGTTGACTACTTCATGACATGCTTGAATTTCTTCTTTGGTGCGAGAAATGCTTGGATTTTTTCCGGTCAATCATACCAAAAACAAAAAGGGATTGCCAAAAAATAACAAAACCAAAAAAATCTTCTGTGTGAAAAAGAGTCCACCCTCCCCCCTCCCAATTTCCGAATTTATTTTCCACATTAATGAAAAGAAACGAAACAAAGCGAGGACAAAAGATTCTTGTGTCCTGATTGGTCCATCCGGTCCTCCCACGGATCGCGCCCCTGAGCTAATCGTAGCTAGCATCTTCCAGATCCAACGACGAAGACCGCTGGTGACACGGATCGCACCATCCAAGCCGATCCCAGCCGCTTGCACCTTCCAGATCCGACGGTGGAGAACGTTGGTCACACGTGTCACACCCCCTCCCACGGATCGTGCGCCTCCGAGCCAATCCCTGCCGCCCTCCCTCCTAGATCCGACGGCGGCGACCGCACGTCACGTGAATCGCGCCCCTTACCACGGAGCGCCCCCCTCTATAAAAGCGGTGCCCTCACGTTCACATCCATCATCGCCACCACCCACAGTTCGAGATTCAAGTTCGCCAGAGAAGAAGGAGAGATGGCCGGGAGGAAGAGCGGTGAGCGGAAGAAGGCGGTGACCCGGTCCACAAAGGCTGGACTCCAGTTCCCCGTCGGCCGCATCGGGCGCTATCTCAAGAAGGGCCGCTACGCGGACCGCATCGGCTGGGGCGCCCCCATCTACCTCGCCGCCGTCCTCGAGTACCTTGCCGCCGAGGTAACCAACAAACCACCGATCTTGTCCATTCCCGCTCTTCTCATGCTCGACAAGGTGGTAACTGATCTCGTCTCGGTGTGCTCTTTGAACCACAGATGCTGGAGTTGGCGGGCAACGCGGCCAAGGACAACAAGAAGACCCGCATCATGCCGCGCCACCTGCTTCTCGCCACTCGCAACGACGAGGAGCTATCCAAGCTGCTTGACGGCATCACCATCGCCCACAGTGGCGTGTTGCCCAACATCCACTCTGTGCTGTTCTCCAAGAAGGCCAACATGCTCTAGCATAGCAACTTCAAACAGAATCCAAGAATAATATATCCCTGCCATTTGTTTACCTTATGAGTTTTTGCTTAGCTTGGATTCTCGTACCAAGAAAAGGAGTAATGCCTTTTCCCAATTTTTTAAAACATAAACTTTGTTTTCCTTGTTCCCCATAATGCGCATCTGCAGGCAAACCCGGGATTAATTCTTCACATCTTGTGTTGTGTAATGACAGTGGTCTACTGGATCATAATGCAGAAATATCTCCTTCCCATATACATCTAGTACAATTAATACTTACCGTGCGACCCATTTACTCGCTAGAAAATGAATGTAATCATGTACCTGCCAGATGCCGTATACCGACAGATGGTTCCCTTAAAAAAAACAGATGTTGTTGCAGTTTGTTCAGAATGAAGAGAAAGTTCTGCGGTGAAGTGGATGACAAGAACATTGCAGTCTTCACTGATGATATAAGGTACATGCATTTCAGTGAAGAACGAGAATGATGCTATGCGCACGATGGTTTCTGTCCGATTTTAGCACGATCCAGCAGATCAAGCCGTCGATGTGTACATTTTTTCAAGCATTTCGGTGAATAGCTGAAATCAGTCAAGGATGCCTATTATGTAATACATTTTTTCTGGCTGAATGACATCTGGTTATAGATTCTGACATTTGGAGAAAAAAATAACTATGGCATACATACGAATTAAAATAGACAAGAATCGCAATAAGGAGATGGCTGACTCCCTGCCAAAAATAAAAGTGCTACTAATGAGGGCACAAATCCTTCCCTCTCCTCCTCCTCCCCTCGGGCGGCGCCAATAGCCCCAGATCCCGAGCCACCAGGCCCTCCCCGCTGCTCCAACCCCAGCCGCCGCTGCCGCCGGCAAGGGCCTTGGTGGCGGCGGGCCCTACACCGCAGATCCAGGGCGGGTGGTAGCCGCGGCGGACCCTGTGAGGCGGAGGCGGCGTCTCATGCGGGGAGGCCGGGGGCGGCAGTCAGGGCGGCGCCCTTGCCGCACGGCGGAGATGGGAGCCTTCATGGCCGGCAGTGTGGTGGCTGCGTGTGCATGGGTGGCTCCGATGGCTGCGGATCTGGCGTCCTGTCCAGATCCGTCTCGGTACGGCCTTGGCCAGCAGGTGGCGCGAGGAGGACCGGTGAGGGTGGCTGGAGGCTCCATGTCCACGTGCCGACGGCGGCCCTCGTCTCTACGGCGAGGCTCCGTTCGGTTCTAGCCAGCTGCGAGGTTGGGGGGCATGACTTCCGATGAAAATCGCGCCGACTTCGATCATGGCAGACGATGGCGGCGTCTATGACGTCGTTTCCCTCTCGAGGCATCGTTGTTGCAGGTCGTGGCACCCCACTCGTGATGTTCCAGAGAAAACACTAGATCTGGATCTACCAGATCGGACGATGATGGTGCCTTTGATGCTGTTATCTCTTCTGAGAGCATCGTTTTGGAGCAAGTGCTGGTTGGACGGGACAAGCGGAAGAGTGGTGTCTCATCCACTGCAAGGCCGGCGACGGATCTCGTGGCATGGCGCTGCGGAGGTTCGGCGACGACCGCGTGTGGACGGATACGTGCAGCATGGTGGAATTGTCTGGCGTCGTGGTGGCGTCAACAGCAGGCCAGGCAAGGTCGATGGGTCAATTACCGCTCTAGAGATGGACCGGTGAAAGATGGTGGCGGTAGCCTCTGAGAGTGCGTCGGTCCGCTATGGGACCCAGTCCCGTTATATGGCTGGACTGGGGCATCCAGCTTTAGATGTTAGGGTTTGGTGTGATCTCCGTTTGGTATTAGGCCCGGATATTCGGCACACCTTCATCAATGGGATAAGAGTAGCAACAGGTGTTGCCCAGGTGGCTTCAGGCTGACTGATGTATTACTTTGTATGATCTCTGTTTATAATTAATAAAATGGTCGCATGCATCGACCAGATGTAGAGGCCGGGGGTCTATCCCCCTTTTCAAAAAAAAGAAAAAAAACTAATGAGGGCACAAAGCATCAGGCTGACGTTGTAAAGGGCCAAAAATAAAAGCGCGGCTAATAACACCGTCAGTGTTCCATGATAGTTTTGGTTCTCAACGAATTCTAAGTGCAGTGGTGCAGATACGCAATCATTGTTTTACAGGAATCCTTATGCTTGATGAATGACGGTCTGGCAGCTTGTCACTCTCTTGAGGATGTGAACAAGTCCTGTAACTTGAAGCCATGTGGTAAAATTGAAGTCCAGAGGTAAGCCAGATAAATAAGGAGGAACTCCTTTTCTAGCTCCCTTGTGCAACTCGTCGAGCTAAATATGAGATGTTTCATGCTGAATCATGTGTGTTTGAAGAAATGCAACTCCCATGTTGGTCAAATGTCCCAAATTTAGCCCGAATTTACAATTGTCCTTTAAATAAGATTGCCAAAAATAAGCTCTAATTTATGATATGCCAAGTTGCTGCAACATACTACCACATAATACACTTCTGGATGGATAGCAAGACTGGGACTTGGTGCCATGTTCAAGTCTTAAGATCAGGGCATGAATTGTTTCCCAAACCAGCGATAATGTTGATCTAAAACAAAAATAGTCGAGTTAATTATGTGTCTTAGTGAAAGAGAATTCCCTGACCAATCAGGTGTCGCTCTGTTTTCTTCAGTGTCGACAATCAGAATGCTAGTCCTTGCCAAGCTAAAAGATCGGACGACTAGTCTATTGTAAAGCCGGTATAGAAATGATCTTAAAATAAGTACTCCCTCTGTATAGTAATATAAGACCTTTAGATCACTAAAGTAGTGATCTAAAGGTCTTATATTACTTTACAGAGGGACTACTAATGATCATGCAAATGTACAGAGTGCATACTTGTCCAGGGCTCCATTAACATTAGAGACTCTGAGCACAACAAACAATACCAGATAAGTACCTTGCTCATCTATAGCAATAGTGGCAGATCAACCTCTGTTTGCATGATGCACCCGTACGTTCTTCCCATCAAGCACCTGAATCAATCATCATGTTGATTTTTTTTACCTCATCAAGCAGCCGTATGATCAAAACCACAATTTTACCACATGGCTCATCTTCTCCAACGCCGCAGCTCCTTCGCTTTCCAAAGAGAACTTGACGAAACCGCAATCCTTTGGATCTCCCCTTCACAGGATGGCATATCACTTTCACTGTCAACCAGCACATCAATCAGCCAAATCACAGGTCCAACATGAAGTCGGAAAAGATAGGTTAGAACCACCTTTGACAACATTGCCATGATGAATTGATGAGAGAGCAACTTCATTGGTGTCGTAGGACGGACCTGGACTCGGTGGAAGAAACAACGCGGCATCAGAACACCCTGAACCATTCATAAGTCAGCACTATGCTTGCTTTTTCATTCAGTGTTCACACAAAATTCAAAATCTTTGTGCTTCGATGCATTGATCGAAGAAGAGAGTATGTACAAGCTGAAATGGCACACCCAAGATTGCAACACGACGCCCCTAGCCGCTAGGTACCGCCTCGACCGGCAGCAAAGCCGGCAGACCCTTCGTGCCCGCTGCCACCCATTGCCGGGATTCTGACTTGATCGTGTCAAGGAGGGAAGGCAAGATGAGTTTTTTTTTTTAGAAAAGGAGGAAGACCCCCGGCCTCTGCATCTGGACGATGCATGCAATCATCTTATTAATTGTTCACACAAGACCTTACAAAGTAATACAACAGTAAGACTAAAGCCACCGTCTAGGCAACATCTGTCGCTACTCCTATCCAATTGATGAAGGGATACTGATAGTCTGGGTCTAATACCAAACAGACCTCGCAGCCAAACCTAACATCTAAGACCTGAGGTCCCATCCAGGACGCCTGCCGGGTATGGGTCACCCACCGGAAGGCAAGATGAGTTGACACTTGATCGTGTCAAGGAGGGAAGGCAAGATGAGTTGACCGTTTATTCCTCCTAACATTTACATTTAGCTAAGATTGGACACAGTGCTTTCAATGAATTCACCACAATGCACTGCGGTGGAAATCAGCAAGCAGAATCTTCATAAGTAGGTTCTCAAATTGCAAAATCTTATAGGAAGTCCAGCAGATCTCAAACAGAGAGGCGATTCAGGTCCGGGCATCAGACAGTTTTGACAAGAAACAGGGCGCCAGGAGAGTAGGAAACGAGAGGACTCTATGAAATCTTACATCCGACCAACGGCTTGGAGCCTGAGGAGAAAGCGGCGCTATGATCCAGCAGCTTCACACTAGCATGGAGCCCAGCCTTTCTTCCCCAGCTGAGCATCGCCTATGAACCCTAGAAATAATCCCCAAATTATTTGACCATTCTGTTCCCCTTCCCCCAAATAAGATCACTCACCCCAACGAATTTTCGCAATCCGCATCCTGATGAAACTAGCTATTCCTGGTTTGTGCTCATTATATTGTATCCTCTTGATGTTTTTTTAGTCAATAAAATCCGCCCTTTATCAAAAAAATAAAATCCACCCTTTGTCGAAAAAAAGCTATTCCAAGATCGCCCTCAAGCAAGAACAGGCAAAATGTGCGAATCAGCATAGCAACCAACAAGGGAAACACAAGATCAGGATCAGGATCAGGATCAAGGCAAGAACCGACACAGTTTTACGAACTATTTGGCACAGTGAGCCTTATTAGGTAACTACTTTAGCTGCTCTCAACACTGAACCATCGTGAATAGAACTGGCGCTTAAGGAAGAGTAGGATCTGTTAGCAAGTCATATTCAATCACCCGGTCTTCTCCTTCCTGCTCCCTCCGTATCAAAATATAAGACATTTTTTTATACTCCCTTTGTATCAAAAAATGTCTTATATTTTGATGCAGAGGGAGTAGCTTTTAGATAGCCCTGAATTGAAAGGGCTAAATGATCAAGTTTTCAGGTTCCATCTCGCAAGAATCTCATACGGATCGAGCAACACTACACTCTTACAATTTCATCATCTGTAGTACTAGTTGGCTCAAAACTACTGATGCATGACCGGTTTGCGTTCCTGAGATAGCAAAAGATGGAGAGAGAAAAAAAACAGATGAGTCTCAGCATGTGAAGCTCGAACTCAAATCGCACTATCCTGAGACAAAATTAATATTTGTGATTAAAGAGACGCTCAACGTGGGTGCGAACACTAGTTTCTGATATATGCAACTTCCCTTCTCATCATCATCTCTAGCCTCTAGGGACAGCAACGGGCCGGGATGCTCTGGGACCTTGGTTACTCCTATCAACTTCAGCTCTTCTGCATCGCTGAAATTTACCACAAACTAATCACATTTCCAAAAGCAAACTCTTGTTGTAATAGCCACCCGAACTGGTACCAAAAGTGAGGAAAAAAACTGATGCATGCTACTAAAGATTGATCATCCAAACAACACATTCAAAACAGGCAGTGAAAATTCCAAGAGAAGGAAAATATCACTTTTTTGTTGAAATTTGGCTCACAATTTGACGATAAGAGTGGTAACCGCGCCAATAAAGCATGTGCGCAATTATGAATTATCACAAATTTGAACAGTGTGGCCATCTCCATCACCATCTCAAGCTAATAGAACAGACAATCTTTCAGAAAGCAGATATGTTGTGCAGAACCATGGAGTTGTGGCTCCACTCCTCTGCCCCGTCGAATGATTTCTAGGGATACGGGCTGCCAAATCAAGTTAAGTGATTAGGGACTGATCTTGGAACGTGATTCTCTTGAGAAAGGATGTGCCCGACAGCATGCGTCCAGCAGGCGAATAGAAAATGAGAAAGGCTCTCTCAGCACTGAAGGTTTATTGGTTCTTTGGAACTTAGTTAAACATTTTGCTTCATAAAAAGATGGACTGGGCTTTGGCAATGCCCTGAACATCTTTGGGGGCAGTGTTGTCCAGTTATTTATAGAACAAACCTGTAGTTTATTGTCCAGCTTTGGCAACGCTCTGATCATCTTGGGAGCTTTACCAGCATTATAAAACTTGTACCGCGCCTTACACATCATCTTGCGGGCTTTAACAGCAAAATTATCATTAAGTCAGATTTTCTAGGAAGGTGCATGTCAAGAAAGGAATAAGGAATAAAGTCAAAGGTAACAGAACTGTATTAGTTTAGAAGTACGAAAGACCGATGGCGAATATAAACAAGTCTAGCTGGGAGTAGGTGCAGGAAAATTGTGGGCTTGCTCCAATCCTCATCGTTTTGCAACAGGACCAGACCGGAGATCCTCCAAATCCCAACAATCTCCTGGTGTTGGTAAGTCTCACGTTGTTCAGATAATTAGTCTTGGTTGTTTATATGCATTTTGTGATGGTTCATTAAACTCCTCTCATGTTTGGTGTGCCATTTTAATTCGCCTAGGTGCTTATATTTGTGTATTTACACATAGTTACGCTAACTAGTGCATGCTTCAACATGTAAATCAGGTGAGGAGATGGCTAATGTTACAGAATGCTCCCATTCTGCGGTAACGAATTTTATTCGGGGGGTAAATGCACAGTTGTGGCGCTCCAATACGCTCATGGCTGCCAACGCCGTACTTGTCCTGATCATGGTAGCGATCAGTGCCTCTGGGCGGCACTATCGTCAAGTTGGAGTGACCCGCTTCGTCTTCCAAGGAGCCACAGTACTGTACCTTCCCATCATCTCCTATGTTGTCTCCTCCATTGGCAAGTACAACACAAGAGGCCTGGATATGTATTGCTATGGCGAGTACAACGTAGTCATGCTCCTAATTTGGGCAGTTCTTGTTCAAATTGTTGGAACCAATACAAGTGCAACTGTCGCTATTGATGATGATGATGGTCAGAAGCTCGGCCCCTCAATCGAGTTACTCGCTCGTGCAGTCTGGACATCATATCTTGTGTTCTACTATTTACATCATCATTATTTGATTATGCCATCCATCACCTTCCACTATAAATCCTTCATCCAACGTCACTACCTTTGGAACTTTCTCATTGTCTTGTGTGTTCTTAGTTTTGCAAAAATTACGCTCAAGTTCTATGCATTTGAGAAAGCAAGAAGATCTTTCGCTCTTGGTCGGAACTCTCGTCTTGTTGCTGGATATATGGAACAATTATTAGGAGAGAACCATCAAGGATCTGAAAATGAGTTGATTCCACCACTTATTGTGATGGGCGAAGAGAAACAGGAAATTGAGGAAACGCCTCATGGGTATACTATCAAGCAGAGGAAGAATAGCTTGGTCACCATTAATAAAGTTTGGCAAATGGCGGACAACAATGACATCCTTCTGGCACGTCGACCATGGCTTACAAATTTATGCCTTTCATTTGCATTATTCAAACTGCTTAAACATCAGTTTGCAAAGTGCCACCTTGTCGTACTTGGCTCTACCAAGGCGTTCAATTTTGTTCTAAATGTACTTCTTAACAAGAGAAATCCAGAGACGGTATTCAGAGTCATTGCAAATGAGGTATCCTTTATACTCGATTCTTATTATTCATCCCTCCCAACTTCCAACTTTGGGCGATTGCTGCCAGTTCTTAACATCATCGTCTCCCTCTCAATTATAACATGGTGCTTGCTCGCCATGGCAAAGACAGCATATCTATCTGATCCATCTGTGACCCATCAAATATATTGTGAACCTTCATGTGTGTTGCCCATGGAGAACCGGTTCTACTCTAATTATAACCAGTTGTACCTCGGCAACATACTTTTTAACTCATTGCCCACATATTCCCTATTTGTAGTAGTTATACTTGCCGAGGCATGGGACATCATATCCTACTTCTGCTCCAACTGGTTCAAGGTAACCCTGCTTTGTAGCTATGTAACCCATGTCTCTTGGCAGCAGTCTCCTTGTATGCAGAGATTGCTTGCTCTTGTTCTGCCATTCAAGATCAAGTTCATAAAGAATTATTGGACTGATAAAATGGGTCAAGCATCGCTACCAGCACAACCACAGCCAAAAAAATGTGTCTTTACCCAACCATTCTTTTACTTCTTTGGTCTGAGGCCGAGGTTACAGCATGTCAATGTATCATCAGACGTGAAGGCCTCCATTATTGACACCTTGAAAAATAGCAACAATTGCCTGAGCAAAGGCACCACTGCCCTCCTGAATAACGGGATAGGCAATCATGTCCTCTGGGCATGCGAAGAACAAGACACATCCCATGTTATCCTTGTTTGGCACATCGCCACCGGCATCTTCGAGGCCAGGTATGGAGCTTCAACCGGTTGCTCGGCCGAGAAGAACACCACAATGCATTTGTCAAGGTATTGTGTCTATCTGATGGAATCCACTCCTGAACTATTGCCACCTGATAAGGCATGGTCCAAGAAATTGTACAAGATCGTGAGCGAAGATATCAAACGTGCTCTCCCCGGTGGCAGCATGTCGGTAGAATATGGCAGCATGGTAGAACTCCTTGGTGGGGAGTCCAGGCATGAGGTGGTGAATAAAGGAGCGAGGCTAGGAAAGCAACTGGTGGAGCTAGTTCAAGATGAGGAGACAGGGTGGCACATCTTGGCTAGCTTTTGGTCCGAGTTGATCTTGTATGTTGCTCCCTCTCATAACATCAAGGCGCATAAGAAGGCACGTGCCAATGGTACCGAGCTGGTGACGCTCATCTGGGCCTTGCTGAGGCATGCCGAGATTGACAGGCCAAACACCCAAGCCGTTGTTTAGGGTTAAAATGGTTTTGTGTTTCCTTTTCAATGGTTTGTGTGTGCTCCTAGCTACAAGTGGGTGTGATTTGCTTTGTGCTTATTTAATGTGTATGGCGGGTCAGCCTGGATGACTAACTCTAAGATCGGACATTTCTTTCGTTCATAAGTATTTTTGTTATTAGTGTGCTCTTGATGTACGTGTGATTTGCTTTGTGTTTTGGTCTTATTTGCATCTGCCATGTACTGTTAAGTGATTATTACTGTGTGCAAGATCATCCTTGATGATGACTTGTTGTTTGGAATATTATATCTCTGTCTTCGCTTTGTTGATTTTGTGTTTAACAGCTGTTGCTTAGCTTGGATTTGTGTGACAACTGATTCAACAAATGGACTGATTAACCAAGAAGATGCCTAACACCAATTAATTAGAAAGTCCTAGAAGTTGTCTAACACCAACTAGAAGTTGTCTAACACCAATCATGTAAATGTTTTGGCTGACAGAGCCAAGAGTTAGAAAGTGAATTTCCTATGTTGGTGAAGCAGATTTGGAAAAAACAAAAAGGTAATATAGGCACATAAGTTAAGGCAGCGCTCCTACGAGAAGTGGAGCATGTCTATCAACCAAACAAGTATTTTTTGATTTCTTTCTAAACATAAACTATGTTTTCCATTTTCCCCATAATGCGCATCTGCACGCAGACCCCCTCACAGCTATAGATAATTATTCGCATCCTGTGTGTGTAATTATGGTGGTCTACTGGATGATAATGCAGAAGCATCTCCTTCAGGTATACAACCGGTACAATTAATACTAATAGTGCAGTTATACAATACCATAGCCAGCTAGAAAATGAATCTCATACCGTATCTGCAGATACCAGAAGCATATTTTTCCATTTATTTCCCTATTTATCAATTAATATCATATCCCTTTTCGAAAAGAAAAAAATGTCATATACTCATGACTGTTCCCTCTTTTTCTTGAGCACCCACCTAAGACAGAGTGAAGTACAAACCAAGAAAAATCGAAAACCAAAAACACAAAACTATTATAACTAGTTAAAATTGGCAAAACAATGCAAATTAGCTCATACGGGCCTAAGCAGGTAGATATAGTCTTGGGGGGGGGGGGGGGGGGGGGGCAAAGATGGTTCCCTTCTTGAAATAATGTGTTTTATTCCAAATAAAGACCAGGATGCATCCTTGGGGTAAAGGTCATGTGCCTACGATGGATCAAGTTAGCTTCCTACTCGGCTAACTAGGTTCTGCAGCTATGTTGTTTTGAACAGGGAGCGAGGGGGAGGTGGGGGAGAGAAACTGATGATAGGTACACGAATTTCAATGATCCCCCCCATGCATTGCTGAAACAAGATCACTTGTGATACATGCATTTTAATATAATAATACAAAGTGATAAAAGTGAAAACGGTAAATGTTTTTCTTAAAAGAAGCATTTAACAATTTTTTTACGGAAAAAAGAATTTAAAATCACAATTTAAAACATTCCTTTAAAGTGTTATTTTGATATTCCAAAAAAAATTAAAATTTGAACTGGTTCCAAAATGAATAATAAAGTTCAAAACAAGAAAAATGAATTAACGTATAAAGAGGATAATTATGAAAAAAAAGAAAAAAATCGCTTAGGCCTTGGCCCAACTAGGCAACCATATCGCACCTGTCGGGCCCTTTAAATAATTCTTCACAAATCCAAATGGTCATAGTTTCAAAAAATGTTAATGTTTTTGAAAATAAATCATGTTTCTGTAAAAAGTAAATTGGAATTTTCCTTTTTATAAACTGTCTACATTTTTCTAAAAATGTCCGGAATCCCAAAAGTTCGTCACATTTTTAGAAAATTGTGTTTGAATTTCAAAAATTATTCAGAAAAAATTTAAAAAATTGGAGGTTCACAAATTACTTGCTCTTTCCAAAAAATATTTGGCATTTGCAAATTGTTAAAAAAAATTACAAGAAAAGTTTTGTTTTTCGGGGAAATTGTTTAATATATATGAACAATGTTGTGCGGTTCTTATATAGTTTGCGCTGTATGAAATCACATCAAATTGCTCGGTCGAGTGGCAAGCAGTCTTTGTCTATAGTGTGGAGGACAACAAGATCACTGCAATCTGCACTGATGTTATAAGGTACAGGCATCTCAATAATAGCCCATAATGCAATAAATATCAATATAAAAGCATGATGCAAAATGGACGTATCAACTCCCCCAAGATTAGACCTCGATTGTCCTCAAGCGGAAGCCAATAACGATAAATATGTCCACATGTTTAGAGATAGAGGTGTCGATAAAATAAAATACGGACATGAGGGCATCATGATCATTCTTATAACAGCAACATATATGGATTTTGTCATATGATCTCTTATGCTCAAGTAATAATCTATTCACAATGTCAAGTATGAATCAGAAACTTCATTGAGAACCAACAAACTATAATCTCAGTCATTGAAAGAATTGCAATTTATCATAACATCAGAAAGAGTCTATGTAAGAGCTTTTCAGCAAGTTCACATACTCAACTATCATTTAGTCTTTCACAATTGCTAACACTCACGCAATACTTATGGGTATGGAGTTTTAATCGGACACAGAGAAAGATAGGGGCTTATAGTTTCGCCTCCCAACTTTTTACCTCAAGGGTAATGTCAACAATAATAGTTCATGCTAGCTTATATCCAATTATATATATTTATATATATATATATATATATATATTTATATATATATATATATATATATATATATATATATATATATATATATATATATATATATATCAGGATCTTTCCAACACAATGTGCTTGCCAAAGCATAAAATGTATAAAGGAAAGGTGAAGATCACCATGACTCTTGCATAAGGGTAAGAGATAAAAGTAAAAGATAGGCCCTTCGCAGAGGGAAGCAGAGGTTGTCATGCGCTTTCATGGTTGGATGCACGAAATCTTAATGCAAAAGAACATCACTTTATATTGCCACTTGTGATGTGGACCTTTATTATGCAGTCCGTCGCTTTTATTTCTTTCACATCACAAGATCGTATAAAGCTTATTTTCTCCACACTAACAAATCATACATATTTAGAGAGCAATTTTTATTGCTTGCACCGATGACAACTTACTTGAAGGATCTTACTCAATCCATAGGTAGATATGGTGGACTCTCATGGCAAAACTGGGTTTAAGGATATTTGGAAGCATAAGTAGTATCTCTACTTGGTGCAAAGAATTGGCTATCATGAGGGAGAAAGGCAAGCTCAACATGTTGGATGATCCATGACAATATACTTTATTTCAGATATAAGGAAACATAACCCATTACGTTGTCTTCCTTGTCCAACATCAACTCTTCAGCATGTCATACTTTAATGAGTGCTCACAATCATAAAAGATGTCCAAGATAGTATATTTATATGTGAAACCTCTCTTTCTTTATTACTTCCTATTAATTGCAACGATGACCAAAACTATGTTTGTCAACTCTCAACAACTTTTAATCATCACACTCTTTCTATGTGAAGTCATTACTCTCCATAAGATCAATATGATCTCTTTATTTCTTTTTATTCTTTCTCTTTTCTTTTATTTCCTCAAGATCATAGCAAGATAATCAAGCCCTTGACTCAACACTAATCTTTATTATATAGCTCATGGACTCGATTACATAGAGGGATCATAAAGCAAAACTCAAAACTAGATCATGCTAAGACTTTATTCTACTAGATCAAAATATTACCAAAAGGATCGAACTAAGAAAAACGGTAAAGATAGGAGTGTGATGATGATACAATACCGGGGCACCTCCCCCAAGCTTGGCAGTTGTCAAGGGGAGTGCCCATACCCAGGTGATTATATCTCTTTCTTCGGAGGTGGTGATGTGATATTCTTGGCTATGATACCCCTCAGGATACGATTCTCCTCCTCGAGCTTGTTGACTTGCCGCTTAAGATCCATAATTTCCTTACGGAGCTTATCCGTGACGGTTAAAGCTCCTTGCACCCATGCATGCTGCATAGCTGCAGGAGAACAAGTAACACTCTTCTTCATATTTTCATAAGAAAGAAATCTAACATTGGAAGGGTTAACCGAGTTGGAAATAGCCGAGCTCTGTAGTTCCCCCATCGTGAATCCGGCCCGGTAGCTAGAAGTGAATTCTTGATCCTCCTCCATGGCATCTATCCTTTTCAAATCGGCCTCCATCTCTTCCTCCGTTGCTGGCCCAAAGTGGACAGTATCGCTGCTTGTTCCTAGTCCCGGTGTCGGAAGAGACACCCGACTTTCCCCGACCGACTCTTGAGAAGACATCTTGCTCTGATCTGCGGCAGAAACAGCTCGAAACAAAAATAGAGGATAATTGCGTGGTACAGTAGTCAAAACCTTTGGGAGATTATATAATGATTTTTTACCGACCAAAAGAAGTATTGTGCAAGAAAACGGAGTCCGGAGAGTACACGAGGTGCCCACGAGGCAGGGGGGCATGCCCAGGGGGGTAGGGCGCGCCCTCCACCCTCGTGGAGGCCTCGTGTCCTTCCCGGACTGCTTCTTATTTTTCTATTTTTCTAAGTATTCCAAAACGGAGAAAATTTGCCATTAGAACTGTTTTGGAGTCGGTTTACTTACCGTACCACATACCTATTCCTTTTCGGAGTCTGAAACGTTCTGAAAGTGTCCCTTATGTATTCCTCCGGGGTTACGGTTTCAATAACATTGGTTTCAACATTTATTGGATTACCTGAGATATAATGTTTAATTCTTTGACCGTTCACCACCTTCGGATTTGTGCCTTCGAAGTTGTTAATTTTTATGGCACCGGAACGATAGACCTCCAAGATAACTTTTTAACTTTTTCTTTAAACAGCTTTTTTATTCTTTTGTCATGCCATTTTTTAACTTTTTCTTTAAACAGCTTGGCATTCTCATAGGCTTGGGTTCTCCATTCATCAAGTGAGCTAATGTCAAATAACCTCTTCTCACCGGCAAGTTTGAAATCATAGTTGAGCTCTTTAATAGCCCAACATGCCTTATGTTCTAATTCGAGAGGTAAGTGACATGCTTTTCCATAAACCATTTTATACGGAGACATACCCATAGGATTTTTATATGCAGTTCTATATGCCCATAATGCATCATCAAGTTTCTTTGACCAATTCTTTCTAGATCTATTAACAGTCTTTTGCAAAAAATTAATTTGAGCTCTCTGTTGCTCAATTCTACTTGACCACTAGACTGTGAGTGATAAGGAGATGCAATTCTATGATTAACATCATACTTAGCAAGCATTTTACGGAAAGCACCATGAATAAAATGTGAACCACCATCAGTCATTAAATATCTAGGGACTCCAAACCTCGGAAAAATAACTTCTTTAAGCATCTTAATAGAAGTGTTATGATCAACACTACTAGTTGGAATAGCTTCTACACACTTAGTAACGTAATCAACAACAACTAAAATATGTGTATACCCATTAGAGGCAGGAAACGGTCCCATATAATCAAAGCCCCAAACATCAAATGGTTCAATAACAAGTGAATAATTCATAGGGATTTCTTGACGTCTACTAATATTACCAATTCTTTGACATTCATCGCAAGATAAGACAAACTTACGAGCAACCTTGAAGAGAGTAGGCCAATAAAAACCAGATTGCAATACCTTATGTGCGGTTCTATCTCCAGCGTGGTGTCCTCCATAAGCCTCGGAGTGACACTTGCGTAGGATCTGTTCCTGTTCATGCTCAGGTACACAACGTCTAATAACACCATCTACTCCTTCTTTATAAAGATGTGGGTCATCCCAGAAGTAATGTCTTAAATCATAGAAAAACTTTTTCTTTTGCTGGTATGTGAAACTAGATGGTATAAATTTAGAAACAATGTAATTAGCATAATCAGCATACCATGGAGCAGTACGAGAAGCATTTATGACATTTAATTGTTCATCAGGAAAGCTATCATCAATAGGTAGTGGGTCATCAAAAACATTCTCTAACCTAGACAAGTTGTCTGCAACGGGGTTTTCAGCTCCCTTTCTATCAATAATATGCAAATCAAATTCTTGTAACAAGAGGACCCATCTGATAAGTCTAGGTTTAGCATCTTTCTTTTTTATAAGATATTTAATAGCAGCATGATCAGTGTGAATAGTTACTTTAGAATCAACAATATAAGGTCTAAACTTATCACAAGCAAATACAACTGCTAAGAATTCTTTTTTAGTAGTAGCATAATTTCTCTTAGCACTGTCTAGAGTTTTACTAGCATATTGAATAACATTTAATTTCTTATCAACTCTTTGCCCTAGAACAGCACCTACAGCATAATCACTAGCATCACACATAATTTCAAAGGGTAAATTCCAATCAGGTGGCTGAACAATAGGTGCAGAAATCAATGCTTTCTTAAGTATTTCAAATGCTTCTACACAATCATCATCAAAGACAAGTGGTATATCTTTTTGTAATAGATTAGTCAGAGGCCGAGAAATTTTTGAGAAGTCCTTAATGAACCTCCTATAAAAACCGGCATGACCAAGAAAACTTCTTATACCTTTGATGTCCTGGGGACATGGCATCTTTTCAATAGCGTCAACTTTAGCTTTATCAACTTCAATACCTCTTTCAGAAATCTTATGCCCCAAGACAATACCTTCATTAACCATAAAGTGGCACTTCTCCCAATTCAAGACAAGATTAGTTTCTTCACATCTCTGCAAAACTCGATCAAGGTTGCTCAAGCAATCATCAAAAGAGGATCCATAAACGGAGAAATCTTTCATGAAAACCTCACAAATCTTTTGACAAAAATCAGAGAATATAGCCATCATGCATCTTTGAAAGGTAGCAGGTGCATTACATAAACCAAAAGGCATACGTCTATAAGCGAAAGTACCGAAAGGGCAAGTAAAAGTGGTTTTTGCTTGATCATCAGCCGACACAGGTATTTGAGAGAAACCAGAATAACCATCTAGAAAGCAAAAATGTGCGTGTTTGGATAATCTTTCTAGCATTTGATCAATGAATGGCAAGGGGTAATGATCTTTTTAGTAGCTTTATTTAATTTACGGAAGTCAATTACCATCCTATAACATGTAATAATTCATTGAGGAATCAATTCATGTTTATCATTAGGAACGACAGTAATACCTCCTTTCTTAGGGACACAATGGACAGGACTTACCCACTGACTATCAGCAACGGGATAAATTATACCTGCCTCAAGGAGCTTTAGTATTTCCTTTCTTACCACTTCTTTCATCTTAGGATTTAACCATCGCTGATGATCAATAACTGTTTCGGCGTCTTGCTCCAAATTTATTTTGTGTTGACATAGAGTGGGACTAATGCCCTTAAGATCATCAAGAGTATATCCAATAGCAGCACGGTGCTTTTTCAGAGTTTTCAATAATTTTTTTCTTCCTCCTTCTCTGAAAGGTTAGCACTAATAATAACAGGATATATCTTCTTTTCATCAATATAAGCATATTTAAGATTAACAGGTAAAGGTTTAAGCTCAAACACGGGATCACCCTTGGGTGGAGGAGGATCCCCTAGGATTTCAACAGGCAAATTGTGTTTCAGAATGGGTCCCTGTTTAAAGAATACTTCATCTATTTCCCTTCTTTCATTCATAAACATATCATTTTCATGGTCTAGCAAATATTGTTCTAAAGGATCATTAGGAGGCACGGCAATAGAAGCAAGGCCAATAATTTCATCCTTACTAGGCAATTCCTCTTCACGGTGTTGTCTACGAAATTTAGAAAAATTAAACTCATGAGACATATCACTCAAACCAATAGTAACAACATCCTTCTCGCAGCCTATCTTAGCATTAACAGTGTTCAAGAAGGGTCTACCAAATATAATGGGACAAAAGCTATCTTGTGGGGAACCAAGAACAAGAAAATCAGCAGGATATTTAGTGTTTCCACACAAGACTTCAACATCTCTAACAATCCCAATCGATGAAATAGTATCTCTGTTGGCAAGTTTAATTGTGACATCAATATCTTCTAACTCAGCGGGTGCAATATCATGCATAATTTCTTTGTATAAAGAGATAGGTAGTGCACTAGCACTAGAACCCATATCACACAAGCCATGATAACAATGATCTCCAATTTTAACAGGAATAACACGCATGCCTACCACAGGTCTATGTTTATCCTTAGCACCAGGTTTAGCAATTCTAGCAGTTTTCTCACAGAAATAAATAACATGCCCATCAATATTACCAGCCAAGAGATCCTTAACAATAGCAATATTAGGTTCAACTTTAACTTGCTCAGGAGGAGTATAAGTTCTAATATTGCTTTTACGAACCACAGTTGAAGCTTTAGTATGATCCTTTATTCTAACAGGGAAAGGTGGTTTCTCAACATAAGCAGTAGGAACAATAGGATCATTATAAGTGATAGTCTTTTCTTCAACTTTAATAGGTGCAACTACTTTTACTTCTATGGGAGGATTATATTTAAACCACTTCTCCTTAGGGAGATCAACATGAGTAGCAAAGGATTCACAGAAAGAAGCTACTATCTCAGAGTCAAGTCCATATTTAGTGCTAAATTTACGGAAAACATCGGTATCCATAAAAGATTTAACACAATCAAACTTAGGTGTTATACCTGACTCCTTACCTTCGTCGAGATCCCAATCTTCAGAGTTGCGTTTAATTATTTCCAATAAATTCCATTTGAATTCAATAGTCTTCATCATAAAGGAACCGGTACAAGAAGTATCGAGCATGGAGCGATTGTTGTCAGAAAGCCGAGCATAAAAGTTTTGAATAATCATTTCTCTTGAGAGCTTTGGGGCATGAATATAACATTGACTTAAGCCTCCCCCAAGCTTGAGTGATGCTTTCTCCTTCGCGAGGCCAAAAATTATATATATAATTACGATCACGATGAACAAGATGCATAGGATAAAACTTCTGATGAAATTCCAATTTCAACCGTTTGTAGTCCCATGATCCCATATCATCACATAGCCTATACCATGTCAAGGCATCTCCATTCAAAGATAAAGGGAAGACCTTCTTCTTGATAACATCATCGGGCATACCTGCAAGCTTAAATAATCCACAAACTTCATCCACATAGATTAAGTGTAAATCGGGATGCAATGTTCCGTCTCCTGCAAAAGGATTAGCTAGCAGTTTCTCTATCATACCCGAAGGAATTTCAAAGTAAACATTTTCAGTAGGTTCAGTAGGTTGAGGAGCAACTATTTGCTCTACCGGTCGGGGTGAAGATACCCCCAAACAAGCCCCTCAAAGGATTACTTTCCATAGTAACAAGTGACAGTAAATTTCAGCACACTATATAAATTTTTCCTTACCAAATTCCACCTACCAAAGGCGCTTCACTCCCCGGCAACGGCGCCTAGAAAAGAGTCTTGATGACCCACAAGTATAGGGGATCTATCGTAGTCCTTTCGATAAGTAAGAGTGTCGAACCAAACGAGGAGCAGAAGGAAATGATAAGCGGTTTTCAGCAAGGTATTCTCTGCAAGCACTGAAATTATAGGTAACAGATAGTTTTGTGATAAGGTAATTTGTAACGAGCAACAAGTAACAAAAGTAAATAAAGTGCAGCAAGGTGGCCCAATCCTTTTTGTAGCAAAGGACAAGCCTGTACAAACTCTTATATAGAGAAAAGCGCTCCCGAGGACACATGGGAATTATCGTCAAGCTAGTTTTCATCACGTTCATATGATTCGCGTTCGGTACTTTGATAATTTGATATGTGGGTGGACCGGTGCTTGGGTGCTGCCCTTACTTGGACAAGCATCCCACTTATGATTAACTCCTATTGCAAGCATCCGCAACTACAAAAGAAGTATTAAGGTAACCTAACCATAGCATGAAACATATGGCCCCTTACGAAGCAACGCATAAACTAGGGTTTAAGCTTCTGTCACTCTAGCAACCCATCATCTACTTATTACTTCCCAATGCCTTCCTCTAGGCCCAAATAATGGTGAAGTGTCATGTAGTCGACATTCACATGACACCACTGGAGGAGAGACAACATACATCTCATCAAAATATCGAACGAATACCAAATTCACATGACTACTAATAGCAAGACTTCTCCCATGTCCTCAGGAACAAACGTAACTACTCACAAAACATATTCATGTTCATAATCAGAGGAGTATTAATATGCATATAGGATCTGAACATATGATCTTCCACCAAATAAACCAACTAGCATCAACTACAAGGTGTAATCAACACTACTAGCAACCTACAGGTACCAATCTCAGACTTAGAGACAAGAATTGGATACAAGAGATGAACTAGGGTTTGAGAGGAGATGGTGCTGGTGAAGATGTTGATGGAGATTGACCCCCTCCCGATGAGAGGATCGTTGGTGATGATGATGGCGATGATTTCCCCCTCCCGGAGGGAAGTGTCCCCGGCAGAACAGCTCCGCCAGAGCCCTAGATTGGTTCCGCCTCGTGGCGGCGGAGTCTCGTCCCGAAAGCTTGCTTATGATTTTTTTCTCGGATGAAAGACTTCATATAGCAGAAGATGGGCACCGGAGGGCCACCAGGGGGCCCACGAGGCAGGGGGGCGCGCCTAGGGGGGTAGGGCGCGCCCCCACCCTCGTGCCCAGGGTGTGGGTCCCCTCTGGTATTTTCTTCGTCCAGTATTTTTTATTATTTCCAAAAATAACTTCCGTGGAGTTTCAGGACTTTTGGAGCTGTGCGGAATAGGTCTCTAATATTTGCTCCTTTTCCAGCCCAGAATTCCAGCTGCCGGCATTCTCCCTCTTTATGTAAACCTTGTAAAATAAGAGAGAATAGGCATAAGTATTGTGACATAATGTGTAATAACAGCCCATAATGCAATAAATATCAATATAAAAGCATGATGCAAAATGGACGTATCATGCTTCAGCCTCTGGGGTCCATTCCATTGGTCCCGCCTTTTTCAAGATTTTGAAAAAGGGAAGGGCGCGCTCGGCGGACTTGGAGATGAACCTGCTCATGGCGGCAACGCAACCAATGAGCCGACGCACATCCTTGATCCGCTTGGGCGCCTCAATTTGCTCGATAGCCGTGATCTTGTCCGGGTTTGCCTCAATCACACGCTGTGACACAAAGAACCCGAGAAGCTTGCCGGACGGAACGCCGAAGAAACACTTCTCAGGGTTCAACTTGAGGTTGATCTTGTGCAGGTTTGCAAACGTCTCTTCTACGTCTCGTACAAGTGTTGCCTTCTCCTTGGTTTTGACCACTATGTCATCCATGTAAGCTTCCATATTTCTATGTAGCTGGGGCTCAAAACCAATTTGGACCGCCCTTGCGAACATTGAGCCAGCACTCTTCAACCCGAAAGGCATCCGTAAAAAGCAATACGTACCACATGGTGTGATGAATGTTGTCTTCTCTTCGTCTTCTCTTGTCATGAAGATCTGGTGGTAGCCCGAGTAGGCATCAAGGAATGACAACAGATCACACCCGGCCGTGGAGTCAACAATCTGGTCGATGCGCGGCAACGGGAAGGGGTCCTTAGGACAAGCCTTATTGATATCTGTGTAGTCAATACACAGCCTCCACTTCCCGTTTGCCTTGCACACCACCACCGGATTGGCCAACCACGTCGGATGGAGCACTCCTCTCACCAAGCCTGCCGCTTCCAACTTCCTGATCTCCTTCGTGATGAATTCCTGCCGTTCCAGAGCCTGCTTCCTGACCTTCTGCTTGACGGGTCGCGCATGGTGCTCAATCACTTCCCTGGGAACGCCGGGGATGTCGGATGCTTGCCATGCAAACACATCAACATTCGCCCGCAGGAAAGTGACGAGCGTGCTTTCCTATTTGCTGTCGAGGGTGGAGCTTATGGTGAAAGCCCCTCCCGTGCCATCCTCCTTGACGGACACCTTCTTGGTCTCTGGTGGTGCAGCTCTGGATTTCTTGCTCTTGCCGGTGGAGCTCTCTGGCACGTCCTCGACGGTAGCACAACACTCCGAAGAGGTGCGCTTGCCGGAGTGGGTGCGAGAGGTCTTGCCGGTCTTCTTCTTCCCTCCCGGGGCTTCAGCGGCAGGAGTAAGTGCCTTGGCGGCAGTTGCTACAACTGCCCGGTAGAGTAGGTCAGTGCAGATCAGCGCATCCTTCTTGTCGCAAGGAACGATGATGATGGTCATCGGCCCAGGCATCTTCAGCGTGTTGTAGGCGTAATGTGATGCCGCCATGAACTTGGCTAGTGCCGGGTGGCCGAGGATCCCGTTGTAGGGCAAGGGGATCTCGGCTACATCGAAGACAATCCTCTCCGTCCTATAGTTCAACTCGCCTCCAAACGTCACAGGCAGCGTGACCTTACCCTTCGGCTGACTCCTTCCCGGATTGACCCCTTGAAACGTGCCCGTCTCCTCGAGGTCTCCATCAGGAATTTGCAGCCTCTTGATTACAATGGGCGAGATCAAGTTCAGACCGGCCCCTCCATCGACTGGCATCTTGTTCACCTTGAGGTTGCGTATCGTTGGTGAAACAAACAACGGCAAACACCCGACCGCAGTTGTGCGATCAGGGTGGTCCTCGGTGTCGAAGATGATAGGCATGCTGGACCACTTCAGTGGCTTCTGAGCGTCGAATGATGGCTTTGCCGCTGTGATCTCACGCGCCCACTGCTTGAGCTGGCGGTGAGAGGTATGCAGCGAGGCTCCACCATCGACGCACATGGCCTCTGTAGCCTTCTGGAACTCATGCTCGCCGGATTCGTCGTCTTCGTCATGATCATCGTCTTCCTGCTTCTTGTCGCGGCCCCGAACGGGCCTCTCTTGCTGGTTATCCTTGCCGCGACAACCTCCTTGGCCGCCGCGCTTCTTGCCGGATCCCTCGGCACCATCCTGGCCCTTCTCCTTGTCCCGCCTCTCGTACTCAGCCCTTTGCTTCTCAGCAAGCAGCTCGACTTGACGGCAGTTCTGGAGGTCGTGGCCCTTGGTGCGGTGGATCTTGCAATATTGCTTGTCGGAGCCTCCTGGCTTGTCGGCAGCCGCCAAGGCCCGGCAAGCGGCGCACCCTACAATTTCCTTGCCGGGGTCATCTGCCTTGGCCTTCTTGGCAGCGCCGGTGTCCTCGGATCCCTCGACAGCAAGCACGGTCTTATCCTTGCGTTTCCTGTTGCGGCACCGGCCCTTCTTTGTCGGGGCGGCGGTGTCTTCGTCCGTAGAGTCGGTTTCCGCGCCAGCGTTCTCGCCGGGGTACTTACTTCCCTCTTCAGCTCGGGCGCATCTATCGGCCAGAACATAAAGTTCGGCCACATCCTTGACCTTGTTCATTGCCAGCTCTTCACGCATCTTGCGGTTATGCACATTCTGATGGAATGCGCTGATCACGGTGGCGGGATGAACATCTGGGATGTTGTATTGCACTCGGCTGAACCTCTGTATGTACTTGCGCAGGTTTTCACCTTCCCTCTAGGGAATGATATGCAAATCACTCGCCTGGCCATGAGCTTGGTGGCCTCCAGTGAAGGCACCAACGAACTCATGACACAGATCCGGCCAAGAAGAAATGGAATCCGCCGGCAAGTGCATCAACCAAGACATGACATTGGGTTTCAAGGCCAACGGGAAGTAATTGGCAAGCACCTTTTCGTCGCGAGCTCCAGCGGCTTGCATCGCGATGGTGTAGATGCTGAGGAACTCTGACGGATGGGTCTTGCTGTTATACTTCTCGCCGACGTCGGGCTTGAACGTGCGGTGGGACGGCCACTGGAGCTGCCGCAGCTAACGGGTAAAGGCTGGGCAACCCACCTCGTAAGGTAGGCCGCCGGAGCCTCCCGGTGTTGGGTGGTCCATAGCGGGCCCCGCCCGCCTATCTGACTGTTGGCGTGTATCGCGCCGGCGCTCGATGGTGGTTCGAGCGTCTTCATGGGCTCGCTCCCGAAGAACTTGGTGTTGGTCGCGGTGGGTCCGTGGGTCGGACGACGCTATGGAAATGTTATCACAAGCGTCATCACAACGGATCGACACCCGCGGTGGCTGGCGTGGAGGAGGAGAGTGCACCGTGGCCGCGGCACCTCCGGCCCCTCCACCGCTCGTGTGCGGTGGTTCGACGGAGCACCGGCCTGAGGGCCCCGCTGACCATGGCTCGTCTTTGTTGGCGATGCTGACGAGGCTCCGGATGGTGGCTCTCCACTCGTCGAGCTTTTCCGCAGTAGGAGGGAAGTCGAGGAGTAGCTGCACGCACGCCAAAGCTTCTGTTGGCGTGGGTGGCGGCGAAAGCTGCGTGGACCGTGACGCGCTCCGACTTCTAACCACGTTAGAAGGAGCTCTATCATGGCCCGGCGGCTGCGCGCCATTTTCGCCACCACTTCGGTGGGCATGCTGGCCTCCTTCGTCCCGCGAATGATGCACAGGACTCTTCCCACGGCGGCGTCCGGGGTCCCCAGCATGGTGGCGCTGCTCGTCGCGCGCACCCTGGGAAGAGCGCGTCGTGGGCGCCGGCATAGGCGACTTGGAGGTCGCCGCGCCGCCCGTAGGTGGCATGGCGCCGACCTTGGAGGGGCCCGCGCCGCCTGCGGGGGGCCCGGCTCCGTCTTTGGATTTGGCGGCGTGTGGCCCATCGTCTTGCGCACGAACGACGCCGCTCGCCAGGCTTTGGCTGCCAGAGCGATGTTGGTGCTCGCGGGCCGCGCCTCGGGTACTGTCCGCGACCGGCCCGCTGCTCGCCCGCACTGGTACGGGCCGTCCGGCTCCGGATGAACCGATCATCGTGATCGTCTTCTTCTTGGGAGCCATGGCGATGAAGAACTGCTAGGCTAACCGCTAGACCGGATTTTCACAACTGCGCCCCCTACCTGGCGCGCCAAAGATGTCGGGGGAAATCGACACCTATGGAATCACTTGGATCCCTTCTACGGTTGGCGGGCGCGGAGTTGTGCAAAGAGTGGGTCTGACAGGAAGCACACAGATCGTTTACCCAGGTTTGGGCCGCGAAGATGCGTAATACCCTAGTCCTGCTTTGGTGAATGTATTTGAGTGTTCGTGTGTTCTTGAGCTAGCTACGGGGTGTAACTTGCCCAAAAGATCCGAATCCTCCTCCTGGTCGCCTCGGGCCTCCTTTTATAGGCAAAAGGGGTTGCCACAGTGGCACACAGGAGGTGGAAAGGTGTACAGTTGATGAGTCTATCCTCTGGCACCGTCGGACAAACGCATTCAGTGCGCTACCAACGTGCCCCTCTTGCTTTATTGGGGATGGCGAGGAAGCACGTCCCAGCTGTTGCCGCCTCGCCTGGTTCCGACACGCGTCCGAGATGACAAGGCGTTGCGGCGCCACGTTGGCTAACTGCTGGGCTGGCGCGGTGGTGGAGCCTTCACGAAGATCTGCATGCCACCACGCAGGTGCTTGCTGGGTCGGTATAGAGGCCGCTCGTCGCCACGCAGGTGCCTGCCCAGCTGGTTGAGCTAGCAGCTGCATGGGGACGGTGGCGACGTCTTGGCAGACGTGGGCCTGGCTGCGGCCCCGCTGGTGCCCCCGGCAAGGGTCTTGCCGGGGCGTCGTGGTCGTCCCCGGCAAGGATCCTGCCAGGGGTCTTGTGGATTTCCTCGGCTAGGATCCCGCCGAGGGTCGTCGTCTTCTGGCCCTCATCTGATCTCGTGTATTTATGATCTTGACAAAGATCTGCATGCCACCATGGAGGTGCCACCCGAGCCTTGGTTCCAACGTAGTCGTTGGCGGCGTTTGGAACTCTTGGGCTCAAGGGTGGCTCGCTCTGCTGGTGTTGGACAAGCTGCCCCGGCAAGGCTCTTGCCAGGGCCGTGGAGGCCGTCCCGGCAAGGGCCTTGCCGGGGGAGTCCACCTCGCCCCTTTTTCTCTTTGTGTCTCTGGCCTTGGCGTTGCCTTGTTCGTCTTGTGCTTCGGTTTCCCTCCGGCTTCCCTCCTCTGCCCTGCTGAGTGCGGCCGCAGGCGTGGCTCTGACTGCTCGTGCACAAGTAAAGGGGTCAAAGGGAGAGCCCCTACGTTTGTACACCGACAATCGTCATGCATGGCAGTGGAATGTACTAGATATAGACCACATCCACTACGCTGCAATGGATGGCTACCTTTGTTTCAATATCTACAAGGGTTGGATGAAGAGCAAGAGCCAAGTGCGTGGTTCAAGCAGAGAAGTATCAGCCAAGAGGAAGAAGGACAAGGACGAAGTCGAGGACATGGACGAGGACTCCGAGTAAGGTGGCAGTGTCGTTGCTCATGGTGGTTCTAACGCAGTATCTACCGGATTAGTTGCATAGTTTAATTTCAGGTGTGCTTAGTTTAATTTGAGGGGTGTGTTGTGCTGAGCCCCCAGCAGAACTATGTTATGTTTCTTCTCGTTATATTTCGTACATTTCATCTTTTAGTTGGTATAGTACTACCACTCGTTTCTTCACATTATATACGTACAATATATATGGCCAACATCATATAGCCAGCAGTTTAGTTGTCAAAGAATATCAGGGTGCTTAGTTTTGTCAAAGAATTCCAGGGTGCTTAGTTTTATTTGAGGGGTGTGTTGTGCTGGAGACCATTAACTTATCATTGTGAGAATCGGCTTATTTTTGTCATGTAACATGGTCAACGGGTTTGACGTGAAAATAACAATGTCTAAATGGCATTTCTGAGCAAATTTCTAACTGAACGATGGCATTTTTAGATATCTAATTGCATTTTTTAGCAGGCATCTCACGGATCGATGGCATTTTTTGAGTAGTTGTAACTTCTAATGGCAAAACTGAGTAGTGATACACAACTAGTGGCATAAATAATAAGAACCCAAGAATTAAATAGGTATGCTAATTTCTTTATTTCTTTATTTCTTTATACCTTTGTGTGCGAAACAATATACGCTGCCTCCTCCAGATTTTCTTTACAGAGGCAACATAGAACTATATGAGTGCCCTGTTAAATTTTGGAATTACTTCGGGTTCGTTTGGCCTTTTTTATACATTAATTGAGTTTCTGGTCATTTAATGTGCATAATTCAAATTTGAACTACAAGCACGTGCTCCCGTGCACCAAAGTTGATTGAAAAATCACATGTGTGTCCTCGGGTGAATTTCTAGGTCCCATGCAAGAAATGGGAATGAAATTCAAACATCTGGGCATCGTGGCTCGGCCGAGAACATTGAGAAGCTTGGTTTTAAAATTCTTGTAAATATAAAACACGCCTGAAAATCATGAAACTTGGCATGGTGTCATGTCATGGTACTACCATGCTGTGGTAAAAAAATTGCAGAATAGGAACAAGTTTTGGTATAAGTTTCTTGCAAACCGGAGCTTCTCTCAAGAAGGCGCGTGGTTCTGAGAGGGAACGTGTCACCTGTGTGTGCATAATTCAAATTTTAAATACAAGCACATGCTCTAGTGCACCAAAGCTGGTTAAAAAATCACATGTGTGTCTTCGGGTAAATTTCTAGGTCCCATGCCAGAAATGGGAATGAAATTCAAACATCTGGGCGTCATGGCTCGGCTGGAAACATTGAGAAACTTGGTTTTTTTAATTCCTGTAAATCCGAAACACGCATGAAAATCATGAAACTTGACTTGGGGTCATGACATGGCACCAACATGTTGTGGTAATTTTGTTGTCCGATTTGCGAAGGTGCACACATTAACAATCAACAAAGTCATTTTGTAACAAGTGTTGTCACGTTACAATCGGAAACACAAGTATTATTGAAACCGTGGGCGTTCTATTTACCATTTACGTGCCGCCACGTGTCCCTTTTTTTATTAGCTAGGAGGCACCGTGCAGGGTAGCTATTTGAGTACGGGAGGCGTGCGATCAGACCCCTGTGCGTGCTTATCGGGAGGAGAGCCCTTTGACCTCCATCTGCCGTCCACCTCTCTCCCAAGGTCTCCATTAATGGTGCCCGAGCCTCTGTTTAATGGCGTGGCAATGTCTAACTCGACTGAGATTTAAGAGAGAGAAAAGAAAATCTGAAAAGAAAATTTTGCACGAATCTTGATGTAAGATCCGACGGACCTATATAGCATCTACTGCGACTTATAGCAAGACTGATGAATAATTATCCCATATATATAAGGACGATGAGAGTGGATAATAATTGTCTTACATAATTAGGAAGATAATTAAAAAAGCCACATGCGGCTACGCCCGAAATACACAAGGGCAAAAGAAGAAGGAAGACGCATACAACGATCTAGCTCGCTGATCTCTACTTTCTTTATGCGCTGCAGGTCACGGAGACTAGTTCTCGTGGCGGGCGATGATCTCTTTCATCAGTTTCATGTCCTTAATACGCTGCTTGGGAGCATCCATGGATTCCTCCACCAGCCTGTTGCGCTCGATGCGGAGCATGGCATTCTCGTCCATAAGTTTCTTGATGATGACGCCTGTCCTCTGCAACAAGGCAGCGGTCTCCTCCTCCTGCTTCGCCCTTCCGGCGATCTTCGCCCTCTGCAGGTCGCGCTCGCCCCGGAGCTTCGCATTGCCCTCCCCTAGTTGCCGGATGACGCCGGTAGCCTCGTCCTGCAACCTCGCCCAGCCAGAGATCTGATCCATCTGGCTATGGACCATCGCATGCATGCGCCTGTAAGAGTCCTCGCCTGCCCGCGAGAAATTTTCTCAGGCCGCCGCGGCGCGGCGAGACCTCCGTGCTGCTTCGGCGGCGCGGCGGGACATCTCTGCTGCTTCTGCGGCGTGGCCGGACCAGTCTGCTACATTGACGGTGCGGCGGGACCTCCGTGCTGCTTCGGCGGCGCGGCGGGACCTCCGTGCTGCTTCGGCGGCGCGGCGGGACCTCTGTGCTGCTACTGCTGCGCGGCTGGACATGTCGGCTGCTTTCGCGGCGAGGCGGGACATCTCTCGTGCTTCCTCTTCCATGCTCACCTCTCCCTGGTGGAAATCTCTCGACCCAAAACTCACGCTGGCCATGGCTTGATTGACTTGATTGTTTTTTTGTGGATGAGGAGTTGAGGAGGAATGTGCAGTAATCTTAGCATAGTAGTATTTATAACCGAGTACTACTAATACGCTCTTAAGTGATAAACCGTTTAGGTTGTGATCGGTGTGAACAGGTTTGCAATTAAATATAGCATGGTAGTCCCTCCATTCCTAAATGTAATGTGCATAGAGAGAAGCCGACATACCAATGGATGTGCTGGCGTTATATTTTGGACGAGAAAGACCCCTATCGATTTGTAGCAGACACCATCTGCCCAATGCGTCAGGAGACTAGAAAATTGGAGTAAAACTACTGCACCCTCCCATCATCTTGCTCTGTCCCATCCCATGTGTACGAGAGGGAATAAACAAGGGAAGGAGGCGATGCATTGGGTGGGTTGGCAGAGGGTTAGTTTTGTCTAAAATTAGGCTGGACTCAAACTACGCACTACATTACGGAATTGTCTCAGAAAACTAATACGCAATATATTGAGGAACAGAGGGAGTAGTAATTTGGAATGCGACGAGACGCGCTCAAAAATTTATTGACGGTTCTAGTTTCGAAGTGCGGCACTATTTTCGGATGGCGCAACGTCGGCACGTTTGCTCGGCCGTGGTGTAGCATATGTCATGGTACTAGTTCTTTTTCTACTGTTGTGTACGTGCAAAAACTGGCATCGTCGGATACATATCTTACGCTTGGCGCTCGACAGGAATAGCCTCGTGGCGAGCTATAGACTAGTCTTATTTTCAGACGCATTACACCTATCTCTCGGGACTTCTCGCACGCACCATCACTGCTCCCTAGGTCGATGCCACCCACATACAGTTGTACTCTGAGAAGAGGTGCACGCACGCACTCGTCCTCTCTCACACACGCATCTGTAGATACGAATTGTAGTGTTCTCAACCATCTGATTGGCTCTATCATAGGTTTCATGTTGCTCCTTGGCCTTGAGATTGAGAAGTTTAAAACGCGGAGTCTAAGATGGAGGCGCGAGGTTTTGGTTAATGTGCGGGCCGCACACGGCATCAACACGACACGAGCTTCGTCTGCCTGGTGCGCATGCAATCGGGTGAGTTGTCCAAGTATAGACACAACCAGGCCCTCGTTGGTATCCACGCCTCGACTTTGGCTGGTCATAGTGGAGAGTAACCCTAGTACCTTCATAGTGGGTAGTGTCATATAGTATATGCATAATTTGGCGACGAGCGCTCTCTATATGTACCACCTTTTTTCTTTAATTTCATCTTGTTAGTTTTGCTCCATGGCGCAATCCATCGATACTACTACTGTACAAATGTATACATTTTTTAAAAGGCTAGAGGGCGGGGCAGTCCTTTTCACGAGAGGCGAGGCCTTGTGATTTGACTGCTCGTATAAATGTGATTTGATGGCTCATTACTGCTGGAAGGCGGGGCCTTGTGATTTGACTGCTCGTATAAATGTACCGACGACCTGAGGAGGAGCAAAGAACTGTGCGGTATACTCAAGTTTTCCACTGGAGTAGTACTACGACGGAGGAGCACGAAACACGGCAGCCCAGTGCCATATGGCGATAAAAAATGATCTACTCGCTCCGTCCCATAATATAAGAGCGTTTTCAACACTAGTCTAGTGTTAAAAACGTTCTTATATTATGGGACGGAGGGAATTTGCTAGTCATCTCATTGTTAGTATTGTTCTATTCATGCCTCGCAGAGAACGTGACATGTGCGGCGAAACACCCGAAGCAAAAGAAGAAACACAGGAGCAAAAGAAGAAGGAAGATTATCACCCCAAATGATCTAATTCGCCACGGAGTCATAACTGCTTCTTCATCGCCTCCATGACCTCCATCTCCTTGCGCGTCTCCTCCGCCATCTTCTTCATTCTGTCCATGACGCGGGATTTCTCGACGCGAGCCTTCATCATCTGTTCCACGGCCGCATTACGTACCTTGACAGCAGCCGGGTGCTCGATGCGGAGCTTCGCCAACTCCTCCTTCGGTTCCATGACGAGGGCCTGCAGCATCTTCATCGAGGAACTACTACTCTCATGCAGCTTCTTCCAGCCGGCATTCTTCTCCTTCAGCAGGTCGAGCTCGTGGCAGAGCTTCGCCTTGTCCTCCTGAAGTTGCAGGATTTTGCCGGTCGCCTTCTTCTCCGAGGCAATGCTCTTCTTCAGCAGCATCACCAAACCGGCGGTCAACTCCCCCTGCTTATTGAGCTCAGCGGGCATGTCATCGAGGCTCTCCTTCAGCAGCTCCACCAAGCCGTGGATGAACTCCTTCTGCTTATTGAGGTGCTTATTGAGCTGATCGGGCATGTCGTCGAGGGATAACGACTCTAGCGCCGCCAGCTCGGCATGTTCGCCTCCGCGGCTAGGGCACTCCTGGGAGCCATCGCCAGCCCGTGAGAGATCATTCGAGGTCTCTGCGTGGCGGCGATCCCTCTCTTTTTTTCCGCAGCCTTGGTTGTCGCTCCCTTGTTACGAGTAGTTCTCGACCTAGAGCTCTGCACACCGGACATGGCAAGGACGGACGAAGAAGTAGCACTTAGGAGGAGGAAAGGTAGAGTAATTTTCGGTTAGGTAGTTCCCCTTTTTATAACCGAAGTACTAGCACTAGTACTAATACCTGCATAGTGGGAACACGTTCAGGTTTGGTACGTACTAGTAGGTGTGAGCAGGCTTGCACTTAATTGAGTACTTTCGAATGTGATGGGAACAAGGTAAAGATAAATTGATGGGTTTTGGTTTCGAGGCCCGAAACGGCTCCCGATGAGTTTAGTGGAACATAAATTTCAAGTAGACTACACTGCTCAGATGCGTAAATATTATGTTACTGTCAAAAATTGGTACAAAATACGAAGGAGACCAATGGAAGTACTACTAGCAACCCATGATTTAACTACTCGCATGCGTGTAGTGGAGTAGTAATGTCTTTCTTCCGCCCTCACGTCCACTCAATTTGCATGCGCTCTATTAATTGACCATCAATGAAGTGAAGGACTTTACACGCGTCAAATTATCACATGGGGTGGATCTTGGTACAAAATTGTGTCCGCCCGTGTACCCGCGTGTGCGTGCGAGGGAATGAGTGCGTGCGTGGCATGCGTGCACATCTTCGCTTCATGCATGTACCGCCAGTGTGGCTCAGGGAGGACGAGTACATTCTTCTGGAACCAGCAGCACGTCACTGTGATCAATCCACACAAGGATGTCGCGACAACGCCTCCACATGTGCCACGTGGCTTCATGAACTGTAAGAGAGACACTGTGTAGCGTGCCATTGTGTTTTGCACATACTCGAAGTACTAGTAAGGTACACGTACATTGCGTCAGATTTTGCAACCAAATTATGAATAAATACCACACTATAGCATGTAAGCTCTGAGTCATATATGCCTGATGTAGACCTTCGTTTAATTCTTATAGTTCATCTCATTCAAAATCAATTAATTTTTTATAAAAAAACCTAGGGCCTCTTTGATTCGTAGGATTTCCAAAACGCGGGAATAGGAAAAACATGGGATTAGAGTGGAATGTCGTCTTGAATCCTACAGGATTGTACGAGTGTTTGATTGTGCATAGAAAAAATGCAGAATTCTTTCAAAGAGGTTTGAGTGGATGGGATGTTTCATATGGAAAAATTCCTATGGTTTACAATCCTACGAATCAAACAACCAAGATAGGAAAAATTCCTAAGGATTAGAATCCTCCAAAATTCCTTTGAGAATCCTTTGAATCAAAGAAGCCCTTAATCTATTTTATGATTCATGGAATTGTGCGTTGTAAAGCATAAAGTAAAAACAAATAATGGCAATTCAACTAGAAAAAAAGTTTGGGCAGTTATGATACGGAAGATTTTAGAACAAAGGAGAACCACTGTTGTTTTGAGATTTGTGCATTATGCTTAAGTTCAACCATGGAGTCTGCTAGATTGTACATGTGGAAAAATCCGGTGGGGGGCTAGAAGATGGTGCGAGGGGCCGAGTGGAGGGAGACTATGAAGGAGTGCACAACTGCGAGATCGATATTTAGAGAGAGGGGGCGAGAACGTGCGCTGTTGCGCGCAATGGCGGAGCCATGAAAAATGTCCCATGAGCTAGGGGGCCAAGCATTGCTAATCCTTTACGAGGAGGGCCAATTCATCAACTTAAACCATTTTTACCAGCAATTGTCTAATGATCACATTCATATTAGCCTCGATATATAGTGATGTTAGGGGGGCAGGGCCCTTGCTGCCCCCTGTCTTCTCCATTGTGCGCGCGTCTGAGAGATGAAGCAGAAGGCATGGATGATGAGAGGGGGCGTTGGATATATAATTAATGTGGGTGTATTAGCTATATATGTAATCCTATATAGAGAGGTATAGATTGATCGATGTGGACGTGGGAAAGAGGGTGAGACCTCACTAGATATATAGATTGATCGGTTTATGTGGAAAACTATGAAAGACCTAGCTATATACACACACACATAGAGGAACATCGATCGTTGCGCATGCACATGAGAGATAAAGAATGCCCGATATGATGGAGAGGGGGATGTGTGTGTGTGTGCCTTCATGGGAGACCGACCTGAAGAAAAAGATTGCATGTGTGCGATGGATAATGCCGACTGGTAGTGTGTGTGCATGCATGCATGAGAGAAAGTTAGTGGTACAATTATAAAGAGAAGACCAATGTGTGGGTGTAAAAGACTAGGTGAGGTCATACTCAATGTAAAGTTGAATTCAAATATTTGAATAAGAGATAATGATGTTTGAAACCCATGCATGCATGAATATAACGGAGATCTGCACGGTGTGGTTTGGAAACGAGCATGTTGTAATGTATACACATTGAACAAGGTCAGACTGGTTTAAATTTGAGATACCGATGGCAGACATCGTTTGGCCACATTGCATCCGTGCATGGACACACTATTCTAATTGAAGATGATGGGTGGCTTTCGCATCACATATCTATATCTATACCCCTATATATATATTTTATATTTTATATTTTTTATATAGTGTGCGGATAACTTTAACTTTGAAAGATGGTCGTTGGATGAGGCCAATCCAATGGTGCAGAGCTGGAAAATTTGAGCACTACTGGCCGTTGGATATCATCTAGATTCCAACAGATTTTGCCACATGTACAATCTAGAAGACTCTATGGTTGTACTTAAGCATAATGCACAAACCTCAAAATACAAGCACTTCTTATTTGTTCTAGAATCTTCCGTATCAGAATTGCCCAAATGTTTTTCTACATGATTTGTTTTTACTTTATGCCTTACAACGAACAATTCCATGAATCTTAAAATAGATTAGCTTTCTTATAAAAACTAGATGATTTTGAATGAAATGAACTATAAGAATTAAACGAACATCTACATCATGCATATATGACTCAAAGCTTACATGCTATAATCTGGTATTTATTAATAATTTGGTTGCCAAATCTCATGCATGCAATGCGCGTGTACCTTACTAGTCTAAATGGTGTATGTGTGTGTGTGTTGTGCGTGTTAAACACATTGTATGTAGTATATCATACTAGTCTAAATTGTCTTTTTTTTGTACACGTTAAGCTTGTTCTCCCGAAATTTCAAGCCGCGCCTTGTTATGCCGAAATTTCAAGCTAGCGTCTCTGTCTATCGTGCTGCGAAACTCCCGCCTCTTCAACCCGCACCTTGTTACGCCGAAATATTTAAGATAAATCTTTGTCTCGTTGTGCTCCGACAACTCCCTCCATCTCAACCCGCGCCTTGCTATTCCAAAATTACAACGCGCGCGAAAACTCCCACCTCCTGTGAAATCCCGACACGCGAAATGCCCGTGATACCCCTGAACCAAAAGAACCGCCTCAAATCGGTGGGGGTACTTTCGTAACTTACCCCACATTTCGGACAAGCGCGTCCCTAAGCCATGGTTCCCCACTCCCATCCCATCCGCCCACCCATTCGTACACCGAGGCCAGGAAAACCCGCGAAGCCCCACACCCTCCTCCGTCCGCCACCCAGCCGGAGCCTCTTCCCCGATGACGTCGTCCACAGCAACACCTCGACGTCCCTCATCCACCGTACCAGATGAGGATCCGTCGTCGATCTGGTCGTCCCGCCGGTTCGGCCACCCCGTCCTCCACCTCCAAGGAGCTGCCCCGACGTTCCCCTCGTCTTTCGCGCCACCTCCATTCCCACACTGTCGTCTTCACCTGCACCACCGGAAGAGCATCATCATCACCGTTTCCTCGGATGAAGCTGCGGCCTAATCGGCGCCACCAAAGAGGTTGTACACTAATCGCCACATTTTCTTCTTGATTCGATCTCACGGTGCTGCCGGCGCTCGGTCCCGAGCCGACACGGCGCGGCTCCATCCATGGCGGCATCGCTGGCCACTTCCTCCACTGCGTCGCTCCCTCGGCGGCAACGTCCACATCAGTAGGAGCTGTTGCTGCTTTAGCTCTCGCTCGCGCTGCTGCTCTGCTCTTGCTCTCGGTCCCCTGCCTTGTCTGCTCTTGCTCTTGCTCTTGCTCTTGCTCGCGCTGCTGCTCTCGCTCTTGCTCTGCTTGTGATGCTGCTCCGATTTAGCTACACTTCTGTCGACTGAATCGACTTTTGGGTCAGTCAATTTTCAGGGGGTGGGGGGCTCGTCGGAGTTAAGGAAGAACCAGCCGCAGCGGGGAGGGGGCTCGCCGGAGAGGTACCCCACTATCTATCTTAGGGTTCAGGGTGGGGGCGGTGGTCGCTGGCGGTGGTGGGGCGGTGACGTGGGGATCGTCGGAGAAAAAGCTCGGCACGGGGGGGGGCCTAGAGGGATGGCCGGGGCGGCGGTGGACCGGCGGTGGGGAGTGTTTTCGGGGAGGGCGGGGCGGCGCACCGCCGGCCGCGGGCGGCTATTTGGCCGGTGGTGGCTGGCGACTCAGGGGGTGGAGGTTGAAGATGAACTGCAGGCCCTTGATTTCATATCCAACGGCTGCAAAATCAACTGACCAGAGATGAAAAAGTCAGTCGACTGACGTGTAGCCTCACCTCTAGTGCATTCAGTTTTGACAGTAAAATTCAGTTTCGACTGCAAAATTCAGTTTTGACAGTTAAGTTTAGTTTCGACAGTTAAATTCAGTTTCGACAGTTAAGTTCAAAGATGAGTGGCTGATGTATTTTACATCTAGCACTTTGTGGTTATGTATTTTACGTCATCTATTGGAGATGCTATTAAAATTCCACTCAGGTTAACGTTGTCTCTCTTGTCCTGCTTCAGCCTCGGCGTCGTACAACTCACCGAAGCTGCTCCAACAACGAAACCCTCCATCACAGCGGAGCAGTACCTCGGGCTCCATCTCCAGACGCCTAAGATCTTCTTCCCCTCCTCCGGCAGCCAAGTCAGCCGAAGCATCCTCGCCGACCAACCCAATCAAGCTGAGATCGACATGGCTTCGCCAAACAGGTTGTACACTTGTTGCATCTCTTTTTTACTCTACATGTTATATATATTGTCCACTGAGCACACGGAGTAACGGGAAATACGATTATTTTATCCTACTATATGACAAGTAGTGAGGTACCAGGCAACTTAGCTATCCGTGATGGACTCTCTTGAACGCCATCATTATTTATCTCCGCGTTTGAGCTGTGCATTTGTCGATGGCCCTGGGAGTTGAGCTAGTAGGGCAGTGGCCTGGGTCCAAAGTAATAGAAGTAGCACAAAAACATTTTTTTAGTGTAGGCTTTTCCTTGCTCAAGCCTGCCTACTAGAATCGCCAGTGCTTGAAAGGAAAAGTGAATGAAAAACATAGGAATTGGAAAGTTTTGTATGGTACTACTTTTCATGAATTTGGTGCAAAGGAATGGAGCAAAGGAAAACTGTAGGATTTGTTCCTTTAGTGTCTCCTTGAAAGAAAAACCGTTGGAATTTTAATTTCCACTTGTCCTCCTTTTCAAATTCCTATTCATGAAGCACAAGACTAAGAGATAGTAGCATAATAGCATTATAACCGTACATTTTCTTGTGGTTTGACTTAATCTCACCATGCTTCTTTGCATCCTGTGATCTTCCAATTCTTGTGAACCAAACACCCAGATTGGCAGAAATCCTGTTTTTAAATTCTCTGTTTTGCACGTGCATTCCTATCCTATTCCTGTCTATTTCCTATCCCTGCATTGTTAGAATCCTCAAATTCAAACAAGCCCTTACATAATTACTTCTGTTACAGATATGTGTCAAAGGAAACCATGTGTGGTTTGTCCTGCTCCTACGGTGCTGTGTTCCACCCCAGCTCAGCTGCTCCAACGACGGAAGGGTTCACCACAGCAGGGATCCGCTCTCCAGACTGTCTTTCGCCACCTCAGATCTTCTTCCCCGCCGCCGACAGCCACGACAACTGCATTATCATCATCAACTGAGCAGATGACCTTGAGGACTGCATGGGTCCGCAAGAGAGGTCGCACTCTTCCGTGTCTGCTTATGTTATGCATCGCTTAATATGATGACATGCTACTTTATCGTCGTGTTCACCTATTAGACTCCGAGTCAGGTCCAAACTTATGCTGAAACTTGAGTTTTTAAATGGTTGTGGGGTACATATTGGGGCAGCAATCAGCACTATCTGGTTAATCTCGGGTGTATACTATGAGTTTCATGTTGGGTGCAAACAAACATTAAAGGAGCCATTATCTGTATTTTTAACTAAAGCTATTATCTGCCTACTATCATTGGTTTTGGGTCTATCCACAGTTTGCTACCATCACTCTAGATTTGTGCATGCACTCCTTACATAATCTCACTATGTTTTATTCCTATGCATGTCAGTTATTGTACACAATGGAACTAAACATGTAGAGCAAAAGAGACGAGCCTTGCGTGGCAATAAAATTTCATGCAGACGTCGCTCCATGGTGGGCGCAAAAGCAGCCCCCCCTCCACCCATTTCGGATCGTAATCAAGAGGAAGATAACTGTTCTGAGGGAGATTCAGAAGCAGAAGACCACTCCTATTTACCCCATGAGGTCTTCGCTCTAACTTGGCTTGCTGATGTTGGTAATATCATGCATATGGTGCCTTGCATTGCTTACTGTATACATCAAAGATGTCATCTGCTTAGTTTAGACATGCTTTGTGTCAATGCCATCTGTTTAGTTTCTTTATCGTATATGTGAATCATGCAATGCCATCTTGTTTAGCCAGGCATCATATATGTGAATTTTGCAATTCCACCCTGGTTAGCCAGTCATCTTATATGTGAATTATATCATGACATCATTTTTTATTACGTGTTAAATTTTTCAACAATTTTAGTACATTCAATTACTCTTCCTGTGCATCAGCCATTCGGCACGGTCATGGAAAAATCTGGAGTGGAAACAAGGTCTTCAGAGCAGACAATGCTATCTGACGAAGGGCATGTCTTGGTGGTTACAGATAGCTCCTCAGAGGAGGATTCAGAGACAGATGACCAGTCCTATTCCCCCTCCCCCCCCGAGGTGCATGCTCTAACTTGGCAGGGTTATGTTGCTCATATCGTGCGTATGGTATCTTGCATTGCTATGTCATTTGCTTAGTTTAGACAT
Organism: Triticum aestivum; assembly: GCF_018294505.1. NCBI lineage: Eukaryota > Viridiplantae > Streptophyta > Magnoliopsida > Poales > Poaceae > Triticum > Triticum aestivum. The sequence continues at coordinate 615,544,918 of NC_057802.1, read as the reverse complement.
GCTTTGTGTGAATGACACCTGTTTAGTGTCTAATTACCATATATGTGAATTATGCAATGCCATCTTGTTGCAAGACATTATATATGTGAATTATGCAATGCTATCTTGTTGCAAGGCATTATATATGTGAATTATGCAATGCCATGCTGTTTAGCCAAGCGTCATATATGTGAATTATATCATGCCGTCCTTTTTTGTATTTCTCGTTGCTTTTGTTGACAATGTTTGTATATTCAACTGCTCTTCCTGTGCATCAGCCATTTGAATTGGTGATGGAGAAATCTTGAGTGAAAACAAGGTCTTCAGAGCAGACAATGCTACCTGCTGAAGCAGATATCTTGCTGGTTACAGATAGCTCTTCAGAGGAGGATTCAGAGGCAGATGACCAGTCCTATTATCCCCCTGAGGTGTATGCTCAAACTTGGCAGGGTTATATTACTCATATCATGCATATGTTGTATTGCAATGCTTAGTTTTTACATCATATACACGATATTGAATGCCATCTCCTTAGTTGACACATCATATATGCGATTGCCCTCTGCTCACTGCCTTAGTATCTAAATCATATATTTGAATTATATCATGCCATGATGTTTACATAGACAGCATGTATCTGAATTATGGCATGCCAACCCATTTTCTAAAGACATAATATAGTTATATCATCATCATGTTTACATAGTCATCATATTTTGAATTATGTCATTCTATCCGTGAATTATATCATGCCATCATGTTTCCATCGACGGCATGTTTGTAATTTATGGCATGCCAACCACTTTAATAGACACATCGTATAGTTATATCATGCCATCCTCTTTACATAGTCATCATATTTTGAAGTATGACATTCCATCCTATTTAGTTAGCCATCATACATGTGAAATTGTGTCATGATATCCTATTTAATTAGCCATCATATATGTGAAATTATGTCCTGCTATTCTGTTTGGTTAGACAACGTAAATGTGAATTATTTCATGCCCTGTTTTCTTCCCTACTATCCAGTGCACCTGTCTATCTTACAATGTCTGTACATTCAATTACTTTTCTTGTTTATCAGCCATTTCAATTGGAGGGGGTGATGGCAGTATCTGTGGGAGTAAAAACACGGTCTTCAGAAAAGATCGTGCTACCTGTCGATGGAGATAGAACCACGGTTGTACTTGCCCAAGAACCAGCCCCACCACACATAACCCAGACTCACGCAGATTGTACCCCTACCCAGTTGGACAGAGAACCAGCTACACCCCTTCTAACCCCAACCCTAGCAGATAGTAACCCAGTTCCCGTTGACACAGCAACGTCTCCACCACAGAGCACCCAAACACGAGCAGTTAGTAAGGCAACTGCAGTGCCCAAAGCACGAGGACCACCACTCCGAACCCCAAGTCAACGCTTAAAGCAGAAGAAGAATTGTTCTCAGGTCAGGTTCCGTAGCTATGGTTCATACTACTTTGCTCTTGCATCACTGTATTTACTCATACCAACTAATTTCAAATTTGAAGGATGCAACTGAAACTCCAATGGCGCAACAGGTCTGTTTTAAACCTATTTCTTTAACGTGTTTGCTGTTGTAACTTGCTCTATGTTGATTTCAGTTTCAATTGAATAAACAGTTATATTCTCATGCCATGCACATTACAAGTGTTGTTGTTGTTGTGTAGTTTCCCACACTTATATTCTGTCTAAGCTGCTTTGTCATAAATAGATATGATTCGAATTGTATCTATCTTGATTTGGCAACATAAACTAGAATGATATAGACCATACAGTGACCATACTGTTGGGGAACGTAGTAATTTCAAAAATTTCCTACGCACACGCAAGATCATGGTGATGCATAGCAACGAGAGGGGAGAGTGTGTCCACGTACCCTCGTAGACCGAAAGCGGAAGCGTTATGACAACGCGGTTGATGTAGTCATACGTCTTCACGATCCGACCGATCCAAGTACCGAACGCACGGCACCTCCGAGTTCAGCACACGTTCAGCTCGATGACGTCCCACGAACTCCGATCCAACAGAGCTTCGAGGGAGAGTTCCGTCAGCACGATGGCGTGATGACGGTGATGATGATGCTACTGACGCAGGGCTTCGCCTAAGCACCGCTACGATATTACCGAGGTGGAATACGGTGGAGGGGGGCACCGCACACGGCTAAGAGATCAATGATCAATTGTTGCGTTTATGGGGTGCCCCCCTCCCCCGTATATAAAGGAGTGGAGGAGGGGGAGGGCCGGCCCTCTCTATGGCGCGCCCTAGGGGAGTCCTACTCCCACCGGGAGTAGGATTCCCCCTTTCCTAGTAGAACTAGGAGCCCTTCCAAGTAGTAGGAGTAGGAGAGAAGGAAAGGGAAAAGAGAAGAGAAGGAAGGAGGGGGCGCCGCCCCTCCCCCTAGTCCAATTCGGACTAAGCCTTGGGGGGGGCGCAGCCTCCCCTCTCTCTTTCCCCTAAAGCCCAATAAGGCTCATATACTCCTCGGCGAATTCCCGTAACCCTCCGGTACTCCGAAAAATACCCGAATCACTCGGAACCTTTCCGATGTCCGAATATAGTCGTCCAATATATCGATCTTTACGTCTCGACCATTTCGAGACTCCTCGTCATGTCCCCTATCTCATCCGGGACTCCGAACTACCTTCGGTACATCAAAACACATAAACTCATAATACCGATCGTCACCGAACTTTAAGCGTGCGACCCTACGGGTTCGAGAACTATGTAGACATGACCGAGACACGTCTCCGGTCAATAACCAATAGCGGAACCTGGATGCTCATATTGGCTCCCACATATTCTACGAAGATCTTTATCGGTCAAACCGCATAACAACATACGTTGTTCCCTTTGTCATCGGTATGTTACTTGCCCGAGATTCGATCATCGGTATCTCAATACCTAGTTCAATATCGTTACCGGCAAGTCTCTTTACTCGTTACGTAATGCATCATCCCGCAACTAACTCATTAGTCACATTGCTTGCAAGGCTTATAGTGATGTGCATTACCGAGAGGGCCCAGAGATACCTCTCCGACAATCGGAGTGACAAATCCTAATCTCGAAATACGCCAACCCAACAAGTACCTTCGGAGACACCTGTAGAGCACCTTTATAATCACCCAGTTACGTTGTGACGTTTGGTAGCACACAAAGTGTTCCTCCGGTAAACGGGAGTTGCATAATCTCATAGTCATAGGAACATGTATAAGTCATGAAGAAAGCAATAGCAACTAACTAAACGATCAAGTGCTAAGCTAACGGAATGGGTCAAGTCAATCACATCATTCTCCTAATGATGTGATCCCGTTAATCAAATGACAACTCATGTCTATGGCTAGGAAACTCAACCATCTTTGACCAACGAACTAGTCAAGTAGAGGCATACTAGTGACACTCTGTTTGTCTATGTACTCACACATGTATTATGTTTTCGGTTAATACAATTCTAGCATAAATAATAAACATTTATCATGAAATAAGGAAATAAATAATAACTTTATTATTGCCTCTAGGGCATATTTCCTTCAGTCTCCCACTTGCACTAGAGTCAATAATCCAGATCACATCGCCATGTGATTTAACACCAATAGTTCACATCACCATGTGATTAACACCCATAGTTCACATCGTCATGTGACCAACACCCAAAGGGTTTACTAGAGTCAATAATCTAGTTCACATCGCTATCTGATTAACACCCAAAGAGTACTAAGGTGTGATCATGTTTTTCTTGTGAGAGAAGTTTAGACAACGGGTCTGCCAAAATTCAGATCCGTATGTATTTTGTAAATTTCTATGTCTACAATGCTCTGTACGGAGCTACTTTAGCTAATTGCTCCCACTTTTAATATGTATCCAGATTGAGACTTAGAGTCATCTGGATCAGTGTCAAAACTTGCATCGACGTAACCCTTTACGATGAACCTTTTGTCACCTCCATAATCGAGAAACATATCCTTATTCTACTAAGGATAATTTTGACAGATGTTCAGTGATCTACTCCTAGATCACTATTGTACTCCCTTGCCAAACTCAGTGTAGGGTATACAATAGATCTGGTACACAGCATGGCATACTTTATAGAACCTATGGCTAAGGCATAGTGAATGACTTTCATTCTCTTTCTATCTTCTGTCGTGGTCGGGCTTTGAGTCTTACTCAATTTCACACCTTGTAACACAGGCAAGAACTCTTTCTTTGATTGTTCCATTTTGAACTACTTCAAAATCTTGTCAAGGTATATACTCATTGAAAAAACTTATCAAGCGTCTTGATCTATCTCTATAGATCTTGATGCTCAATATGTAAGCAACTTTACCGAGGTCTTTCTTTGAAAAACTCCTTTCAAACACTCCTTTATGCTTTGCAGAATAATTCTACATTATTTTCGATCAACAATATGTCATTCACATATACTTATCAGAAATGTTGTAGTGCTCCCACTCACTTTCTTGTAAATACACGCTTCACGGCAAGTCTGTATAAAACTATATGCTTTGATCAATTTATCAAAGCGTATATTCCAACTCCGAGATGCTTGCACCAGTCCATAGATGGATCGCTGGAGCTTGCACATTTTGTTAGTATCCTTTGGATCGATAAAACCTTCAGGTTGCATCATATACAACTCTTCTTTCAGAAATCCATTCAGGAATGCAGTCTTTACATCCATTTGCCAAATTTCATAATCATAAAATGCGGCAATTGCTAACATGATTCGGACAGACTTTAGGCATAGATGCGAGTGAGAAACTCTCATCGTAGTCAACACCTTGAACTTGTCGAAAACCTTTTGCGACAATTCTAGCTTTGTAGATAGTAACACTACTATTAGCGTCCGTCTTCCTCTTGAAGAGCCATTTATTTTCTATGGCTTGCCGATCATCGGGCAAGTCAACCAAAGTCCACACTTTGTTCTCATACATGGATCCCATCTCAGATTTCATGGCCTTAAGCCATTTCGCGGAATCTGGGCTCATCATCGCTTCCTCATAGTTCGTAGGTTTGTCATGGTCAAGTAACATGACCTCCAGAATAGGATTACCGTACCACTCTGGTGCGGATCTTACTCTGGTTGACCTACGAGGTTCGGTAGTAACTTGATCTGAAGTTACATGATCATCATCATTAGCTTCCTCACTAATTGGTGTAGGAGTCACAGGAACAGATTTCTGTGATGAACTACTTTCCAATAAGGGAGCAGGTACAGTTACCTCATCAAGTTCTACTTTCCTCCCACTCACTTCTTTCGAGAGAAACTCCTTCTCTAGAAAGGATCCATTCTTAGCAACGAATATCTTGCCTTCGGATCTGTCATAGAAGGTGTACCCAACTGTCTCCTTTGGGTATCATATGAAGACACATTTCTCCGATTTGGGTTTGAGCTTATCAGGATGAAACTTTTTTCACATAAGCATCGCAACCCCAAACTTTAAGAAACGACAACTTTGGTTTCTTGCCAAACCACATTTCATATGGTGTCGTCTCAACGGATTTAGATGGTGCCCTATTTAACGTGAATGCAGCTGTCTCTAATGCATAACCCCAAAACGATAGTGGTAAATCGGTAAGAGACATCATAGATTGCACCATATCTAATAAAGTACGGTTATGACATTCGGACACACCATTATGTTGTGGTGTTCCAGGTGGCACGAATTTGTGAAACTATTCCACATTGTTTTAATTGAAGACCAAACTCGTAACTCAAATATTTGTCTCTGCGATCAGATCGTAGAAACTTTATTTTCTTGTCACGATGATTTTCCACTTCACTCTGAAATTCTTTGAACTTTTCAAATGTTTCAGACTTATGTTTCATCAAGTAGATATACCCATATCTGCTCAAATAATCTGTGAAGGTCAGAAAATAACGATACCCGCCGCGAGCCTCAACACTCATCGGATCGCATACATAAGTATGTATCATTTCCAATAAGTCAGTTGCTCGCTCCATTGTTCCGGAGAACGGAGTCTTAGTCATCTTGCCCATAAGGCATGGTTCGCAAGCATCAAGTGATTCATAATCAAGTGATTCCAAAATCCCATCAGCATGGAGTTTCTTCATGCCCTTTACACCAATATGACCTAAATGGCAGTGCCACAAATAAGGTGCACTATCATTATTAACTTTGCATCTTTTGGCTTCAATATTATGAATATGTGTATCACTACGATTGAGATCCAACAAACCATTTTCATTGGGTGTATGACCATAGAAGGTTTTATTCATGTAAACAGAACAACAATTATTCTCTAACTTAAATGAATAACCGTATTTCAATAAACATGATCAAATCATATTCATGCTCAACGCAAACACCAAATAACACTTATTTAGGTTCAACACTAATCCCGAAAGTATAGGGAGTGTGCGATGATGATCATATCAATCTTGGAACCACTTCCAACACACATCGTCACTTCACCTTTAACTAGTCTCTGTTCATTCTGCAACTCCCATTTTGAGTTACTACTTTTAGCAACTGAACCAGTATTAAATACCAAGGGGTTGCTATAAACACTAGTAAAGTACACATCAATAACATGTATATCAAATATACTTATGTTCACTTTGCCATCCTTCTTATCCGCCAATTACTTGGGGTAGTTCCGCTTCCAGTGACCAGTCCCTTTGCAGTAGATGCACTTAGTCTCAGGCTTAGGTCCAGACTTGGGCTTCTTTACTCGAGCAGCAACTTGCTTGCCGTTCTTCTTGAAGTTCCCCTTCTTCCCTTTGCCCCTTTTCTTGAAACTAGTGGTCTTGTTAATCATCAACACTTGATGCTCTTTCTTGATTTCTACCTTCATCGATTTCATCATCATGAAAAGCTCGGGGATCGTTTTCGTCATCCCTTGCATACTATAGTTCATCACGAAGTTCTACTAACTTGGTGATGGTGACTAGAGAATTCTGTCAATCACTATTTTATCTGGAAGATTAACTCCCACTTGATTCAAGCGATTGTAGTACCCAGACAATCTGAGCACATGCTCACTGCTTGAGCTATTCTCCTCCATCTTTTAGCTATAGAACTTGTTGGAGACTTCATATCTCTCAACTCGGGTATTTGCTTGAAATATTAACTTCAACTCCTGGAACATCTCATATGGTCCATGACGTTCAAAACGTCTTTGAAGTCCCGATTCTAAGCCGTTAAGCATGGTGCACTAAACTATCAAGTAGTCATCATATTGAGCTAGCCAAACATTCATAACGTCTGCATCTGCTCCTGCAATAGGTCTGTCACCTAGCGGTGCATCAAGGACATAATTCTTCTGTGCAGCAATGAGGATAATCTCAGATCAAGGATCCAATCCACATCATTGCTACTAACATTTTTCAACATAGTTTTTCTCTAGGAACACAATAAACGGGGAGCAACATCGCGAGCTATTGATCTACAACATAGATATGTTAATACTACCAGGACTAAGTTCATGATAAATTAAAGTTCAATTAATCATATTACTTAAGAACTCCCACTTAGATAGACATCCCTCTAATCATCTAAGTGATCACGTGATCCAAATCAACTAAACCATGTCCGATCATCACGTGAGATGGAGTAGTTTTCAAGGGTGAACATCACTATGTTGATCATATCTTCTATATGATTCACGCTCGACCTTTCAGTCTCAGTGTTCCGAGGCCATATCTGCATATGCTAGGCTCGTCAAGTTTAACCTGAGTATTCCACGTGTGCCAAACTGTCTTGCACCCGTTGTATTTGAACGTAGAGCTTATCACACCCGATCATCACGTGGTGTCTCAGCACGAAGAACTTTCGCAACGGTGCATACTCAAGGAGAACACTTATACCTTGAAATTTAGTGAGAGATCATCTTATAAAGCTACTGCCGAACTAAGCAAAATAAGATGTATAAAAGATAAACATCACATGCAATCATAATATGTGACATGATATGGCCATCATCATCTTGTGCCTTTGATCTCCATCTCCAAAGCATCGTCATGATCTCCATCGTCACCGGCATGACACCATGATCTCCATCATCTTGATCTATATCAATGTGTCGTCACATGGTCGTCTCGCCAACTATTGCTCTTGCAACTATTGCTATCGCATAGCGATAAAGTAAAGCAATTATTTGGCGCTTGCATCTTATGCAATAGAGAGACAACCATAAGGCTTTTGCCAGTTGCCGATAACTTCAACAAAACATGATCATCTCATACAACAACTTATATCTCATCACGTCTTGACCATATCATATCACAACATGCCCTGCAAAAACAAGTTAGACGTCCTCTACTTTTTTGTTGCAAGTTTTACGTGGCTGCTACGGGCTGAGCAAGAACCGTTCTTACCTACGCATCAAAACCACAACGATAGTTCGTGTTGTTTTAACCTTCTCAAGGACCGGGCGTAGCCACACTCGGATCAACTAAAGTTGGAGAAACTGACACCCTCCAGCCACATGTGTGCAAAGCACATCGGTAGAACCAGCCTTGCGTAAGCGTACGCGTAATGTCGGTCCGGGCCGCTTCATCCAACAATAACGCCGAACCAAAGTATGACATGCTGGTAAGCAGTATGACTTGTATCACCCACAACTCACTTGTGTTCTACTCGTGCATATAACATCTACGCATAAAACCTGACTCTGATACCATTGTTGGGGAACGTAGTAATTTCAAAAATTTCCTACGCACACGCAAGATCATGATGATGCATAGCAACGAGAGGGGAGAGTGTGTCCACGTACCCTCGTAGACCGAAAGCGGAAGCGTTATGACAACGCGGTTGATGTAGTCCTACGTCTTCACGATACGAACGCACGGCACCTCCAAGTTCAGCACACGTTCAGCTCGATGACGTCCCACGAACTCCGATCCAGTAGAGCTTCGAGGGAGAGTTCCGTCAGCACGATGGCGTGATGACGGTGATGATGATGCTACCGACGCAGGGCTTCGCCTAAGCACCGCTACGATATTACCGAGGTGGAATATGGTGGAGGGGGGCAACGCACACGGCTAAGAGATCAATGATCAATTGTTGTGTCTATGGGGTGCCCCCCTCCCCCGTATATAAAGGAGTGGAGGAGGGGGAGGGCCGGCCCTCTCTATGGCGCGCCTAGGGGAGTCCTATTCCCATCGGGAGTAGGATTCCCCCTTTCCTAGTAGAACTAGGAGCCCTTCCAAGTAGTAGGAGTAGGAGAGAAGGAAAGGGAAAAGAGAAGAGAAGGAAGGAGGGGGCGCCGCCCCTCCCCCTAGTCCAATTTGGACTAAGCCTTGGGGGGCGCGCAGCCTCCCCTCTCTCTTTCCCCTAAAGCCCAATAAGGCTCATATACTCCCCGGCGAATTCCCGTAACTCTCCGGTACTCCGAAAAATACCCGAATCACTCGGAACCTTTCCGATGTCCGAATGTAGTCGTCCAATATATCGATCTTTACGTCTCGACCATTTCGAGACTCCTCGTCATGTCCCCGATCTCATCCGGGACTCCGAACTATCTTCGGTACATCAAAACACATAAACTCATAATATCGATCGTCACCGAACTTTAAGCGTGCGGACCCTACGGGTTCGAGAACTATGTAGACATGACCGAGACACGTCTCCGGTCAATAACCAATAGCGGAACTGGATGCTCATATTGTCTCCCACATATTCTACGAAGATCTTTATAGGTCAAACCGCATAACAACATACATTGTTCCCTTTGTCATCGGTATGTTACTTGCCCGAGATTCGATCGTCGGTATCTCAATACCTAGTTCAATCTCGTTACCGGCAAGTCTATTTACTCGTTACGTAATGCATCATCCCGCAACTAACTCATTAGTCACATTGCTTGCAAGGCTTATAGTGATGTGCATTACCGAGAGGGCCCAGAGATACCTCTCCGACAATCGGAGTGACAAATCCTAATCTCGAAATACGCCAACCCAACAAGTACCTTCGGAGACACCTGTAGAGCACCTTTATAATCACCCAGTTACGTTGTGACGTTTGGTAGCACACAAAGTGTTCCTCCGGTAAACGGGAGTTGCATAATCTCATAGTCATAGGAACATGTATAAGTCATGAAGAAAGCAATAGCACTAAACTAAATGATCAAGTGCTAAGCTAACGGAATGGGTCAAGTCAATCACATCATTCTCCTAATGATGTGATCCCGTTAATCAAATGACAACTCATGTCTATGGCTAGGAAACTCAACCATCTTTGACCAACGAACTAGTCAAGTAGAGGCATACTAGTGACACTCTGTTTGTCTATGTACTCACACATGTATTATGTTTTCGGTTAATACAATTCTAGCATAAATAATAAACATTTATCATGAAATAAGGAAATAAATAATAACTTTATTATTGCCTCTAGGGCATATTTCCTTCACATACTACATAGATATATGTTTGTTTCATGCTGTTATCATGTCCACCTTACTACTGAACTGGTTTACCAAAATGAGTTTCATATACTACATTGTAAACCTGTGATGTGTTTGTTTGTTTCTCTTTTAGAACGCGGATAAAATATTGGAGAAGAGTACCCCGTTATGCAATGGTAAAGGAGGTAATGAAGATAAGGTTCAAGATAGTGAGACATCCCTGTTGGTCTCCAAGAAAGCTGATAAAAACTATATTGAAGACACTGAGACAACCCCAAAGTCCTGTCTTGATGTAGTGTTTGAGTTACTGGCTACTACTGCTGGCACCAGCTCTTCGAACTCGCTGCCTGAATCAGTTCGGCTTCTTGAGTCTCAACTTCAAGTTGAAAGACATTGATCAAATGTTATGCGACAGGAAGCCGAAGGACTAAGGAAGTCCCTGCAGAATTCAGATGCATACTTTCTGGTGCAACAGCAAGTGCTGGAGGATTTAAGCACCAAACAAGAGAAAGTTAATAAGCTTGCTAAGCATATTGCCAGCAATATGGGTACCCAGGATATTGTTTCTTGAGCTCTTCTGAAGTGGTTTCAGTTCTAGACTTGTTTTGCTGCGGCGTTTATATGCTGCTTTGTTCCCTATATTTGCACTAGTGGTGAACTTTGATGCCCAGTGGATGTAATATGTGTAATAGCCGTGATAGCCTAGCGTAAGTTGCTTGCTTATTTATTTCCTTATTGTCTTGTTTATTTGTTTTCTTGTAGTCAGTGTAGTTCGTTTTCCGCGGTTTGCTAGTGGCCGCAATAACCTATTTTTTAAAACTAGGCCACAATAACCATGGACTACATATTTACTGTAGTTAACATGGGCCTCCTACGGGCCGTAGAAACAATGCGCCTTCTAAGGGCCGTAGAAACAATGGGCCTTCTGCGGCGTAGAAACAATGGGCCTTATACGGGCCGTAGACACAATGGGCCTTCTACGGGTTGTATCATCAATGGGCCTTCTACGGGCCGTATGATCGGTTGGCCAAACATGGGCCAATAACAGACCACATTATGGCTGTAAATGGGCTAGAGTTGAAATCGTTGGTTCATGGGCCGACCATAACAGGCCGTCATTAATCGGCCGTATTTGATGACGCTATGAAAACGGCCCAACGTATTACGGGCCACAAACGGGCCGACTGTAACCACATGCTGAATTTGGCCCACAAGCAGAACATGACAGTAATGGGCCATAAGTAAACGAATGCTGGAAATGAGCCCAAGAATAAATGGGCCTGAGAAGGCCGAAAGATAACATGGGCTGGAAACGGCCCAACGGAATAATGGGCCGTTAATGGGTATAAAGTGATACACTATTCATTACGGGCCAGTTTCACCACGTGCCGTTAATGGGTATAAAGTGATACACTGTTCATTACGGGCCAGTTTTACCACGGGCCGTTAATGGGCCGAGAGTTACTAAGGGCCTCATATGGGCCGAAAGACGTCATGGGCCATACATGGTGTCGGTGTCAAAACCGGCGGATCTCGGGTAGGGGGTCCCGAACTGTGTGTCTAAGGCGGATGGTAACAGGAGGCGGGGGACACAATGTTTACCCAGGTTCGGGCCCTCTTGATGGAGGTAATACCCTACTTCCTGCTTGATTGATCTTGATGATATGAGTATTACAAGAGTTGATCTACCACGAGATCGTAGAGGCTAAACCCTAGAAGCTAGCCTATGATTATGATTGTTCTTGTCCTACGGACTAAACCCTCCGGTTTATATAGACACCGGAGGGGACTAGGGTTACACAGAGTCGGTTACAAGGGAGGAGATCTACATATCCGTATTGCCAAGCTTGCCTTCCACGCAAAGGAGAGTCCCATCCGGACATGGGACGAAGTCTTGAGTCTTGTATCTTCATAGTCCAATAGTCCGGCAGAAGTATATAGTCCGGCTGTCCGAGGACTCCCTCAGCAGCCCCTGAACCAGGCTTCAATGACGATGAGTCCGGCGCGCAGATTGTCTTCGGCATTGCAAGGCGGGTTCCTCCTCTGAATACTCCGTAGAAGATTTTGAACACAAGGATCGTGTCCGGCTCTGTAAAATAAATTCCACATACCACCGTAGAGAGTATAATATTTTCACAAATCTTAATCTGCTGACAACTTTTCATAGTGTGATGTTCTGCCGTGGTCTGGTCATGACGAACCATTTTTTCCCAGCCTGCCACTACACGTGTTGCGAGGCGGTTTTACTGGCACGTCTTGTCGAAGCAGAGATCGTGTTCCTCTTATCACGGGATTCTCATCAATACGGGTGTGGGTAACCCAATCGCGCCTATTGGTATGACTCCTCGATTTAGGCAAGGTCCAAACGGCCACGCGAAGGACGCTCGGTATTCACCCCCTTTATAAAGGGGCCAAGGCATGTCCTTTTCTTCTCGCGCTCGATCCTTCCCTTCCCCCACCTCGAATTCCAACACCCGAGGCTCCGGCTAAGCGCTTCGGACCTTCAATCATGTCCGGATCCAACCTTCAAGGCCGGTGGATGGCCTCCTCTGTCACAGAGGAGGACATCAAGAAGCTAAGAGAAGCCAGGTATCTGACCGCTGAAATCTCGCACAGGCTGCCTGCTCCAGGGCAGGTCATCCCTACTTCCGAATCCAACGAGAGTGTCGTATTTGTTTCCCACCTCCTACGAGGGCTAGGCTTTAGTATTGATCCCTTTGTTAGAGGGCTTATGTTCTTCTACGGGCTCGATTTCCATGATCTGGCTCCGGATTCCATCCTTCACATCTCGTCGTTCATCGTCGTGTGCGAAGCCTTCCTCCGCGTCACCCCACACTTCGGCTTATGGCTCAAGACCTTCAATGTGATGCCCAGGATGATCGATGGGTGACACGTAGAGTGCGGAGGTGCCATAATAAGCTAAGGCGCCGATGCTCCATGGCCGGAGGGTTCCTTCCCGGAGATGTCCAACTTATGGCAGCGGGAGTGGTTTTACATCACGGCTCCCCGAAGCACTAAGTGGGCAGCTGCCCCCGCCTTCCGTTCGGCCCCCCGCCACAACTGGCGTCGTGGGTCAACAAGGGGCTGGACTGGGGGCCAGTTAACGACGTGCCGATACTGCAGAGTCGCATCCGAGATCTCCTCGAGAGAGATGTCAGCCTTGTCAAGGTAATGCAAGTCATGCTAGTTCGTCGGGTCCTGCCATGCCAACGCCGACCTCTCCGTATGTGGGAGTTCAACCCGGAAGGACCGCGAACTATTCAGCAATTCTTCAGCGTGACGCTCAAAGGGACGTATGGATTGTTCTTCGGACCATGAATAAAGTGTCCGGACACCACCGAGGATGCGGGTCTAAACTGCAATCGTCCAGATACCCAGGTAAGTAATTCTGCGGCCGAACACGCTGTCTTTTATTTATCACAACATCATTCTGAAAAGTCGCTCTTTGACCAGGACTGGATAAAAAGGCGAAGATGATCAGGTGTTCGGCTCCCCTTCCCGAAGGCTCACTGGATCCTATACTAGCCAGGATGCTTGAGTATGCACCTCACCAGGTGCCATCGGAGGAAGATAAAGGGAGGAATAAGGAAGCCGAAAGCGGGCTTCACGCATTACTCATCCGAACCGGGGGAATTAGTGTCTCCACGAAGGAGGATAACCGGGGAGAAGAATCTAAAATTCCCTCTCCCCAAGGACGGAAGAGGACCGCCTCTAAAGATTTGGAAACGAGGGTTTCCAAACGAGGGAAGAAACCTTCGCCAGGGGGTCCTGCCCCGGAGGGCATCCTTACCGCACAGTGCCCGCAAGGGGATCAGCCCTCAACGAGCTGTAAGTGAACAAGAGTACTTTTGGTAAATATATCATGCTTCATCTCTGAGGACAATAACCGAGACGTATGTCTTGCAGTTCGGATCGTAGCCCTTCTCGACAGAGTTCGTCTTCGGGGGATCTTCTTCCGAAGATGATGGAGAGCGAAACGCCTCCCCCTGTCTCCTCGCCTCATGAGGCGGACGACCCTGAGGTGTCGTCGCGGAGAATTTCTCCTGATCCGCCAAGGCCGGAAGGTAACCCTTCGGCCACCCGAAGTCCGGAGGATTCGGCTCCTAAGGAGAGCAACAGAAAGAGTCCGGGACTGCCCGGTGCACAACCGGACGTACTGATGGGACTTCTGGAGCAAGCGACTATCTCAGAGGCGCATCGTACTTTAATGGGTACGGTGGTTGAGAGGATTGCATCCGCCGAAAGTGGGTTGCATGAGGCTTTTATGAGCCTGCTAAAAGGTTTTGAGGTACGCAAAGTAATATATATATTTTTTGACGGTACCGCACACGCTAGGTGTGCCCTAATGTAGACAGTAGCCCCTGAGACTCTGGTTGCTGTCCAAAGGCGGCAAACAGAGGATCGTAGTCCCAGGTAATGATCATGCTACTTTTATGTGCAGGCGGCTGAGGGTCCGGTGGCTAGCCGAACTGGTGAGTTTGCCGAACTGAAGCGGCAACTTGATGCAGCAGATGCCGACATCGTGCTTGTAAACAAGCGGCTTGACAAGGCACAGGGTATGTATTCTCCGGTGGTTAACAGATATTAAGAGGAGCATGATGCTAGTATCTATAATATGCTGTGACTGCAGATGGAGCTGCCTCCGTGGAGACCCTTCGGGCGGAGCTTGCCCAAGCCAAGGAACAAGCCAGGAGAAGTGATGCGGCCGCCCTAAAGGCGGTCGAAGAATTAAGAGCCGAACAGGCTGCTCATCGCCAGAGCGAAGATAAAATAGCCCACATGGCTGTTAAGCTGAAGGATGCCACCGACCGGTATGAGCTTCTCGAAAAGGACAATCAAGCGAAAGCGGCAGACCTGGAGAAAGCCATGGTAGCAGCCAAGGAGACCCGCTCGAAAATCAGAGCGGCGAAGGAGGAGCTTCGTCAAGCCGGAGATATCACGGCTGGGAAGCCCTTTTTGTTGCGGACGAAGTTCAAAGATCCGAAGTATGCCCCTCTAGATCAATTATGGAGTGCTGCAGAAGCGTACGTGGACTTGGCAACGAGTGCTGCTGATGCGACTAAATTTTTCAAAGATCAAAAAGATCATGAAGTGGAAAAGTTGTCTGGTCGTAGTTCAGTGCTCCAACGCGTCTGCTACTGCTGAATGAGAAAATGGCCGAGTGGGCTGAGCTCCATAGGTTGTCCGGGCTTGCCATGAGGTCTGTCGTGGATCATCTTTGGCCGAAAGGACCAAGGCCGAATAGTTATTTTGGTTTAGTGCAACGATTCCTTGGTGTTGTGTCGCATATCGACGCTGCAAAGGGGTCGGCGTGCATAGAGGGTGCGCGGATGGCTCTTGCCCGTGTGAAGACATACTAGGCAGAGATGGAGGCCACCGCTATTGCAACCCAGAGTCCGGCCGTAGGCCAGGCATCGGCCGAGCACTATTTTCAAGAAGTCCTAGAAGGCTCAGTGCTCGAAGAGTATCATGTTCTAGTTACATGTAACCCGATTGTAAAAACAATGCTATTAGGGTTATAAAGGCTGTGTTTATACTTTTGCCTGAAAGTATTATGATGCCTCCTGTGCGGCCGTTTATGTATGTATATAACCTGAAGTTTGATGTCGTCGGCTTCAGCCCCCACGCATGTAATGCGGGGGGTGTTCGGAAAAGCGCGTATTCACACTTGATCCAACGTCTTGGTCCATTAAGGAGGTGATAGCGTGGCGAACAAGGCAATCGGACTATATTGCTTTAACACTTTCACTTAGCCATAGGAGTTTGACGGTGGGGCTACTATATAGCCCCTGGTACTTCCGCATCTATCCGAAAACGGTGCGCGTACATACATGACCGGGAAACCGGTCCTTCGTTAATGCGGAGGAATCGCCAAGATTCCGATGAGTCATCGAGTGGTTGACCAGTCTCTCGCTGTATCATGACAGTCAGTTTTCGGCTTTCTCTACTGAGGTGCTCGTCCGGATGAACCAGGGCACAATCGCAGTAGTTCTCCCAGTGCTACCTTAGCCGATATAGCGGAACGTAAGGTACCAAAACATGGGAGCCGGGCAAACCCAACTATTGACCAAAGACATGATTAGGAGCTGATGCATATAAGGCCAAACTCGCGACGCCGAACACTCCCTAAGGTATTCGGTCTTTACAACATATACTGGGCTGAGTAATGCCCTTGATAATGAACCCTGAATTTCCAGGTACGTGCATTAGTCTGGCGTGGCGAAATGCCAATAACGCCAGCGTCCCTCTCGGTTATGTTTAGTATCCGGAGGGTGTAAAGCAACAAGAGACAGTAAGAAAGGTTTACACAGGGTCTTCATCTAAAAAGAAACCTTTGAGCGGGGCCCTGCTGCACGTCTGCGCCTGTGTCTCCGTTGTGCCGTATCCTGGAAGGGTGTAGCATGATTATCATCTGTAAAAGAGAAAAACTCAGGTGAAAGTATTCGTGCGAAAAATTGGTTATTCTTAATAAACCATTAAAATTTAATCTAAATAAGGGCAACCCGAACTGTAGTTCATTTTTACATGCGGGAAGCCCCTAGCGCCACTTATGGGGATATATCCATCAACCCAATCTCAGGTTTATCTGAGCTGTTACAGCCAGTGTTGCGCCGGACTCGTCTAGCCGTGTCCGCGGTCTTGACGACAGATCATTTATTCTGGTTGGAGAGGCCAGTCAGTGTTCGGCTGCTAAAGCCGTCACACATTCTTCCGTACGCAAGGAACGCTCTGCGTTTCCGCTAACTATGATGGTGCCACGTGGACCGGGCATCTTAAGCTTAAGATAAGCATAATGCGGTACTGCGTTAAAACGAGCGAAGGCCGTTCTTCCGAGTAGTGCTTGATAGCTGCTTCGGAATGGAGCGATGTCGAAGGTTAACTTTTCACTTCGGAAGTTGTCGGGAGAACCGAATACAACCTCTAGTACTAGAGAGCCCGTGCAGCGGGCCTCTGGGCCTGGTATTACTCCTTTAAAGGTAGTATTGCTTTGGTTAATCCTTGTCGGGTTTATCCCCATTTTGCGGACTGTGTCCTGATATATCAGATTGAGACTACTGCCGCCATCCATAAGGACTCGGGTGAGATGGTATCCGTTAATTATTGGGTCTAGAACCAAGGCAGCAGATCCTCCGTGCCGGATACTATCCGGGTGATCCCTACGATCGAAAGTGATCGGGCAGGCCGACCAAGGGTTGAATTTGGGGGTGACGGGCTCCATGGCGCATACATCTCAGAGTGCGCGTTTGCTCCTCCTCTTCATTGTTTGACCTCTGGCGGGAATTTTTTCTGTCCCCCAGTATTTTGTCGGCGAGGCTCATCCTCGTCTTCACTTGGTGTCTCCCTCCCCTTGTGTTCGGCGTTTAGCTTACCGGCCTGCTTGAAAACCCAGCATTCTCTGTTGGTGTGATTCGCAGGTTTGTCGGAGGTGCCATGAATCTGACATAATCTGTCTAGAATCTTGTTTAGGCTGGACAGTCCATCTCTGCTACCTTTAAATGGCTTTTTCCGTTGACCGGATCGTGAGCCCCTGAGTCCGGCATTCACCGCTGTGTTGTCTGGGCTGTCTTCATTGTTTCGATGCTTGCTTTTGTTGCGTCGTGGTTTTCCATTGCCATCCCTAACTTCGGATGTGCCTGGGTCGCTGGTGCCGCTACGGGCCAGCCAACTATCTTCGCCCGCGCAAAAGCAGGTAATAAGGCCTGTCAGGGCTGCCATTGTCCTCGGTTTTTCCTGTCCGAGGTGTCTAGCGAGCCATTCGTCCCGGACACTGTGCTTGAAAGCTATTAAAGCTTCAGCGTCCGGGCAATCGACGATTTGATTCTTCTTAGTGAGGAATCTGTTCCAAAGCTTTCGGGTTGACTCTCCAGGCTGTTGAATTATATGACTTAAATCGTCTGCATCTGGAGGTCGGACATAGGTCCCTTGAAAATTAGCCCTAAAAGCATCCTCAAGCTCTTCCCAACTCCCAATTGAGTTTTCGGGGAGGCTCTTCAGCCAATGCCGAGCTGGTCCTTTCAACTTGAGGGGCAAGTATTTGATGGCGTGGAGATCATCTCCGCGAGCCATATGGATATGAAGTATAAAGTCCTCAATTCAGACCCCAGGGTCTGTCGTTCCGTCGTACGCCTCTATGTTCACGGGTTTGAATCCCTCTGGGAATTCGTGATCCAGCACCTCATCGGTGAAGCATAGGGGGTGCGCGGCACCCCTGTACTTGGACGTGTCATGACGTTCTGACGGTTGTAGTGTTAGGTTTTGATTCTGTGCCGGAGCGCGCTTCCTAGATCCATAGATGGACCTGGTCATACCGACATCGTTAGCCGCCCTATCGCGGCCATGGGGTGGTCGATCCGGCTGATTGGCCGTTTTATTTTTCGGCTGTGTGGGCTCTAAAGCCTCGTCATCGAATTCAGGCAGCAGCTTGCGCTTTGGATAGCTCTTTGTGTGGCGACTGCCACCGTACTTTTCTGCAGTGTCGAGCACTTTGTTCCATCTACTGTTGAGTGTATTTTGCACAGCCTTGAGCCTTTGTTTCTGCTTCTTTAGGCTCCTCGCGGTGGCAAGAAGCCTTCTATGGAGGTTCTCTTGCTCCAAGTGCCTTTCCGAGATGATGTGTGCATCATTGTCCGGACTGTTCTCCTCTCCGGAGACAGGTTGATTAGTTTTACCCTAGGCGTCACCGTTGTCGGACGGCGGCTCCGTACTATGTTCGCCGTCCGCTGGCTCGTCTTGCTCTGTCGCTGGGTCCATGTGGTCGTTGTTTCTTCTGGAGTCGACCGGGGTGTTATTTTTGCTTGCGCTGTTGTCGCTGTTTTTGCCGAGGCGGGATTTGGAGCGGCCCCTACGCCGTCACTTTGGTTTCTTCTCGAGGGAACTATCCTTCGCTGCATCCTTCCGTTCCTTGTCGTTGTTTTCTTTGGGTGTATCCACCATATATATATATCGTGTGATGAGGTGGCAGTCCAGCGCCCTGTGGGCGGTGGTTCCTGTTCGTCTCCTGCATCGTCGTTCGTACCGTCGATGTCTTCGGAGCCGAAATCGAGCATGTCGGTTAAATCATCGACAGTGGCTACTACGTGGGTGGTGGGTGGGGAGCGAATTTCTTCGTCATCTGCATCCAACTCTAGCCGGACATAGTTCGGCCAAGGGTCTCCTGGCAAGGAGAGAGACCTTAATGAGTTTAGCACGTCACCCAGTGGTGAGTGCTGAAAGATATCCGCGAAGGAAAACTCCATGATCGGTGCCCAATCAGATTCGATTGGCACGGACGCAGACGGTTCGGAGCCCGTGGCCGGGGACGAATCCAAGTGTCCGGCAGCACAGGTCTCATAGGAAGTGAAGTCAGCATTCGGCTCTATCGCCGCTGAGTGCACGGCCTTCATGGCAGGGTCCATACACCCGTCCTCGGACGGCGCAATCTGTTCCGGATTGAGGGCCGGAGTAGTTGCAGGTGTGATCTCCCGAACACTGTCCGACGGCAGAGCTAAGTCATGCTCGTCGTGACTGTGCGGCGCACCTGACATGGGCTCGAATCCGTCGAAGATCAAGTCTCCGCGGATGTCGGCGGTATAGTTCAAGTTTCCAAACCTGACCTGATGGCCAGGAGCGTAGCTCTCGATCTGCTCCAGATGGCCAAGCGAGTTGGCCCGCAGTACGAAGCCGCCGAATACGAAGATCTGTCCGGGGAGGAAAGCCTCGCCCTGGATCGCATCGTTGTTGATGATCGAAGGAGCCATCAAGCCTTTATCGCGACGGCACAGTGGAACTCTCAATGAAAGCACCAATGTCGGTGTCAAAACCGGCGGATCTCGGGTAGGGGGTCCCGAACTGTGTGTCTAAGGCGGATGGTAACAGGAGGCGGGGGACACAATGTTTACCCAGGTTCGGGCCCTCTTGATGGAGGTAATACCCTACTTCCTGCTTGATTGATCTTGATGATATGAGTATTACAAGAGTTGATCTACCACGAGATCGTAGAGGCTAAACCCTAGAAGCTAGCCTATGATTATGATTGTTCTTGTCCTACGGACTAAACCCTCCGGTTTATATAGACACCGGAGGGGGCTAGGGTTACACAGAGTCGGTTACAAGGGAGGAGATCTACATATCCGTATTGCCAAGCTTGCCTTCCACGCAAAGGAGAATCCCATCCGGACACGGGACGAAGTCTTGAGTCTTGTTCTTCATAGTCCAACAGTCCGGCAGAAGTATATAGTCCGGCTGTCCGAGGACCCCCTAATCCAGGACTCCCTCACATGGGCTGGAAGTTAAAACGGGCTGGAATTATATTGGACGGCCCAGATGACGCTACTGGGCCTAATTCGGATAGGCCATAAACGGACCCTGGGTTAGCGCGCTGTAAATGGGCTGTAAATGGGCTATATTCGAACATGTCGTTAACAGGCTTGCCGTGGGCCGGCCCGCCACCTTTTGACCAAGTAAAATGGGCCGGCCTTTTCACAGGAATGGGCCTCTGTTGGGCCATGCCACGTGTCGACGTATCATAGGCGCTTTGGGTCCAATGTGTGGATGACATCTGTCCCAACGGTGAGCCGACACGTGTTTCCTCCAGCCAACGATGATTTTACACGTGGAAAATCCCCATTGGTCGGGGCTGTTTACGGGTTATCGGATCCAAAACCGGACCCGATAGCTTAACGGTGTTCTGTTACGATGGATGCCACGTGTCGGTCACCCTTGATGAAAGCACTTCTGTGACGCGCGATTTATCGTCATGGAACTGGACACTTCCGTGATGATAAATTTGGTAATGTCATGGAACACTTCTACGACAGCACAGGTATGACTATCTTGATTCTGTCATAAGATCGTCATGGATGTACATGCATGACAGAAAACGTGACCTACTATGACAAACACGTATCATCACGGAAGTGTTTTTTTTGTAGTGAGACTATCTTGACTTGATCCTCCCCGGCACGGCGCCAGAAATTCCTTTTGATGCAGCTTGAAGCTACGTCGGTATTTCCCCAAAGAGGAAGGGATGATGCAGCACAGTGGCGGTAGGTATTTCCCTCAGTTATGAGACCAAGGTTATCGAACCAGTAGGAGAACCAAGCAACACAACGTAAACAGCCCCTGCACACAAATAACAAATACTCGCAACCCGACGTGTAAAAGGGGTTTTCAATCCCTTTCGGGTAGCGGCGCCCCAAGATAAGCAAACGGACGTGAATAAATTGTAGTAGATTGATAGATCGAACGCCAAATAAAATAAAAAAGAATAAATTGCGGCAAGGTATTTTTGTATTTTTGGTTTAATAGATCTGGAAATAAAATCAAAGGAAAAGTAGATGCAAAGGCAAATAATATGAGAAAGAGACCCGGGGGCTGTAGATTTCACTAGTGGCTTCTCTCGAGAAAAATAGCAAACGGTGGGTAAACAAATTACTATTGGGAACTTGATAGAACTTCAAATAATCATGACGATATCCAGGAAATGATCATTATATAGGCATCACGTCCAATATTAGTAGACTGACTCCTTCCTGCATCTACTACTATTACTCCACACATCGACCGCTATCCAGCATGCATCTAGTGTATTAAGTTCATGGGGAAACGGAGTAATGCGATAAGAATGATGACATGATGTAGACAATATCTATTTATGTAGAAATAGACCCCATCGTTTTATCCTTAGTAGCAACGATACATATGTGTCGGTTCCCCTTCTGTCACTGGGATCAAGCACCGTAAGATCGAACTCACTACAAAGCACCTCTTCCCATTGCAAGATAAATAGATCAATTTGGCCAAACAAAACCCAAATGTCGGAGAAGAAATATGAGGCTATAAGCAATCATGCATATAAGAGATCAAAGAAACTCAAATAACTTTCATGGATATAAAAAGATAGATCTGATCATAAACTCAAATTTCATCCGATCCCAACAAACACACCGCAAAAAGAGTTACATCATATGGATCTCCAAGAGACCATTGTATTGAGAATCAAACGAGAGAGAGGAAGCCATCTAGCTACTAACTACGGACCCGAAGGTCTACAAAGAACTACTCACGCATCATCGGAGAGGCACCAATGGAAGTGGTGAAACCCCTCCGTGATGGTGTCTAGATTGGATCTGGTGGTTCTGGACTCTGCGGTGGCTGGAATTGATTTTCGTCGAATCCCCTAGGGTTTCTGGAATATTGGGGTATTTATAGAGCAAAGAGGCGGTCCAGGTGGCAGCCGAGGTGGGCACAACCCACCAGGGCGCGCCTGGGCCTCCTGGCGCGCCCTGGTGGGTTGTGCTCCCCTCGGAGCACCCCCCAGGCGCTGCCTTGGCCCATTGGGTGTCTTCTGGTCCATAAAAAATCTCCGTGAAGTTTCGTTGCATTTGGACTCCGTTTGGTATTGATTTCCTGCGATGTAAAAAAACATGCAGAAAATAGCAACTGGCACTTGGCACTATGTCAATAGGTTAGTACCAAAAAATGATATAAAATGACAATAAAATGATTATAAAACATCCAAGGTTGATAATATAACAGAATGGAACAATCAAAAATTATAGATACGTTGGAGACGTATCAATGATTTACTCTTTATCATACTAACCCATCTCATGAAGTTCCGTTAAGTTTTGTGTGATTGAAGTTTTCAAGTTTTGGGTGAGATATCGATACGAGGAGAATAAGTAGTGGAAAGACCCTAAGCTTGGGGATGCCCAAGGCACCCCAAGGTAATATTCGAGGAAGACTCTAGTGCCTAAGCTTGGGGATGCCCCGGAAGGCATCC
Organism: Triticum aestivum; assembly: GCF_018294505.1. Taxonomy (NCBI): domain Eukaryota; kingdom Viridiplantae; phylum Streptophyta; class Magnoliopsida; order Poales; family Poaceae; genus Triticum; species Triticum aestivum. Next base: position 615,521,787 of record NC_057802.1, on the reverse strand, counting down.
CCTCTTTCGTCTTCAAAACTATCGGTATACCTTACTCGGAGCTATATTTTTATTCGTCACATGATATGTGTTGGAGTGTATTTTCATTTTACTTGTTGTTTGAATAAAATCATTGGATCTGAAATCTTGAATGAGAGAGAGTCTCCCATGGCTAGTTAATTATTTGACTACTCATTGATCTTCACTTATATCCTTTTGAAGTAGTTTGTTGTTTACTCTCCTTCTTCACTTATATTCCATGAGTAAATGGTTGAATGAATTGAATATGATAAATCTGAAATTATATATGTTTCATATGCTTATCCCATGCGGAGTAATGACTTCACATATAAGAAGTATAGGTGGTAAAATTTATTGAAAGTTAGCAAACACAACATTGGTCACTTGAACAATTCATGAAAGAATATTGAAGGAAGAGAGATTTTTTCGCATATAAATATACTATCTTGGACATCTTCTATGATTGTGAGCCCCATTAATTATTTTCAAACTTGAGCAAATTAGTTGAAGTTGGACAAGGAAGACAGCGCAATGAGTTATGTTTGGGTATATTTGCATAGAAGTTATATTGTTATGGATCCTCTAACATGTGGTGCTTGCTTAGGATCTTTTGGTAGCCAAAATTTTGTACTAAGTAGATATACTACTTGTGCACCCAAACCCCTTAAACCCCGTTTCATGCCATGAGTGTCCACCATATCTACCTATGGATTGGATAAGATCCTTCAAGTAGTTGTCATCGGTGCAAAAGGCAATAAAAATTGCTCCTAAATATGTATGATCTTTTATTCTAAGGGAAAATAAGCGTTGTACGAACTTGTGATAGTAAAGAAATAAAAGCGACGGCCTGCATAGTAAAGGTTGCTACCACAAAGGGCAATACAACGTGACGTTACTTTGCATTAAGAGTTTGCACATCCAAAAATTAAAAGCGGATGACAACCTCTGCTTCCCTCTACCAAGGGCCTATATTTTACTTTCATGTATTTACTTTTATGCAAGAGTCAATAGTATTCCTTCTTATTTCAACCTCAATTATTCTTTAGTTGGCAAGCATCACGTGGTGGGGAAAGATCCAAGCATATATGGCCATTCCAATATATTTGATCATGAATTATTATTGTTGACAATTATCTATATGATAAGTTGGGAGGCGAAACATTAAGCCCCTATCTTTCTCTGTGTTCGACGGATGCTATTTGTTCTAAAAATATGCTTTGAGTGTTAGCAATCCTGGAAGACTATATGATAGTTGACTATGTGGAATTTGCTAAATCAAAGATCTTACATTGACCCTTCCTGAAAATAAGATGAATTGAATTGTTTGGTGACTCAGAACATAGTTTGCTAGTTTTCAAGAAACTTTATGGCCTATACTTTAACATGTGAATAGCTTGTTACTTGATCATGAGAAGTTTTATGAGATGAGCTACTGTTTATGATATATAATGATGCTATAAAAAATGTGTGGAGCTATCATTGATCAAACTTATGCACTATGCTAGCATTCACACTTCATAAATTATGTCTTTTATCATTTACCTACTCGAGGACGAGCAGGAAAGCTTGGGGATGCTAATACGTCTCCAACGTATCTATAATTTATGAAGTATTCATGCCATGTTTACAACAATTTTATATGGTTTTGTTATGATTTGATTAGAACTAACCTGGACTGACGTTGTTTTCAGCAGAACTACTGTGGTGTCGTTTTTTGTGCAGAAATAAAAGTTCTGGGAATGGGCTGAAAATTTACGGTGATTTTTTATGGACCAAAAGAGACCCCCGAAGAACAAGAGGTGGACCATAAGCTTCACAAGGAAGCCACAAGCCAAGGGGCGCGCCCACCCCCCCCCCCCCCACCAGGGTGCGCCCCTACGGCTTGTTGCTGCCTCGTGGACCCCCTTGACATGAGACCGACGCCAAAAATTCCTATAAATACCAAAACCCCTAGAAAGAAACCTAGATCAGAAGTTCCGCCACCGCAAGCCTCTGTACCCACAAAAAATCAATCTAGGCCCTCTCTGGCACCCTGTTGGAGGGGGCCATCATCACCGAAGGCCACGGAGGAGGAATTCAGAGGGGGGCATCATCACCATGGAGGCCAAGGACCAGAGGGAGAACCTCTCCTCATCTAGGGGCTGGGAGGCCATGGAGGAGGAAGCACAAGGGGGAGACCCTCTCGCTCTCTCTCTCTCTCTGTGTGTCACCGGAGTGCCGCCGGGGGAACCATCGCCGTGGTGATCGTCTTCATAAACATCACCATCCTCATCACCTTCCTCATCTCTTTTAAGCGGTCCACTCTCCCGCACCCCACTGTAATCCCCTACTTGAACATGATGCTTTATTCCACATATTATGATCCAATGATGTGTTGCCATCCTATGATGTTTTGAGTAGATTTCTTTTGTCTTTTGGGTTGATTGATAATCTAGATTGGTTTGAGTTGTATGTTTTATTTTGGTGTTGTCCCATGGTGCCTTACGTGCCACGCACACGTGAAGGATTCCCGCTGTAGGGTGTTGCAATACGTTCATGATTCGCTTATAGTGGGTTGCTAGAGTGATAGAAGCTTAAACCCGAGTAAGGGGGTTGTTGTGTATGGGATAAAGGGGACTTGATACTTTAATGCTATGGTTGGGTTTTACCTTAATGATCTTTAGTAGTTGCGGATGCTTGCTAGAGTTCCAATGATAAGTGCATATGATCCAAGTAGAGAAAGTATGTTAGCTTATGCCTCTCCCTCATATAAAATTGCAATAATGACTACCAATCTTGTTAACAATTGCCTAGGATAATTCTGCACATCGATCCATCATTATTCCACACTCGCTATTTATAATATATAGTAATATATTTTAACTTTATGCTAACGGCACCTATTTTTATATTTTAGTTCTCCAGTATCATGCAAAGCTATCCTCTTCATACCCACAACGTAGTTTTATTTTTCCTTTCTAGATGGAAGCAAACGTTCGGTGTATGTAGAGTCGTATCAGTGGCAGATAGCACTTGAGAGAATATTGATCTTACCTTTAGCTCCTTGTGGGTTCGACACTCCGGACTTATCACTTCCACCTTTGGAAATTGCTACGATGATTCCTTGCACTTGGGGATTATCAGTAACAAACCAACGACCGGTCTCATACATTCCTGTTCTTTTCATGCTCAACAGAGTGGTAACTGATCTTGTCTCCGTCTTCTCTTTAAACCACATATGCTGGAGTTGGCAGGCAATGCGGCCAAGGACAGCAAGAAGACCTGCATCATGACACGCCACCTGCTTCTCGCCACTCGCAACGACGAGGAGCTCTCCGACCTGCTTGACGGCATCACCATTGCCTGGAGTGGCGTGTTGCCCAACATCCACTCTGTGTTGTTCTCCAAGAAGGCCAACATGAGCTAGCACATCAACTTCGAACAGAATATGAGAATAATATATCTCTGCCATTTGTTTACCTTACGAATTTTTGCTTAGCTTGGATTCTCATACCAAGAAAAGAAGTAATGGTGTTTCCCTTTTTTTCTAAACATAAACTTTGTTTTCCATTTTTTTCCCATAACGCGCATCCGCGGGCGGACCCGGTTGTCCCTTATCTATCCTCATAAATACAGATTAATTCTTCGCATCTTGTGTTGTGTAATGACATTCTTCTATTGGATCATAATGGAGAAATATCTCATTCCCATATAACATCTAGTACAATTAATACTTACAACACGACCCATATCAATTTTTCAGTGACAGTGCAGTTATACAGCACCATAGCCCACTACAAAATGAATGTAATCATGTATCTATGAGATGCCATAAGCATATTCATTCCAGTTATTATTCCCCCGCTATCAATTAATGCCATATATCGAAAGATGGTTCCCTCTTTCTGTTCACAAAAACACATCCAAGGCAAGGCAAAGCATAGCCCAGTGAAAATAGGGCAAAAAAGCAAGGCAAAGCTATTCTAACATAGCTAAAAAAATTTGGGGGGCAACTACAGATGGTTCCCTTTTTTATGTAATGTTTATGCCAAATGGAGCCCAATAATATGTCCCCCGGATAAAGGTCTCGTGCCTATGATGGATCCTGTTCACTTCCTACTCAGCCACTCAGGTGTTTTGTAGTTTGTTCAGAATTAAGACAAATTTCATGTGCATTTTTTATGGTATTAAACATTTTTCAACATTACGCATACATTTTTATGAAAATGTCACAAACACATTTTTGAAACAAGTGAGCTCTAAAAATGTAAGTTACATTTTTTTAGAATTATGCGAAATGTTTTAATGCATGTAGAATTTTTTTTTAAACATCTGGTATTTTATTAATTTCACACAAAAAATCATACAAATGATTAGCATTTTTCTAAACATGTTTTAAAAAATAGAATGCAGGACTAACATTTTTTAAGATTCTACGCAGAGTATATTTCTATATATATATATGTATGTGTAAAAAAAATTCCTTATCTAACATGAATACTAAATTTGTTCCCTTTGTAACATTTCCATTCATTTTGACCACTAACGGTGTTAAATGACACATGAGAAGACGATTTTACCCCTCATGCAACTCGTGACTAATATTATTCACATATTAAACAACAGTAAATTTTTCTGTTGTTCAATGCAAATTTGGGCAAAACCTCCCCTGTAAACATGCAAAAATACATATCATAGATTTAAATTATTTGACAATTTAGTTCAAAAATTGGGCAGAACCTTCCCTGTAATTTGATGCATATTCCGATCACACAATTCACATATACATATTTTTCAATAATCATATTCAGATTTGCATGTAAATATCTAGGATCACATCCAAGTAAACATATATAACTTACAACATACCCAGGTTCACACATATTACTCCAAGTCCACACATACAGCATACTCTACATCACAAGAGCAACACAAAAGGAATGTCATCATATCTAGGTTCGCATACTAGTCCAAGTCCATACATACATGATATGGACTGCACAAAAGTGACTAAAGGTTCACATACATGAGTCCAAGTCCACACAATATGACATGAGTAGCAACAAAAGTGATTTGAAGTGAAGGAAATCAGATGAAGTTCACAAGCTAAGCCTTCGTTTGCTTCTTGTGCTCATTGTGGGGCTTGCTGGGTTAGTTTTTTTGCTTCTAGTGCCCATCGCAGGGCTGTCAAATGGCACCATAGGCCGGCCAGCTACAACTTTGAACAAGGGTGAATGCATGAAGAATCCATGGTTAGATTCGGGCCACTGGGTCTTGTCATACATAGCAGGGATTAGTTGGCTATAAGCTGCTCTAAACTTGTCAATGGAGTAATACGAGTCCACATAATTTTGTATATGCGCATTGACAAGTGATGTGGTGAATGCTAGAGCATGTTTGCAAGGAAGGCCGGAAACTTGTCATTGTCTACAATAACATGTGTTGTCATGCAAGTTGATGACAAACCTAAACCCGATGCCTCCCAATTGAGTAACTTCAGCAACTTCTTCCTTGCTTTCTACCACCTCCAAGTTTAACTCTCTACTCGTTGCGTTCTACTTCTTAATTATGTGGGGCAAAATTAAGCCAACCAACTTCTTTGCTACTTTTCTTCGGCGATTCCACATGATCATAATCATCTGCCTAAGCTTGTCCATTAAGTCGTTCAACTTCAAAGACTTGTGTTGCTTAATCCAATTATTGAAGCACTATGCCAGGTTGTTGGTTACATAGTCCACCTTGCAAATGGTTGAGAACTGACTCCTATTCCACAACCTAGTGTGCCACTTCCTAAGATGTGCAGTTGCCGCTGGCTTTGCTGTCTCCATTGCAACCCAATTTTTCTCAAATATATATGTGCTCCATGAGTAAGCTGCAGCCCAAAGGTGGTTATCAAATACCTTTCCATGATATTTTTTCTTGAACTTTGACACCAAGTGAAACATGCACTCCCTATGTTCTACCTCTGGGAAAACTTCCTTTACCCCTGTCATCATCGCCTTCCCGACATCAGTGCTTATGGCTAAACCCCTTGGTGATCCAATGGCTTGCATAAGCAATTGCATGAACCAGATCCAATTCTCATTTGTTTCAGAATGAAAAATTCCAAAACAAAGTGGATACATCCAATTATGGCCATCTATAGCGGTAGCACTAGCCAGCTGCCCCTTGAACCTGCCTGTTAAGAATGTGCTACCTACTGCCAAATACCGCCTGCAACCAGTAAGGAATCCGTCTATGCAAGGTTTCAAAGCAAAGAAGAACCTTCTAAACCTGATTTTTCCTTTTATAGTGTAATGATCAATCTGAACTATGCTACCGGGGCAAGAGATTTCAACTTGTGCTTTAAACCTATACAAATTGTCAAAGATGCTATCCCAATCACCATACAGTTCTTTCAAAACTAGCTTCTTACCCATATATACTCTCTTGTAGTGGAGGTCAACCTTGTGGTGCTCTTTAGTCTTCTTGTGCGATGTCTTCGCTCCGAGAGTAGCATCTTCAATCGGTCAATCTTTCACCTTATCATATACCCAATGCTTGGTTCCATTGTTCATCTTTTTCCTTCTTGTACTAGAGCAATCATCACCACATGGGTTTTTCTTCACCTTCAAAAGAGAAAACAGATGTAATTAGCTAAAAAACTTAACAATTATGCAAGAAATGTTCACAAATGGTTGAACAATTACCATTACAGTACACTTATCCTCTGTCATAGAAGCATGTATCCTCCATGGACAATTATCTGCATCCCATCTTGAACAATAGCTCCTAAACCGATGAGGTGTACTATACTCGGTATTATACTCAAATTCACGTTCGATTGCATGCTGAGAAAGTGCCAACTTGAACACTTCATGATGGGACATGTAAAGCATTTTGTCATTGGAGGATCTAATTTGTCATACTCTACATGTGGAGTATGCTCTGCCTCATGCAACTCCTCCTCATCCAGCCTCCTCTACTTCATCATCCTCTACTTCACTCTCAACCTCGCTGTCATCCTCAAAAACAAAGTCTTTGTCCTTTTCTTTATTAGGACAAAGAACCACATTTAAGGGCATAGGTTCATCCACTTCATACATATTCTCCTCATCAACACTAACATGCTTATTCTCTGATCTTGGGTTGCGAATGTAAGTATCATCCTCTTGTTCTGTACTGTCATTAGGTTGGCTATGCACATCACTATGCCACTCGTTGATAGGCTCATATGGTTCAGACGGATCACAATATGCAATACTAATATGCAACACCTTTGTCTCTAAGTGTTTCTCAAACATAAGCATTAAATCTTGGTCAGATTTTACTTCTGGACAAATGTTTAAAGCATCATCATAGTACTCCACATGTGCAGCTTCTAAATAACTCGGAGAGTACTACTCTACAACTGATTCAACCAAATCCTTTTAGTTTGTCAAGTCACAATCAATGACCTTCTCAAAACAAAAACATCAGATATCTTTTCGAGCTTTTTTTGTTACCAAAAAAATTATGTTTTAGCAAATAACTTGAATTTGGATCCATCCAGTGAACTAAAGAGAAAATTAATTAAAATTAAGTGAACGAACCTAAGCATGAGTATTGCTAAACAGTTTTGATCATTAACTGAAATTAAGTGAACAAACCTATGCATGAGTAATCCTAGACGGTTTAGATCATTGCTACAAGTATAACGGCTCTGAATGATCATTGCTATTACTACAAACATCATAGATACCTACTAAGTGCCATGAACTTACCCATCCGGACACGCCCATTAAGGCTGAACATTGTTTAATAGACGGTGAACATTTTTCTGAATACATGTTTGAACATTGGCCAAATTAACATTGTACATTATTTTATATGCATAGTAAAATTTTCAAGTAACACATTAAACATTTTTCCATGAACATTTTTATAATGCAGAAATATCTCCTTCTCATATAACATATAGTGCAATTAATACTTACAGTGTGACCCATATCAAAGTTTCACTTACAGTGAAGTTATACAGCACCATAGCCCACTACAAAATGAATGTAATCATGTATCTGCCAGATGCCATAAGCATATTCATTCCAGTTATCCCCCCCCCCCCCCCCCCCCGGCTATGAATTAATGCCATGTACCGACAGATGGTTCCCTCTTTCTTTTCACAAACACACATCCAAGACAAGGCAAAGCACAAACACAGAGAAAACAGGGCAAAAAGCAAGGCAAAGCTATTCTAACCCAGCTAAAAACTTTTGGGGGGCAACTGCAGATGGTTCCCTTTTTTAAATAATGTTTATGAGAAATGAAGCCCAATAATGTGTCCCTCGGCTAATGGTCTCGTGCCTATGGTGGATCATGTTCGCTTCCTACTCAGCCACTCAGGTGTTGTTGCTGTTTGTTCGGAACGAAGACAAATTTCATGTACATTTCTAATGGTACTAAACACTTTCTAACATTACGTATACATTTTTATGAAAATGTCACAAACACATTTTTGAAACCTGTTAACAATTTGTATAAATGTAACTTACATTTTTTAGGATTATGCAAAATGTTTTCATGCATGTAGATTTTTTTAAACGTTCGATATTCTATTAATTTAACAAAAAGATTTATACATATGATTAGCATTTTTCTATACTCATTTAAAAAATAGAATGGATGATTAACATTTTTTAAAATTCTATGCAAAGTAATTTTCCATATATATGTGTGTTTAGAATATTATGAAAAATAAAGAAATTAGAAAAACAAAAAAGGATATGAAAAATGTGAATAATAAACGGAAGGAAAAAACAAAAATACATGATGTAATATAGCAAGTGGTTACTGGGCAGGCCCGACACATGATCCTTGTAGGTGAGCTTCAATAGGACTCGCAACAGGCGGCACATAGCCGTGCCCGTCGATGGAACGCTGCGAACTGGTTTTAGAACCTTCCGCGCGGTTGTGTTTTCTCTATAGTTTTTCATTCTTTTTTTGTTTTTTCCGTTGTTACTTCTAGTTTTCCATCATTCTTCATTTTCGTTTTCCATTGGTTTCTATTTTTGATTTTTATTTAATTTCCTCTTTGTTAGTTTCTCCTTTTTTATATAGTCGGATGTTTTAAAAAAAAACACATTTGAACATTTTTGCATAAAGCTTGAACACTACTTAATAGACGGTGAACATTGTTCTGAATACATGTTTGAACATTTTTTCATGAATATTTTTGTAAATGTACAAACATTTGAAAAGCACTTGAATATTGTTTTTAATGTCACAGACTTTTTTTTGAATTGTACAAAACATTTTCTAAATTAGACGAACATTATTTTAACATTGTAAAAATATTTTCTTAAAGCATAACGAACATATTTTTTTTAATGTGGGAACTTTTATTAAAATGTCACCAACATTTTTTTGTTTCTCGCACTGGGCAGGTTTTTTCTGGTATTTTAGTTTTTCTCGGTTTCTAGTTTTTTCAGGATTTTTTGTTTTCTAGTTTCTTTCAATTTACGTCCGTTAAAACTCGGGTGTGTTGTGTGGAGCACATGTGTGCTTCATGTGGAGTATGGGTGTGTTGTGCTTTCGGATGGGGCACATGTTTGCCGAACTCTGCGAGGAAACCACATTTATACTTCTTTGCAAGGGAACCATAAGTTCGCCTACTTGAGAAGCATAGTTATGCTTCTGCGAGGGCTGACACACTTTTGGTCATAAATTTTAGCCTGGTGTGCTTCCATCCCCTCATGATAAACTTTTTATTGCATCCAAGTCAAAAGGTGAGGATCTACTTTTTCATTCCTTTCTTCGGTATATGGATTGGCAATGCGCATGGAAACAAAATAGTTCTTATTGACCTCCTTGTAGTCACCCCTAGATTCGTATGTATTTTGGGAGCTTGTCCTTCTTGATCTTCTTCACGGGATGCCTTTTCTTGTTGAGCGCTTCATGACATGACTCAGTTTCTTGATTGGTGCGAGAAATTGTTGGATTTTTTCCTGTCAATCATACCTAAAACAAAAAGGGATTTCAAAAAATAACAATGCAAAAAAAATCTTCGTCGTGAAAAATATTCTAACCTTCCCCCTCCCTAATTTCCGAATTCAGTTCCCACATTAATGGAAACAAAGCGAGGACAGAAGATTCTCAAATCCTGATTAGTCCATCTGATCCTCCCACAGATCACGCACCCGAGCTAATCGTAGCCACTCGAATCTTCCAAATCCAACGACAAAGACTATTGGTGACACGGATCGCACTAGCTGAGCCAATCCTAGCCGCTTGCACCTTCCAGATCCGATGGTGGAGAACGCTGGTCACACGGATCACACACCTCCCATGGATCGTGCCCTCCGAGTCGATCCCTACCGCCCGCCCTCCCAGATCCGATGGTGGCGACCGCACGTCACACGAATCGTGACCCTCTTTTGCTTCTTGTGCTCATTGTAGGGCTGGTTGGGTTAGTTTTTTTTGCTTATAGTGACCATTGTTGGGCTGTCAAATGACACTATAGGACGACTTTCATCCTTTTAGCAAGCTCCATCTTCTTTGTGGCCCTTACCTTCCCTGATCTGCACTCGTCCATGTATGACAGCAGTAATTTTAGAGCAAATAACAACGTGAACTATGCATAATATGTGATATCAACATTCAGAATTAGCAAAGGTCACCTTTTACACCCTTTTCCATTGTTCTTATTTGTAGTCTCCAAATTTTGGCTATGTTTTCCCTTCTTCTTGGTTGTAATTTGGCTATGGATTAAATGAATACACACAAATCAAACTCAGTTTTCATCTCGCACAAATAAACTCAGTTTTCATCTGGCACAAATCAAACTCGGTTTTCATTTGCAACATGCATAGGTGTAGAATTTCTAACCTTGGTGGAAAATACATAGCGGCTGGAGTTGGCGGGCAACGCGGTCAAGGACAACAAGAAGACCTGCATCATGAGACGCCACCTGCTTCTCGCCACTCCCAATGATGAGGAGCTCTCCAACCTGCTTGAAGGCATCACCATTGCCTGCAGTGGCGTGTTGCCCAACATCCACTCTGTGTTGTTCTCCAAGAAGGTCAACATGCACTAGCATATCAACTTCAAACAGAATCCAGGAATAATATATCTCTGCCATGTGTTTACCTTACGAGTTTTTGCTTGGCTCGGATTCTCATACCAAGAAAAGAAGTAATGACGATTCCCTTTTTTCTAAACATAAACTTTGTTTTCCATTTTTCTCATAATGCGCATCCGCGGGCAGACCCGGTTGTCCCTTATCTATCCTCATAACTACAGATTAATTCTTCACATCTTTTGTTGTGTAGTGACAGTCTTCTACTGGATCATAATGCAAAAATATCTCCTTCCCATATAACATCTAGTACAATTAGTACTTATAGTGCGACCAATATCAAATTTTCGCTTACAGTGCTATTATACAGCACCATATCCCACTACAAAGTGAATGTAATCATATATCTACCAGATGCCATAAGCATATTCATTCCAGTTATTATTCCCCCCGCTATCAATTAATGCCACATACCGACAGATGGTTCCCTCTTTCTGTTCACAAACATGCATCCAAGACAAGGCAAAGCATAGACCCAGTGAAAACAAGGCAAAAGGCAAGGCAAAGCTATTCTAACATAGCTAAAAACTTTTGGGGGGCAACTTCAGATGGTTCCCTTTTTAAAATAATGTTTATGCCAAATGGAGCCCAATAATATGTCCCTCGGATAAAGATCACGTGCCTATGATGGATCATGTTCACTTCCTGCTCAGCCACTTAGGTGTTGTTGTAGTTTGAATGAAGACAAATTGCATGTACACTTTGTAATGGTACTAAACATTTTTTAACATTACATATACATTTTTATGAAAATGTCACAAACACATTTTTGAAACCAGTGAACATTTTCTACAAATGTAACTTACATTTTTAGAATTATGCGAAATGTTTTAATGCATGTAGATTTTTCTTCAAACGTCTGATATTTTATTAATTTCACAAACAAAATCATACACATGATTAGCATTTTTCTATACACGTTTAAAAATAGAATGCATGATTAACGTTTTTCTAAATTCTATGCAAAGTATTTTTCTATATATATGTGTGTGTAAAATTTCTTCCTTATCTAACACGAATACTAGAATTTGTTCCCTTTGTAACACTTCCCTCCATTTTGACCACTAACGATGTTAAATGACACATGAGAAGATGATTTTACCCCTCATGCAACTCGTGACCAATATTATTCACATACTAAAAAGCAATAACTTTTTCTGTTGTTCAATGCAAGACTGGGCAAAACCTCCCCTGTAAACATGCAAAAATACATATCATGGATTTAAATTATTTGACAATTTAGTTCAAAAATTGGGCAGAACCTCCCCTATAATTTGATGCATATTCCTATCCCAAAATTCACATATACATATTTTTCAACAAACTTATTCAGATTTGCACATAAATATCCAGGCTCACATCCAAGTAAACATATATCAGTTACAACATAACCAGGTACACACATATTAGTCCAAGTCCACACATACAACATACTCTACATCATATGAACAACACAAAAGGACCGTCATCATACCCAGGTCCGCATACGTAGTCCAAGTCCATACATACATGATATGGATTGCACAAAAGTGACTTGAGTCACATACATGAGTCCAAGTCCACACAATATGACATGAGCAAGAACAAAAGTGATTTTAAGTGAAAGAAATGAGATGAAGTTCACAAGCTAGGTCTTCTTTTGCTTCTTGTGCTCATTGCAGGGCTGGTTGGTTTAGTTTTTTTTTGCTTCTAGTGCCCATTGTGGGGCTGTCAAATGGCACCATAGTACGACTTTCATCCTTTTTAGCAAGCTCCATCTTCTTTGTGGCCCTTACCTTCCCTGATCTGCACTGGTACATGTATGGCAGCAGTAATTTTAGAGCAAATAACAACATGAACTATGCATAATATGTGATATTAACATTCAGAATTAGCAAAGGTCACCTTTTACGCCCTTTTCCATTGTTCTTATTTGTAGTCTCCAAAGTTTGGTTATGTTTTCCCTTCTTCTTATTTCTAAGCTTTTCTAAGCTCCATCTTCTTTGTGACCCTTACCTTCCCTGATCTGCACTTGTACATGTATGGTAGCAGTAATTATGTTTTCCCTGCTTCTTGGTTGTAATTTCTAAGCTTTGGCTATGGATTAGATGAATACACACAAATCAAACTCGGTTTTTATTTGGCACAAATCAAACTCAGTTTACATTTGCAACAAGCATAGGTGTAGAATTGCTAACCTTGATGGAAAATACATAGCGGCTGCTAGTGCTTCATCACCTCTTGGCACAATGGATGACTCGACCGATTTGGTAGTCTTCCTCCTCTTCTTTTGTGGTTCTCTACACGATCAATAAGAAAGTAGTTAAAATTCATAGTTGATTACAAAACAGAAATGCAAGAGAGTAATTAACATGCAATAAGAAAGTAGAATGCATAGTTGATTACCTCACATCCATCAAATTAGCAATGTTAATTACCCTTCTTGCACTTTTGCCAATGGTGCCCGCATTCCTTACAAATAGGGAATAATTTCTTGACACTTTTCATCTTTTTCTCACTACAACCCTTATGCCTCTCTGTTTGGGGCCGACTAGCTACGGCTTTTAACAAGGGTGGATGCATGAAGAATCCATGGTTAGATTCAGGAGTTGGCCATAAGTTGCTCTAAACTTGTCAATGGAGTAATACGAGTCCACATAATTCTGTATATGCGCATTGACAAGTGATGTGATGAATGCTAGAGCATGTTTGCAAGGAAGGCTGGAAACTTGCCATTGTCTACAAGAACATGTGTTGACATGCAAGTTGACGATAAACCTAAACCCATGAGTAACTTCAGCAACTTCTTCCGAGCTTTCTACTGTTGGGGGACGTAGCGGAAATTCAAAATTTTCTACGCATCACCAAGATCAATCTATGGAGTAATCTAGCAACGAGGGGAAGGGGAGTGCATCTACATACCCTTGTAGATCGCGATGCGGAAGCGTTGCAGGAACGCGGATGAAGGAGTCGTACTCGTAGCGATTCAGATCGCGGTTGATTCCGATCTAAGCACCGAAGAACGGTGCCTCCGCGTTCAACACACGTGCAGCCCGGTGACGTCTCCCACGCCTTGATCCAGCAAGGAGAGAGGGAGAGGTTGGGGAAGACTCCGTCCAGCAGCAGCACGACGGCGTGGTGGTGATGGAGGAGCGTGGCAATCCTGCAGGGCTTCGCCAAGCACCGCGGGAGAGGAGGAGGAAGAGGGGTAGGGCTGCGCTATGAGGGAGATGTTCTCTCGTGTGTATGGCAGCCCCAAAACCTCAAGTATATATAGGGGAGGGGAGGGGCTGCGCCCCCATCTAGGGTTCCCCCCCCCCCAAGGGGTGCGGCCAGCCCTATATGGGAGTTGGGGGCGGCCAAGGGGGGAGAGAGGGGGGCGCCCCACTAGATGGGCCTTAGGCCCATCTGAGCCTAGGGTTTCCCCCTTTCCCCCCTTCCTGCGCCCTGGGCCCCTTGTGGGAGGCGCACCAGCCCACCTAGGGGCTGGTCCCTTCCCACACTTGGCCCATGCAGCCCTCTGGGGCTGGTGGCCCCACCTGGTGGACCCCCGGGACCCTCCCGGTGGTCCCGGTACATTACCGATAGCACCCGAAACTTTTCCGGTGACCAAAACAGGACTTCCCATATATAAATCTTTACCTCCGGACCATTCCGAAACTCCTCGTGACGTCCGGGATCTCATCCGGGACTCCGAACAACATTTGGTAACCACGTATATCTATTCCCTATAACCCTAGCGTCATCGAACCTTAAGTGTGTAGACCCTACGGGTTCGGGAACCATGCAGACATGACCGAGACGTTCTCCGGTCAATAACCAACAGCGGGATCTGGTACCCATGTTGGCTCCCACATGTTCCAAGATGATCTCATCGGATGAACCACGATGTCGGGGATTCAATCAATCCCGTATACAATTCCCTTTGTCTATCGGTATGTTACTTGCCCGAGATTCGATCGTCGGTATCCCGATACCTTGTTCAATCTCATTACCGGCAAGTCTCTTTACTCGTTCCATAACTCACGTCATCCCGTGATCAACTCCTTGGTCACATTGTGCACATTATGATGATGTCCTACCGAGTGGGCCCAGAGATACCTCTCCGTTTACACAGAGTGACAAATCCCAGTCTCGATTCGTGCCAACCCAATAGACACTTTCGGAGATACCTGTAGTGCACCTTTATAGCCACCCAGTTACGTTGTGACGTTTGGTACACCCAAAGCATTCCTACGGTATCCGGGAGTTGCACAATCTCATGGTCTAAGGAACTGATACTTGACATTTAGAAAAGCTCTTAGCAAACGAACTACACGATCTTGTGCTAGGCTTAGGATTGGGTCTTGTCCATCACATCATTCTCCTAATGATGTGATCCCGTTATCAACGACATCCAATGTCCATGGTCAGGAAACCGTAACCATCTATTGATCAACGAGCCAGTCAACTAGAGGCTTACTAGGGACATGGTGTTGTCTATGTATCCACACATGTATCTGAGTTTCCTATCAATACAATTTTAGCATGGATAATAAACGATTATCATGAACAAGGAAATATGATAATAACCAATTTATTATTGCCTCTAGGGCATATTTCCAACATCTACCACCTCCAAGTTTAACTCTCAACTCTTTATGTTCAACTTCTTAATTATGTGGGGCAAAATTGAGCCAACTAACTTCTTTGCTACTTTTCTCCCATGATTCCACATGATCATAATCATCTGCCTAAGCTTGTCCATTAAGTCGTCCAAGTTCAAAGACTTGTGGTGCTTAATCCAATTATTGAAGCACTCTGCCAGGTTGTTGGTTACATAGTCCACCTTGCAAATGGTTGAGAACATATTTTTCAACAAACATATTCAAATTTGCACATGAATATCCAGGCTCACACCCAAGTAAACATATATCACTTACAACATACCCAGGTTCACACATATTAGTCCAAGTCCACACATACAGCATTCTCTACATCATATGAGCAACAAAAAAGGGTTGTCATCATATCCAGGTTCGCGTACGTAGTCCAGGTCCATACATACATGATATGGACTGCATGAAAGTGACTTAAGGTTCACATACATGATTCCAAGTCTGCACAATATGACATGAGCAGCAATAAAAGTGATTTTAAGTGAAAGAAATCTGATGAAGTTCCAAGCTAAGTCTTCTTTTGCTTCTTGTGCTCATTGCAGGGCTGGTTGGGTTAGTTTGTTTTGCTTCTAGTGCCCATTGCAGGGCTGTCAAATGGCACAATAGGACGACTTTCATCCTTTTTAGCAAGCTCCATCTTCTTTGTGACCCTTACCTTTCTTGATCTGCACTTGTACATGTATGGTAGCAGTAATTATAGAGCAAATAACAACATGAACTATGCATAATATGTGATATTAAAATTCAGAATTAGCAAAGGTCACATTTTACACCCTTTTGCATTGTTCTTATTTGTAGTCTCCAAAGTTTGGCTATGTTTTCCCTTCTTCATGGTCGTAATTTCTAAGCTTCGGCTATGGATTAGATGAATACACACAAATCAAACTCAGTTTTCATTTGGCACAAATCAAACTCAGTTTTCATTTGCAACAAGCATAGGTGTAGAATTTCTAACCTTGGTGGAAAATACATAGCGGCTGCCAGTGCTTCATCACCTCTTGGCACAATGAATGACTCGACTGATTTGGTAGTCTTCCTCCTCTTCTTTTGTGGTTCTATACAAGAGCAATAAGAAAGTAGTTAACATGCATAGTTGATTACAAAACACAAATGCAAGAGAGTAGTTAACATCCAATAAGAAAGTAGAATGCATAGTTGATTACCTCACATCCATCAAAGCAGCAATGTCATCTTTGTTTCCCTTCTTGCACTTTTGCCAATGGTGCCCGCGTTCCATACAAATAAGGCATAAGTGCTGGCCACTTTTCCTCTTTGTCTCACTACAACCCTTATGCCTCTCTGTTTGGGGCCGACCAGCTACAGCTTTTAACAAGGGGGGGTGCATGAAGAATCCATGGTTAGATTCAGGCCACTAGGTCTTGTCACACATAGCAGGGATTAGTTGGCCATAAGCTGCTCTAAACTTGTCAATGGAGTAATACGAGTCCACATAATTATGTATATGCGCATTGAAAAGTGATGTGATGAATGCTAGAGCATGTTTGCAAGGAAGGCCGGAAACTTGCCATTGTCTACAAGAACATGTGTTGTCATGCAAGTTGACGACAAACCTAAACCCGTTGCCTCCCAATTGACTGACTTCCGCAACTTCTTACGAGCTTTCTACCACCTCCAAGTTTAACTCTCTACTCTTTGCATTGAACTTCTTAATTAGGTGTGGCAAAATTAAGGTAACTAACTTCTTTTCTACTTTTCTCTAGCGATTCCACATGATCAAAATCATCTTCCTAGCTTTCCCATTAAGTCATCCAAGTGCAAAGACTTGTGGTGCTTAATCCAGTTATTGAAGCACTCTGCCAGGTTGTTGGTTACATAGTCCACCTTGCAAATGGTTGAGAACTCTCCTGGTCCACAACCTAGTGTGCCACTTCCAAAGATATGCAGTTGGCTTTGCTGTCTCCATTGCAACCCAATTTTCTCAAATATATATGTGTTCCATGAGTAAGCTCCAGCCCAAAGGTGGTCATCAAATACGTTTCCATGATACTTACATCAAATGAAACATGCATTCCCTATGTTCTACCTCTCGGAAAACTTCCTTTGCCCCTATCATCACCGCCTGCCCGGCATCAGTGCTTATGGCTAAACCCCTTGGTGATCCTATGTCTTGCCTAAGCAATTGCATGAACGAGATCTAGTTCTCATTTGTTTCAGAATAAAAAATTCCAAAACAAAGTGGATACATCCAACTATGGCCATCTACAGTGGTAGCACTAGCCAGCTGCCCCTTGAACCTGCCTGTTAAGAATGTGTTTTCTACTACCAAATAAGGCGTGCAACCACTATGGAATCCGTCTGTGCAAGGATTCAAAGAAAAGAAGAACCTTCTAAACCTGATTTTTCCTTTTATAGTGTAATGATCAATCAAACTATGCTACCAGGGCAAGAGATTTCAACTTGTGCTTTAAACCTATACAAACTGTCAAAGCTGCTATCCCAATCACCATACAGTTCTTTCAAAGCTAGCTTCTTACCCATGTATACTCTCTTGTAGTGGAGGTCAGCCTTGTGGTGTTCTTTAACCTTCTTATGCAATGTCTTCGCTCCGAGAGTAGCATCTTCAATCAGCCAATCCTTCACCTTATCACATACCCAATGCTTGGTTCCATTCATCATCTTCTCTTTCCTTCTTGTACTAGAGCAACCATGACCACATGCGTTTTATTCACCTTCAAAAGAGAAAACAGATGTAATTAGCTAAAAACACTTAACAATTATGCAAGAAATATTCACAAATGGTTAAAGTTAATCAATTACCATTACAGTACACTTATCCTCCATCGTAGAAGCATGTATTCTCCATGGAAAATTATCTGCATCCCATCTTGAACAATAGCCCCTAAACCGATGAGGTGTACTATAGTCGGTGTTATACTCAAATTCATGTTTGATTGCATGCTGAGAAAGTTCCAACTTGGACACTTTCATACTGGGATATGTAAAGCCTTTTGTCATTGGAGGGCCTAATTTTTTCATACTCTACATGTGCAGTATGCTCTGCCTCATGCAACTCCTCAACCTCCTCTACTCCAGCCTCCTCTACTTCACTCTCAGCCTAGCTATCATCCTAAAAAATATAGTCTTGTCCTTTTCTTTATTAGGACAAAGGACACATTTAAGGGCATAGGTTCATCCACTTCATACATATTCTCCTCATCAACACCAACATGCTCATTCTCAGGTCTTGGGTTGCGAAGGTAAGTATCATCCTCTTGTTCTATATTGTCATTAGGTTGGCTATGCACAACACTATGCCACTCGGTGATAGGCTCATACGGTTCAGAGGTCACAATATGCAATGATAATGTGCAGCACCTTTGTCTCCGAGTGTTTCTCAAACATAAGCATTAAATCTTTGTCAAATTTTACTTCTCGACACATGTTTAAAGCATCATCATAGTACCGCACATGTGCAGCTTCCATATAACCCGGAGGGTACTGCTCTACAATTGATTCAACCAAATCCTTATAGTTTGTCAAGTCACAATCAATTACCTTATCAAAACAAAAACATCAGATGTCTTTTCGAGCTTTCTTTTTATTGCCAAACAATTTGATTTTTAGCAAATAACTTGAATTTGGATCCATCCAGTGAATTAAAGAGAAAAATAACTGAAATTAAGTGAACAAACCTATGCATGAGTATTACTAAAAAGTTTTGATCATTAACTAAAATTAAGTGAACAAACCTATGCATGAGTAATCATAGACACTTCAGATACTAGTATAAAGGCTATGAATGATCATTGCTATTAGTACAAACATCATACAAACCTACTAAGTGACATGAACATACCCATCCGGACACGCCCATAAAGGTTGAACATTTTTTAATAGACGGTGAACATTTTTCTGAATAGATGTTTGAACATTTGCCAATTTTACATTTTACTTTTTTTATATGAACGGTAAATTTTTCTTGTAACACAGTAATCATTTTTCCATGAACATTTTTGTAAATGTGCAAACATTTGAAAAGTGCTTGAACACTATTTTTAATGTCACAAACATTTTTTCTGAATTGTACGAAACATTTTACTAAATTACACGAACATTATTTGACATTCTAGAAATATTTTCATAAAGCATGACGGACATATTTATTTAATACGGTAACATTTTTAAAAAATGCCATGAACATTTTTTTGTTTCTCGCATTGGGCAGGTTTTTCTGTTTTTTTTGTCGGTTACCAATTACTTTGGGATATTTTGTTTTCTAGATTCTTTCAATTTTCGCCTGTCAAAGCTCGGATGTGTTGTTGGAGCGGATGTGTGCTTCATGTGCAGCATGGATGTGTTGTGCTTTCGGATGGGGCGCGTGTGTGCCTCACTCTGCGAGGAAACCACATTTACGCTTCATTGCAAGGGAAGGAAAACTTAGTTCACTTGAGAAGCATAGTTACGCTTCTGCGGGGGTTGAACACTTTTGGTCATAAAATTTAGTCTAGTGTCCTTTCATCACCTCATGATAAAATTTCTATTGTACCCTATTCCAAAAGTGAGGATCTACGTTTTCATTCCTTTCGTCGGTATATGGATTAGCAATGCGCATGGAAACAAAATCATTCTTATTGACCTCCTTGTAGTCACCCCTAATGGTTATGTACTTTGGGGCCTTATCCTTCTTGATCTTCACGGGATGCCTTTTCTTGTTGAGTGCTTCATGACATGCTTGAATTTCTTCATTGGTGCGAGAAATGCTTGGACTTTTCCTGTCAATCATACCAAAAACAAAAAGAGATTGCCAAAACTAACAAAAAAATATCTCTGGTGTGAAAACGAGTCTAACCTCCCCCCCCCCCCTCCCCATTTTCCGACTTCAGTTCCCACATTAAAGGAAAAAACGAATCGAGGACAGAAGATTCTCAAATCCTGATTGGTCCATCCGGTCCTCCCACGGATCACGCCCCCGAGCTAATCGTAACCACTTGAAACTTCTAGATACAATGGCGAAGACCACTGGTGACACGGATCGGACCAGCCAAGCCGATCCTAGCCGCTTACACCTTCCTTATCCAACGGTGGAGAACGCTGGTCATAATGCAAAAATATCTCCTTCACATATAACATCTAGTACAATTAATACTTACAGTGCGACCCATATCAAATTTTTGCTTATAGTGCAGTTATACAACACCATAGACCACTAAAAATGAATGTAATCACGTATCTGACAGATGCCATAAGCATATTCATTCCAGTTATTTCCCCCGCTATCAATTAATGCCATATACCGACAGATGGTTCCCTCTTTCTTATCACAAACACACATCCAAGACAAGGCAAAACATAGACCCTGCGAGAACAGGGCAAAATCCAAAGTAAAGCTATTCTAACCTAGCTAAAAACTTTTGGGGGGCAACTGCAGATGGTTCCCTTTTTAAAATAATGTTTATGCAAAATGGTGCCCAATAATGTGTCCCTCGGATAAAGGTCTCAAGCATATGATTGATCATGTTCGCTTCGTACTAAGCCACCCAGGTGTTGTTGCAGTTTGTTAAGAACGAAGACAAATTTCATGTACATCTTTTAATGGTACTAAACACTTTTTAACATTATGTTATATTTTTTATGAAAATGACACAAACACATTTTTGAAATCTGTGAATATTTTGTATAAATGTAATTTACATTTTTTAGAATTATGCGAAAAAAATTAATGCATGTAGATTTTTTAGACGACTGACATTTAATTAATTTCACAAAAAAGCATACACATGATTAGTATTTTTTTATACACGTTTAAAAATAGAATGCATGATTAAAAAAATTAAATTATGTGCAAAGTATTTTTTCTATATATATGTGTGTGTAAAATATTATGAAATATAAAGAACTTAGAAAAGCAAAAAGGGTATAAAAATGTGAATAATAAACGGAAGAAGAAATAAAAAAACATGACGTCAAATAGCCCGCGGTTACTGGGCTGGCCGAACACATGCTCCCTGTAGGTGAGCCTCAGTGGGGACTCGGAAAAGGCAGCACATAGCCGTGCCCGTCGATGGAACGCTGCAAACTGGTTTTGGAACATTCCACATGGTTGAATTTTCTCTATAGTTTTCATCCTTTTTTTCTTTTTTCTGTTGATACTTTTAGTTTTCTTTCATTTTTCATTCTTTTCTATTTTTGATTTCTTATTTATTTCCTCCTTGTTATTTTCTCATTTCTTATAGTCGGATATTTTAAGAAAAATATGGTATATATTTTATTTATATAGGTTTAATATTTTTACATAAAGGTTGAACATATTTTAATAGATGGTGAACATTTTACTGAATACATCTTTGAACATTTGCCAATTTACATTGTACATGTTTCCATATCCACTATAAACTTTTGTAACACATTTAACATTTTTCCACGAACATTTTTGTAAATGTGAAAATATTTGAAAAGTGCTTGAACATTGTTTTTAATGTCACAAACTTTTTTTTAATCATACGAAACATTTTTATAAATTACACGAACATTATTTTGACATTGTAAAAATATTTTCTTAATGCATGACGAACATATTTTTTAAATGTGGGAATATTTATTAAAATGTCACGACATTTTTTTGTATCTCGCATTGGTACTGATTTGTTCTGATTTTTAGGTTTTTCTCGGTTTGCAATTTTTCGGTATCTTTGTTTTCTAGTTTCTTCCTATTTTCATCCGTCAAAGCTCGGGTGTGTTGTGTGGAGCACATGTGTGCTTCATGTGGAGCGTGGGTGTGTTGTGCTTTCGGATGGGGCATATGTGGGCCTCACTCTGCAAGGAAACCACTGTTATGCTTTATTGCAAGCGAAGCACAAGTTAGCTTACTTGAGAAGCATAGTTATGCTTCCTCGGGGGTTGACACTCTTTTGGTCATAAATTTATTCTGGTATGTTTTCATCACCTCATGATAAACTTTCTATTGCACCCTATTCCAAAAGTGAGGGTCTACTTAGTATATGGATTGGCAATTGGCATGGAAACAAAATCATTCTTATTGACCTCCTTGTAGTCACCCCTAGATGCTTATGTATTTTGCGACATTGTTCTTCTTGATCTTCTTTACCGGATGCCTTTTCTTGTTGAGTGCTTCATGACATGCTTGAATTTCTTCATTGGTGTGGGAAATGCTTGGATTTTTTCAGTCAATCATACCAAAAACAAAAAGGGATTGCCAAAAATAACAAAAAATATATCTCCGGTGTGAAAAAGAGTCTAACCTCCCCCCCCCCCCCCCCCAATTTCTGACTTCAGTTCCCACATTAAAGGAAAAAATTAAACGAAGTGAGGACACAAGATTCTCAAATCCTGGTTCGTCCATCCGATCCTCCCACGATCACGCCCCCGAGCTAATCGTAGTCACTTGAAACTTCGATCCAACGGCAAAGACCGCTGGTGACACGGATCGGACCAGCCGAGCCGATCCTAGCCGCTTACACCTTCTTGATCCAACGGTGGAGAACGCTGCTCATAATGCAGAAATATCTCCTTCCCATATAACATCTAGCATAATTAATACTTAAAGTATGACCCATATCAAATTTTCGCTTACAGTGCAGTTATACAGCACCATAGCCCACTAAAAAATGAATGTAATCACGTATCTGCCAGCTGCCATAAGCATATTCATTCCAGTTATTCCCACTGCTATCAATTAATGCCATATACCGACAGATGGTTCCCTCTTTCTTTTCACAAACACACATCCAAGAGAAGGCAAAAGCACAGACCCAGTGAAAACAGGGCAAAATCCAAGGCAAAGCTATTCTAACCTAGCTAAAAACTTTTGGGGGGCAACTGCAGATGGCTCCCTTTTTAAAATAATGTTTATGCCAAATGGAGCCCAATAATGTGTCCCTCGGATAAAGGTCTCATGCCTATGATGGATCATGTTCACTTCCGACTTAGCCACTCACGTGTTGTAGTAGTTTGTTCAGAATGAAGACAAATTTCATGTACATTTTTTAATGGTACTAAACATTTTTTAACATTATGTATACATTTTTATGAAAATGTCGCAAACACATTTTTGAAACCTGTGAGCATTTTCTATAAATGTAACTTACATTTTTTAGAATTATGCGAAATATTTTAATGCATGTAGATTTTCTTTAAACGTTTGGTATTTTATTAATTTCACAAATAACTCATACACATGATTAGCATTTTTCTATACACGTTTAAAAAATGGAATGCATGATTAACAATTTTTTAAATTCTATGCAAAGTATTTTTCTATATATATATCTGTGTGTGTGTGTGTGTGTGTGTGTGTCTGTGTCTGTGTGTGTGTGTGTGTAAAATATTATGAAATACAAAGAAATTAGAAAAGCAAAAGGAGGTATAAAAATGTGAATAATAAACGGAAGAAAAAACAAAAAAAACATGACATCAAATAGCGCGCTGTTACTGAGCAGGCCGAACACATGCTCCCTGTAGGTGAAGCTTCGGTGGGACTCGCAAAAGGCGGCACATAGCCATGCCCGTCGATGGAACGCTGCGAATTGGTCTTAGAACCTTCCACGCGGTTGAATTTTCTCTATAGTTTTTCATCCTTTTTTTTCTTTTTTCTGTTCTTACTTTTAGTTTTCTTTCGTTTTTCATTGTTTTCTATTTTTGATTTCTAATTTATTTTCTATTTGTTATTTTCTCTTTTTTATAGTCAGATTTTTTAAGAGAATACGGTCTATATTTTATTTGTATAGGTTTAATATTTTTAAATAAAGGATGAACATTTTTTAATAGATGGTGAACATTTTTCTGAATACATCTTTGAACATTTGCCAAATTTACATTGTACATGTTTTTATATGCACTGTAAACTTTTCTTGTAACACATTTAACATTTTTCCACTAACATTTTAGTAAATGTGCAAACATTTGAAAAGTGCTTGAACACTGTTTTTAGTGTCACAGACTTTTTTTTTTGAATTGTACGAAACATTTCTAAATTACATGAACATTATTTTGACATTGTAAAAATAATTTCTTAAAGCATGATGATCATATTTTTTAAAAATGTGGGAACATTTTTTTGTATCTCGCATTGGTGCTGGTTTTTAGGTTTTTCTTGGTTTCCAATTTTTCGGGATCTTTTGTTTTCCAATTTCTTTCAATTTTCTTCCGTCAAAGCTCGGGTGTGTTGTCTGGAGCACATGTGAGCTTCTTGTGGAGCGTGCGTGTGTTGTGCTTTCGGATGGGGCACATGTGTGCCTTACTCTACGAGGAAACCACATTTACGCTTCATTGCAAGGGAAGCAAAACTTAGTTCACTTGAGAAGCATAGTTATGCTTTTGCGGGGGTTGACACAATTGGTTATAAATTTTAGTCTGGTGTGCTTCCATCACCTCATGATAAACTTTCTGTTGCATCCTATTCCAAAAGTGATGATCTGCTTTTTCGTTACTTTCTTCGGTACATGGATTGACAATGCGCATGGAAATAAAATCGCTCTTATTGACCTCCTTGTAGTCACCCCTAGATGCTTATGTATTTTGGGACCTTGTCCTTCTTGAACTTCTTCATGGGATGCCTTTTCTTGTTGAGTGCTTCATGACATGCTTGAATTTCTCGATTGGTGTGAGAAATTCTTGGGTCTTTTCCAGTCAATCATACCAAAACAAAAAGGGATTGCCAAAAATAACAAAACAAAAAAAATCTTTGGTAGGAAAAAGAGTCTAACCTCCCCTCCCCCCCCCCCCAAATTTCCAAATTCAGTTCCCACATTAAAGGGAAAAACGAAACAAAGCGAGCACAGAAGATTCTCAAATCCTGATTGGTCCATCCGGTCCTCCCGCAGATCACGCACCTGAACTAATCATAACCGTTGCTGACACGGATCGCACCAGCCGAGCCGATCCTAGCCGCTTGCACCTTCCAGATCCAATGATGGAGAACGCTGGTCACACGGATCACACTCCCTCCCATGGATCATGCCCCTCCGACTCGATCCCTGCCGCCCGCCCTCCTAAATCCAATGGTGGCGACCACACGTCATGCGAATCGTGCCCCTTACTGCGAAGCACCCCCCCCCCCCCCTCGCTATAACAGTGGTACCCTCACGTTCACATCCATCAGCGCCGCCACCCACATTTAGAGAGATTCAACTTCGCCGGAGAAGGAGGGGAGATGGCCGGGGGGAAGAGCGGCGAGAGGAAGAAGGCGGTGACCTGGTGCACAAAGGCTGGACTCCAGATTCTCGTCGACCGCATCGGGCGCTATCTCAAGAAGGGCCGCGACACGGACCGCGTCGGCCCGGGCGCCCTCGTCTACCTCGCCGCCTTCCTCGAATACCTTGCCGTCAAGGTAACCAACCAACGACCAATCTTGTACATTCATGTTCTTTTCATGCTCAACGTAGTGGTAACTGACCTCGTCTCGGTGTTCTCTTTAAACCACAGATGCTAGAGTTGGCGGGCAAGGTGGCCAAGGACAACAAGAAGACCTGCATCATGTCGCGCCACCTGCTTCTCGCCACTCGCAACGACGAGGAGCTCTCCAAGCTGCTTGACGGCATCACCATCGCCCACGGTGGTGTGTTGCCCAACATCCACTCTGTGTTGTTCTCCAAGAAGGCCAACATGCACTAGCATATCAACTTCAAACAGAATCCAAGAATAATATATCTCTGCCATCTGTTTACCTTATGAATTTTTGCTTAGCTTGGATTCTCATACCAAGAAAAGAAGTAATGATGTTTTCCATTTTTTTCCAAACATAAACTTTGCTTTCCTTTTTTCCCATAATGCGCATCCGCAGGCAGACCCGGTTGTCCCTTATCTATCCTCATAGCTACGGATTAATTCTCCGCATCTTGTGTTGTGTAATGACAGTCTTCTACTGGATCATAATGCAGAAATATCTCCTTCTCATATAACATCTAGTACAATTAATACTTACAGTGCGACCCATATCAAATTTTCGCTTAAAGTGCAATTATACAGCACCATAGCCCACTACAAAATGAATGTAATCACGTATATGCCAGATTCCGTAAGCATATTCATTCCAGTTATTCCCCCCGCTATCAATTAATGCCATATACCGACAGATGGTTCCCTCTTTCTTTTCACAAACACACATCCAAGACAAGGCAAAGCACAGACCCAGTCAGGGCAAAAAGCAAGGCAAAGCTATTCTAACCTAGCTAAAAACTTTTGGGGGGGCAACTGCAGATTGTTCCCTTTTTAAAAATAATGTTTATGCCAAATGGAGCCCAATAATGTGTCCCTGGGATAAAGATCTCGTGCCTATGATGGATCATCTTCGCTTCCTATTCAGCCACTAAGGTGTTGTTGCAGTTTGTTCAGAATGAAGACAAAGTTCTGCAGTGAAGTGGATGACAAGATTATTGCAGTCTGCACTGATGATATAAGGTACATGCATGCTTCCCGAGTTAGTACAGTTTGAAGCACATGTTAATTCACATTGGGAGCATGATTTTCGGTCAAAAAAGTTTGCTAAAACTTATCAACATGTGATCTAGTTTTGAAGATATCAATGCGAGAAATGCAATGGTGAGAATGGATTGTAATTTGGACGCCCAGTTAACAAGATATTTATTAGAAAAAACGGATCAGAAAAAACATAAACAAACCATCCAGCCCTCCTGCGTGGGTGGGAAGAAAATTCCTCCAAAACTGGCGTACATTGTCATCAGAGGATATGGAAGTGGCATTTGCAAGAGGTACTCCTTAACTACTGATTTGAACTAGTGATATAG
Source organism: Triticum aestivum (assembly GCF_018294505.1). NCBI lineage: Eukaryota > Viridiplantae > Streptophyta > Magnoliopsida > Poales > Poaceae > Triticum > Triticum aestivum. The sequence goes on along the minus strand of NC_057802.1, from coordinate 615,494,356 downwards.
GACCTAGACGCACCCGAAAACAGGACAATTCTTGCGGCTTGGAACATCTGGAAAAAATAAGAAACATGTGCTTTTTTTATGCCATCCCTGCTGATATTAGGGACTGGATTAGAATGTTCAAGTTTAATGTTTAGAATGTTCACCGTGACCTGCTAGAAAAATGAATGTCATCTCGTATATTCATTCCAGTTATTTCCCCATTTATCAATTAATGCCATATACCGACGAGAGGGTCCCCTTTTTTCCTCAAACACGCATCCAAGACAGAGCGAAGCACAAACCCAGCAAAAACCCAAAACCAAACAGCAAAAGGCAAGGCAAAGTTATTCTAACCTTTGGGGGTAACTACAGATCCCTCGGATAAAGGTCGCATGCCTATGATGTGGATCGCGTTAGCTTCCAACTCAGCCACTCAGGTGTAGTTGCGGTTTGTTCAGAATGAAGAAAAGGTTCTGCGGCTATGTTATTTTGAGCAGGAAGAGGTGTATAACATAAGATACATGCATTTCAGTGAATAGCTCAGTTTAGTGAAGCATTGTATCCTATTGTCAACGTCTTTATTCCGCTTAATAAATTATGAGGGGCTACAGCTTTCATTGCCCATATCTGAGTATTTTGTATTTTACAGCTTTCATTGCCTAGTGTCAAAAACGCTCTTATATTATGGGACGGAGGGAGTACATCTTTTCTGGCTGAATGACTTCTGAATTCGGATATGGATTCAGACATTTGGAGGAAAAATAACTATAGTATAAGAATTTAAATAGATACTGCCTTTTAAGTCTAGCTCTTTGCAAGCAGTAATTAATTCGGAATTCTGACCAATTAGCATGTGTTGTGGAGAGTGGTACGATCTCAGGTTTAGTGAGGAAAAAAATCTTGAATGGAGGAAATCAGAAAAGAATCAGCATAAGGAGGTGACAGCCTGCCAAAAGTAAAAGTGCCGCTAATGAGGGCACTCAGCGTCAGCATTCCATGATACTTTTGGTTCTCAAGGATTCTAAGTAATATGTAGTGGTGCAAATATGGCATCATTATTGTACAGGAATCCTTGTGCTACTTACATTGTGAAGGGCCTAGAAAATTCGGATGCAGCTTGATGAATGACTGTCATTTGCTTGAGTGTGTGAACTAGTCCTGTGTTACACCTACACTCGTTGAGTTACAGCTCATATAAATTCCTAAAGCTTTGAAAGAAGTAGGGCAGATAAATAAGGAACTCCTTTTCCAGCTCCCTTGTGTTATATGTTTGGCTCATTGATCTAAATATGAGATGCTTCATGCTGAATCATGTGTGTATGAAGAAATGCAACTCTCGTGTTGGTCAAATTTCCCATACTAAGCTCAAATTTACAAGTAAAATTGCCACACACGAAAAATAGCTCCAATTTACAAACTCCTTCCCACACCCGATAGTTACGATATGCCAAGCTTTGCTGCAACACTGTACACTTCTGGATGATATTTCTGCATTATAACAGAAGCGAAAGCAAGTTCTCAGGTTTTAAGATCAGGGGCATGAATTGTTTCCGAAACCAGCGTTAATGTTGATCTAAAACAAAAGGAATCGAATTAATTATGTGTCTTAGTGAAAGAGAATTCACCACCGATTAGGTGTTGCTCTGTTCTTTTCAGTTAGCAATAGACAGAATGCTACAGCCAATGCCAAGTTAAACGATCAGAGGATTAGTCTGCTGGTAACGCTGGTATAGGAACGAAAATAAAATAAGTAGTGATGATCATTCAAATGTACAGAGTGCATGCATGTCCAGGGCTCCATCGACATTACAGATTCTGGGCACGACAAACACTTCATTTCCCATGTAAACCCAACACTGTAACATGCAATAAAATTGATTTTGTAACCCAACACTTTTCCTGAGACTTGATGTCATATTCAAGTTTTTAAGATCAGGGCATAAATTGTTTCCTAGACCATGGCTAATGTTGACCTCAAATAAAAAATAAGGTCGACAAATGAATTTCGTGTCTTAGTATAAGAGAATTAGCTGTCAGGCGTTCTTCTGTGATTTAAGTTATCAAAAATCACAATGCTACAGGCAATGTAAAGCTAAACAAATCGACGGACGGTCTATTTGAAGTTGGTCATAAGACTGAACTTAAAATATATACTGGTGATTATGTAAATATACAGAGTACATGTGCCTTACAGTGAAACAATTACAGATTCCGGATAGGCACCTTACTCATCTGCAGCAGCAGCAGCAGCAGAAACAGCAGCAGATTGTCCGCTGTTTGCATAATTCACCCGTATTTTCTTTCCATCAGCACCTGAAACAATCATCATGTGGCCAAAATGTGTTAGCGTAAGGAAAAGAGCCACACCAAACGCTGCATATCATCCTGCGAGAACATGGCTTTTTCTGCTGTACCAACAGATCAACGGAGCACATTTTATTTTTACCTCGTCACTCATCTTCTCCAACGCCGCGGCTGCTTCAGTTTATGAAGAGAACTTGACCAAGACGTATCCTTTGGATCTCCCCGTGACAGGATGGCATATTACTTTCACTGTAAGGCACATTGGCCAATCAGAGGACAATCCCCTAGTCCACACAAATCACAGATACAACCGCATAAAGATTCAGAACAGATAAATTTGTACCTTGGATAACATCGCCATGCTGAGAGAAGGCGTCCTTGAGAGCAACTTCATTCGAATTGTAGGACAGACCTGAAAAACTCAGTGGAAGAAACAGCAGGGCATCAGAATATCATCAACCATTCATAAGTCAGCACATTTCTCGGATAGCTCAGTGTCCTTTATCTTTCGCAAATACGCAGGATGTGCTCAGTGTTAACTAACAGGGTTGTCCCAAGCATGAATCCCCTCTTCCTAAGCAGATTCTCAAATTGGCATCAGATCTCAACATAGGAGAGATTGGGGTCCAAGCACCAAACGAATTGACTAGGAACTGAACACCAGAGGAGAATGAAATGTACAAATCATACCCCCGACGAACAACTTTGAGCCTGAGGAGAAAGTGGCGCCCCGATCCAGCAGCTTGCCCAGAGGAACCCTAGCATGTAGCTCAGCCTTGCTTGCCCAATTGAGCATCTCCTATGCTACGACCCTAGAGGTATTCCCCAAATTGGTAGACCTCTCTGATCCCCTTCCCCCAAATCAGATCACTCGCTACACAAAATTTTCACGATTTGCACCCTGCTAAATCAAGCAATTCCAAGATTGCCCCTCAAGAATGGCTAATCAAGTGAAACTGCCTGAAACATTCATTTAAAAAAAAAACTGAAACATTGCAGCAAGAGAAGATTGTTCGCATGGGCATCAAGATCAAGAACAAGCAAAAGGATCAACATAACAAGACATCCAAACGAAAGATACACACAATGGAGATTCGAATTGGCTATTCCATCAAGTTTTTCAGCTTCAATTCAGCAATGATTCAAGATCAATCGAAACTACAGATTACTACCAGTTTGGACTCCAAAGATACATACATACAGGATCGCTACACGACGGGGCCCTATCTACTCCTCGGCGGCATGGACAGTTATATATAAATATAATGGTTTCAGGCTAAAGACATGTAAATGATACTTCTAAATTCTAATTAGTTTAAGAATTTCACCAAAGTTCAGAAAGATGTGACAGATCATCTTCAAAACAGTTTTCTCAAAGCTGGCTGGCTGTGTTTAGATCAGCATGCCATTCTAGATGAGAAGTGGAGCATGTACAAGACGAATCATGCTGCACTAGGTTTATTAACTAAATAACTACTTGGGGTAAAATCAAAGCTACTTATCGCATGGCCATTTTGTGAAGACGGTTTCACCAAGCAGCCAATATCCTCCGCGACTGTGAGAGAGCCAAAGATGAAGAAAAAGGATACTCCTTCCGATCCATATTAATTGTCGCTGATTTAGCACAAAGTTGTACTAAATCAGCACATATATGTAGGTGGTGCAAGGTTAGCCTTGAAACAATCTCGATTTGAACATGGCTAGCTAGCAGCACGGCATTTCTTTCTGATGCATTTACATGAGACAGCTAGCAGTAGGAAAAGCATAAATTCCAGAGTGAGCAGGCAACCTCGAATGAAGGTTCAGATGTGCGCTTCCCTCAAAAGCTCCACACGAAATGCCTTTCCATTTTGAACTGTGCTTTCCATTCCAGATACATATCGTCGGTTGTCATATCCTCACAGCTAGGGGCTCACTCTGCACATCCTGTCTTGTTCAATGACAGTGATATACTTTTTGAGATAACAAAAAAAAATGTAATATAAGTTTTTTGAGGAATTTTATATGAGTGATTGTTTGATCCAAATATATAGCTCTAGTACAACAGTGCAGTTACACAACACCATAGCCTGTTAGAAACGAATTTCATCTCGTATCTGCCAGAGCCCAGAAGCATATTGCTCTCAGTTATTTCCTCATTTACCTATTAATGCCATATACCCAATGTACGATATTGTTCCTCATAGTTGTGTGTTCCATGCCAAATGAAACATGGAATCCGTCCTTCGGGTGTTCGAATTAAAACAGATGCCTGGTAAATCTAGCTCTGGTAACCAGTAATTAATTCAGAGTTCTGACCAGTTAACATGTGCGCTGGAGAGTCTACCTTAGGTTCAGTGATTTTTCCCTTTAGTGGGGGGAAACATGAATGAATGGGAATAAGGAGGTGGCTGACTCCCTGCCAAAATAAAGGGCCTAGGAAGGTCGGATGCTGCTTGATGAATGAAATTATGTGGCGTGTCACTTGCTTGACGATGTGAACAAGTTCTGCATTATGCCTACACTAGTTGAGCTACGGCTCATATAAATTCTTAAGCTTTGAAATAAGTAGGCCAGATAAATAAGGAATTCCTTTAACAGCTCCCTTGTGCTATATGCTTTGCTCATTGAGCTAAATATGAGATGTTCCGTACTGAATCATGTGCGTTTGAAGAAATGCAACTCTCATGTCAGTAAAATTTCCCAAATTAAGCTCAAATTTTACAGCTGCCCTTTAAATAAAACTCCCAAAAATAAGCTCTAGTTTACAGACCCATTGGCATTCTGGATGGAAATAACATGCCATGCTTGCCACAACATACGTAATACACTTCTGGATGGATAGCTGGTTTCCATCGGACTTGCCATATACAAGTATTAAGATGAGAGCATAAATTGTTTCCCAAACCAGCGCTAATGTGGACCTAAAATTAGAAAACAATGAATTAACTTTCTGTCTTAGTCGAAGAGAATTAGCTAACCAGTCAGGTGTTCCTCTGGTTTTCAGTTATCAAAAATCAGAATGATACAGGCAATGTCAAGCTAAAGAGCTTGAAATATGTACTGGTGATCATACAAAGGTACATGTCCAGGGCGACATCTAACATTACAGATTCTGAACACAACAAACAAAGACCGGATAAGTACCTTGCTCATCTATAGCAGCAGTAGCAGGTCATCCACTGTTTGCAAAATGCACCCGTATGTTCTTCCCATCAAGCACCTGCAACAATCATCATGTGGGAAAAATGTGTCAGCATAAGTAAAAGAACTGCACTGAGCACTGCATATTGGCACAAGGAAAAGAACTGCACTGAGCACTGCATATTATCTTGCAGGAACTTGGCTTCTTCTGCTATACCACAGAATCCATGAAGCACAATTCTTACCTCATCGCTCATCTTCTCCAATGCCGCAGCTGCGTCTTTTTCCGAGGAGAACTTGACGAAACCGTATCCTTTTGATTGCCCGGTCACGGGATGGCATATCACTTTGACTGTCAGGCGCATTGATCAGTCCAAGGACAATCCCCTAATCAGCAAAAAGATTCAGAACAGATAAATTTGTACCTTGGATAACATCGCCATGCTGAGAGAACGCATCCTTGAGAGCAACTTCATTGGTGTCATGGGACAGGCCTGAAAAACTCGGTGGAAGAAACAGCAGGGCATCAAAACATCCTGAACCATTCATACGTCAAGCACACTTCTTGCATTTGTTCAATGTTCACACAGATACTTCCTAACATTTACATTTATTTAAGATTGAACTCGCTGTTTGCACGGAATTTCACTGGGCGAAATAGATACATTGTGCTAGCAAAATCAGCAAGCAGGATGGTTGAGAAACTAGCATGACCTGGATAAATTTGGCAGGTCTCCAACGGAGAAGAGATTCAGGTTCAGGCATCAATCAGATTGACCAGAAACTGAACCCCAGGCATCCTGAACCATAAGTCAGCAGCATTTTTGCATATTGTGCAATGTTCAAACAGATTTCTCCTAGCACTTGCAGTTTGTTCAGATTAGGCAGAGCGTTTGCACCAAATTCACCAACAAGCAGGATGATTGAGGAACTAGCATGATCTTCCTAAGTTTGTTAGCAAATTGGGGCCCAAGCACCAAACAAATTCCCAAACCGAATACCAGGAGAATACGAGAACGGGATGTACGAATCTTACCCCCGACGAACAGCTTGGAGCCTGACGAGAAACGGGCGCTCCGATCTAGCAGCTTGCCCGCCGGAACCCTAGCATGGAGCGCAGCCTTTCTTCCCCAATTGAGCATCGCCTATGCTACGAACCCTAGAAATAATCCCCAAATCCTTCGTTCCCCAGATCCCCCTTCCCCGCAGATCGGTTGACCCCAAGAAATTTCACGAACCGCACCCCACAGAACCTAGTTATTGCCAAATCGCCCACAAGAAGTGAAATTGTACGAACAAATGTGCAGACGAACAAGGGGATCAAAGCAAGAACCAGCAAAAATTCGAGAGATTGACACGGAGAAGATTGGAATTGGCTAAACGATCAAGTTTCCAGCTTCATTTCAGCAGTGATTCAAGATCAATCGACGCTACAGACTACTACCAGTTCGGACTCAAGACCAGGCATTACATACAGGATCACATGATCTCTCTCTTTCTCTCCCATCTCAGATGCAGAACTACGCGACGCAACTTGGCCCTTTCTACTCGTCGGCGGCGGCCTCCTCCTCGGCGTCGGCGGCGGCCTTCTTCTTGTCAGCGGCGGCGGTCTTCTTGTCGGCGGCCTTCTTCTTGGGGGTCTTCTTGGCGGCGGGGGCGGGAGCGGGGGCCTTCCTCTTGGGCGACTTGGGCGACTGGGACTCCTTCTCGGCCTTCTCGAGGGCCTTCTTGGGGAGCAGCACGGGGTTGATGTTGGGGAGCACGCCGCCGTGCGCGATGGTGACGCCGGCGAGCAGCTTGCCGAGCTCCTGGTCGTTGCGGATGGCGAGGAGCAGGTGGCGCGGCACGATGCGGGTCTTCTTGTTGTCCTTGGCGGCGTTGCCGGCGAGCTCCAGCACCTGCGAATCCATCCAAAGAACGGAGACAAGATCTGTCAGCCCTCCGTCGAAGGGGAGAAAGAACAGAGCAGGAACGGAGGACGAGATCGGTTGGTTGGTTACCTCGGCGGCGAGGTACTCGAGGACGGCGGCGAGGTAGACGGGGGCGCCGGAGCCGACGCGCTGCGCGTAGCGGCCCTTCTTGAGGAAGCGCCCGATGCGGCCGACGGGGAACTGGAGGCCGGCCTTGGTGGACCGGGTCACCGCCTTCTTCCTCTCTCCGCCCTTCCTGGCCATCTCTCCTCCCTCTCCGGCGAACTCGAACCCCTCGGAATGCGGCGGGCGGCTGCGGCGGCGGCGGTGGATGGGAATGCTTCGAATTTGCTGGCGTCTGCCGGCGGCGAAGGCGCCGGTTTTATAGGGGGGCGGGGGGCTCCGAGGGAGGGGCCGCGATCCGCGTGACGTGCCCTCCCCGCCGTCGGATCTGGCAGGGCGGGCGGTCAGGATCGGTTCGAGGGGCGCGATCCGTGGGAGGGCCCGATCGGCCAATCAGAGCGCACCGATTTTTCCCCCCGTTTCTTTCCTTTCGTGCGGGAAATGAGTTCGAAAATTTGGGGGCAGCGGGAATGCGCGCTCTTTTCAGGCGGAGGGGTTTTCGGTTATGTTATTTTTGGTAATTATCATATCCCATTTTGTTGCTGGTATATTGAGTGGAATTTATATCACATAATTACATCGCATCGCGGTAGGTTCATCGTTACGCGTGGTTCAAATAGGGGTTGGGATATGCCCATTACACAACCTCGTCCTCCTCCGGAGCTCGCACATCCGGCGGCGGCGGGCGTGCCTCCCCTTCCTGCAGTCGTTGCTCCGGCCTATGACCAGCTGCCTCGTCTCCGGTCTGTGCTCCGACGACTTGGGATTGCTCGGAATTTGGCGAGGGCGAAATCTCTGCATCTTTATGCTAGCAGCGGCGACACCCGTGCCCCCTTCCTGGAGGCACTGCTATGGCCATTATTCGTGCCCCTCTTCGAGCATCAAGGGAAACCCTAGGTCCGGTTTTCCGGACCGGACGACGACGACGTTCCGGTGTCGTTCTCCTTCGTGAAGGCGTTGTATTGTTTTGCTCACGGCGTCCTCGGTGTTAGATTTGGAGATGTTTGGCCGTTTAGTTGTTGGTTGGGTAGCTTCTCTGGTCGGCGAGTTTAGTTGTGTTCTTCTTTGTTTTGGGTTGAGCATCTCTTGTCTCTCCGCCTTGGACACCATGTTCACGCCCCTTTGTGTTCGTGCCATGTGTTGTACCACCTCATGTATTCATCATATCTTCTTTTATCAATGAAATGATAAGCAAGCTTTGCATATTCGCAAAAAAATACACCCATTTTGCTCTGCGGTATGAACAATCCGGTGTGACACGAGTTGAGTGGGCATAGGGCATGCCTGGATGGTGCCCTCACCACGGTATCAAATGCCAAGTTATTTAAAGACAAGGTTAATGCCCTCACCACGAAATGGGTTGGGCAGCGGCGGCGATGGATGGGAATGTGCGGAACTGCTTCGAATTTGGTGGCGTCTGCCAGCGATGAGGGCATCGGCTTTTTAGGGGGAGGGGCGCCGTGGGTGGGGCGCGATCTGTGTGACGTGCGCTCCCCGCCGTTGGATATGGGAGGGCAGCCGGTCGGGATTGGTTCAAAAATTTGTTGGCAGCGGGAATAGGATCTCTTTTCACATGGAGGGATTTTCGGCTCTGTTATTTTGGGCAATTATCCCGTATTCTTTTTGGTATGATTTGGGTGGAATTTTTGTGTGGTAAAAGGCTCGATCGTATGATTACATTGCGGTAGGCTGATTGTTACGCGTGCATCGAATATGGGTTGGGCTATGCGCATTTCGCTCCGCAGGATGAACAATCAGTGTGACACGGGTTGAGTGGGTGTATGGCATGTCTGGATGGCGCCCACACCCGCCATATCAAAACGGGGCATGCCAACTGGTTGGCCAAAGATTTTGTCATCGCGGGATTGTCATGTTGTTGGCGGAAAAGCTGAATGCGATGGCTGAAAAGTTGGTTAGGTCCGAAATTTCGACGGTGATCCAAATGCTCACCCTCGTTCTTAGTCAACGACGAAACTTTCATGAGATGGATGAAAAGTTTTCATCATTACCGAAAGGAGAAGTGAGGGATACAGCTTGTAGGCATGTCACTGCATTAATGTAGAATGTGATATTATTACTGGACTCCATGGCTTGAAGTCACTATGATGCTAGTTCATGTTGGCCTTATTGGAAAACAACACCGAGTGGATGTTGGGTAACACGCCGCTATAGGCGATGGTGATGCCGTCAAGCAGCTTGGCGAGCTCCTCTCGTTGTGAGTGGCGAGTAGTAGGTGACACGGCATGATCCGAGTCATCTTGTTGTCCTTGCCCGCGTTGCCCACCAGTTCTAGCATCTGTGGTTCAAGGAGCACGCCGAGAGGAGATCACTTACCGCTCTGTCGGGCACGAGAAGAACGTGAATGGACTATATCAATTGTTGGGTGGTTACCTCGGCGACGAGGTACTCGAGGATGGCGGCGAGGTAGACTGGGGCGCCAGAGCCGATGCATTGCGCATAATGTCCCTTCTTCAATAGGGCCTAGTTCTAGACGACAAAGCCCTGCCGGATAGTTGACATCAGATGTGTGCAACCCAATAGAGATGTCGTAGTTTTGATCTTAGTTTGAGAGGTACGCAAAGGTGTTGTCGGAGGATCTGACCATGAGCCTCCCGAAGAGCTGTCCGAGGGACTAATCGAGTTTCTGTCGAAGGGCCTCTAGAAGGGCTGTCCGAGGGAGAACGCCCTCGCACTTGGGAGGTTGTAAAATCCTAGTTGCGGGGATCAGCACCAATGAGCTCCACCTACTCTCCTTCCATTGCCCTTCGAGTCGGTAATGATCAGATCAAACCGTATGCATCTTCATAGTGGTCCTGGGCGTGTACGTAGTATGGATTTTTTTTCTGTTGCGTTACCCTACAAAGCGGTCTCCACCCTCAGATCTGGAAGGTGTAAGCGGTGAGTTCGGGTGTGGGATCCACGTGGCCAGCGGTCTCCCCCGTCAAACCTGGACGGTGCACGCGGTTGGGATCAACTCGAGAGTGTGATCTGTGTGACCAGTGATCTCCGTTGTCGGATCTGGGAGGTGCAAGTGGTTGGGATTAGCTCGAGGGGGGGCACAATCCGTGGGAGGACCGTATGGACCAATCAGGAGGTAAGAATTTCCCCTCCTCGCTTTATTTTGTTTATTTCCTTTCATATGGGAATGAATTCTCTATTGTCGGATTTGGAAGGTGCAAATGGCGGGGAACAACTTGGGGCACGATCTACGGGAGGGCTCGATCGGTCAATCAGAGCGCTGGTATTTGATGACCCACAAGTATAGGGGATCAATTGTAGCTCTTTTCGATAAGTAAGAGTGTCGAACCCAACGAGGAGCAGAAAGAAATGACAAGTAGTTTTTGGTAAGGTAATGTCTACAAGTGCTGACATTGTAAGTAGTGGGGTAGTTTGATAGCAAGATAATTTGTAACGAGCAAGTAACGATAGTAGTAACAAAAGTGCAGCAAGGTAGCCCAATCCTTTTGAGGCAAAGGACAGGCCAAAACGGTCTCTTATGATAAGCAAAGCGTTCTTGAGGGTACACGGTAATTTCATCTAGTCACTTTCATCATGTTGGTTTAATTCGCGTTCGCTACTTTGATAATTTGATATGTGGGTGGACAGGTGCTTAGGTGCTACTCTTACTTGAACAAACCTCCTACTTATGATTAACCCTCCCGCAAGCATCCGCAACTATGAGAAAATTATTAAGAATAAATTCTAACCGTAGCATTAAACTTTTGGATCCAATCGGTCCCTTACGAAATAGCGCATAAACTGGGGTTTAAGCTTCTGTCACTCTCGCAACCCATCACTAATTGCTACTCCACAATGCATCCCCTTAGGCCCAAATATGGTGAAGTGTCATGTAGTCGACGTTCACATGACACCACTAAGGGAATAACAACATACATACTATCAAAATATCGAACATATATCAAACTCACATGATTACTTGCAACATGATTTCTCCCGTGACCTCAAGAACAAAAGTAACTACTCACAAATGATAAACATGCTCATGATCAGAGGAGTATTAAATAGCATAATGGATCTAAACATATAATCTTCCACCAAATAAACCATATAGTAATAAACTACAAGGTGTAATCAACACTACTAGTCACCCACAAGCACCAATCTATAGTTCCGGTAACAAGATTGAACACAAGAGATGAACTAGGGTTTGAGATGAGATGGTGTTGTTGAAGATGTTGATGGAGATTGCCCTCCCCAAGATGGGAGAGTTGTTGGTGATGATGAGGACAATGATTTCCCCCTCCGGGAGGGAAGTTCCCCCGGCGGAATCGCTCCGCGGGAGGGCAAAAGTGCTCCTGCGCAAGTTCCGCCTCGAGACGGCGGCTCTCCATCCCGAAAGTCCTCTCCTTATTTTTTCTAGGTCAAAATGACATATATAACAGAAGATGGGCACCGGAGGTGGGCCTGGGTGAGCACAACCCACCAGGGCGCGCCTGGGCTCCCTGGCGCGCCCAGGTGGGTTGCGCCCACCTGCTGGGCCCCCTCTAGTGGTTATTTGCTCCAATAATTCTTAAATATTCCATAAAAAATCTCTGTGAAGTTTCAGCTTGTTTGGAGTTGTGCAGAATAGGTAGCCTGACGTAGCTTTTCCAGGTGCCGGAATTCTCCCTCTTGGTGTGTACCTTGCAAATTATGAGAGAAAAGGCATTAGAATTACTCCAAAAGGCATTATATGGATAAAAACATCATAAATAACAGTAAGAAAACATGATGAAAAATGGACGTATCAACTCCCCCAAGCTTAGACCTCGCTTGTCCTCAAGCGAAAACCGAAATCGAAAAACATGTCCACATGCTTTGAGAGGGAGGTGTCGATAAAAACAAAATACGGACATAGAAGCATCATGTTGATTATTATAACATCAACAAAATTAGACATTGGACTTTTATCATAGAACTTTTATCATGTACTTCTCATGAATAAGTAACAGTTCATCACACAATCGAAGTATAAAGCAAAAACTCTATTAGAAACCAACAAACTATGTTCTCAGTAAACTTTGCAACCACAATTCATCATCTTTTCAGGAAGGGTCACGTGTCGGAGCCTTTAGGCAAGTCCACATACTCAACCATCATATAGTCTTCTATGATTGCTAACACTCACCGCGTACACATGAGCAAAACATTTCAACCGGACACATAGGAAGATAGGGCTTATACTTTCGTCTCCCAACATATTCACCTCAAGGGTGGTGTCAACAATAATAACTCATGCTATCTATATTCAACTGGACATGTGTGCCTAGATCTTTCCTCACCACATGATGCTTCCAAATGAGAAAATAAAAAGGAATAGAAGGAAAACTTTGACTCTTTGCATAAAAGTAAATACATAAAAGTAAAAGATAGGCCCTTCGCAGAGGGAAGCAGAGGTTGTCATGCGCTTATTTGTTTTTATGCTTAACCCCTTAGTGCAAAAGAACGTCACGTTGCATTGCCCCTTGGGATAGCGACCTTTATTATGCAGTCTGTCGCTTTTATTCTTCACCATCACAAGTTCGTGCAACGCTGATAACCCACAAGTATAGGGGATCAATTGTAGCCTCTTTCGATAAGTAAGAGTGTCGAACCCAACGAGGAGCTAAAGGTAGAACAAATATTCCCTCAAGTTCTATCGACCACCGATACAACTCTACGCACGCTTAACGTTCGCTTTACCAGAACAAGTATAAAACTAGAAGTACTTTGTAGGTGTAACGGGATAGGTTTGCAAGAATATAAAGAGCACGTAAATAAAAACTAGGGGTTGTTTAGGGTAAAGAAGTAATAAATTTAGTATAGCGAGTGTGGAAAAGTGGTGGTAGGAGTTGCGAAATTGTCCCTAAGCAATTGACTACGTTACTAGACCGATAGCAAGTTTTATGTGGGAGAGGCCACTGCTAGCATGTCATCCCTGACTTGGAATTCTATGCACTTATGATTGGAACTATTAGCAAGCATCCGCAACTACTAACGTTCATTAAGGTAAAACCCAACCATAGCATTAAGATATATTGGTCCCCTTCAATCCCGTATGCATCAATTTCTATGCTAGGTTGAAGCTTCTGTCACTCTTGCCCTCCAGTACATAGTCCTATCTACATACAACTAACCCTACGGTGTGATCCACGCGCGCGCTCATATGATGGGCACCAAAGGACAACAACATAACCACAAGCAAATTAAACCAATTATAGCAATTCACCAATTACCGATAGGACAACGAAAATCTACTCAGACATCATAGGATGACAACACATCATTGGATAATAATATGAAGCATAAAGCACCATGTTCAAGTAGAGGGTATAGCGGGTTGCGGGAGAGTGGACCGCTGTAGATAGATGGGGTAAGGTGATGAAGATGTTGGTGAAGATGACGGAGGTGTTGGTGTAGATCGCCGTCGCACGATGATGGCCCCGGCGGTGTTCCGGCGCCACCGGGGGAGAGGGGGAGAGAGCCCCCCTTCTTCTTCTTCTTACTTGACCTTCTCCCTAGATGGGAGAAGGGTTTCCCCTCTGGCCCTTGGCTTCCATGGCATGGGAGGGGCGAGAGCCCCTCCGAGATTGGATCTGTCTCTCTGTCTCTCTCTGTTTCTGCGTTTTCCGATTCTGGCCTTTCACCGTTTCTTATATTCCCGGAGATCCGTAACTCCGATTGGGCTGAAATTTTAACACGATTTGTATCCGGATATTAGCTTTCTTGCGGCGAAAGAAGGGCACCAACCGCCTTACGGGGTGGCCACGAGGGTCAGGGGCGCGCCCACCCCCCTGGGGCACGCCCACCCCCCCGGGGCGCGCACCCCTACCTCGTGGCCCCCTCGGGCATCGTCTCGCGTTGATTCTTCTTCCCAAAAATCACATATATTCCAAAAAAATCTCCATAAGTTTTTATCCCGTTTGGACTTCGTTTGATACGGATTTTCTGCGAAACAAAAAACATGCAACAAACAGGAACTGGCACTGGGCACTGGATCAATATGTTAGTCCCAAAATAGTATAAAAAGTTGCCAAAAGTATGTAAAAGTTGTAGAATATTGGCATGAAACAATAAAAAATTATAGATACGACGGAGACGTATTAGCATCCCCAAGCTTAATTCCTGCTCGTCCTCGAGTAGGTAAATGATAAAAAAGATAATTTTTGATGTGGAATGCTACCTAGCATAATCTTGATCATGTAATCTAATCATGGCATGAATATTAAGACACGAGTGATTCAAAACAATAGTCTATCATTTGACATAAAAGAATTTAATACTCGGGCATCCCAACAAACAATCAAGTCTTTCAAAATATCAATGCTAAAGAACGTTAGCCCTGCAAAATCATATAGTCTTTTATGCTCCCTTTTCTTAACACAAGGTACCCCTCATGCCCATCCCGGTGTCAGCCAAGCAATTGTTTTCATACTTTACTTTTTTGAACCTTTTCAACTCTTCACGCAATACATGAGCGTGAGCCATGGACATAGCACTATGGGTGGAATAGAAGGTGGTGATAGATAAAAGTAGGGAGAAAGTCTCACATCGAATAGGAAAATTAACGGACTATGGAGATGTCCATCAATTGATATCAATGTGAGTGAGTAGGGATTGCCATGTAACGGATGCACTAGAGCTATAAGTGTATGAAAGCTCAAAGGAAAACTAGTGGGTGTGCATCAACTTGCTTGCTCATGAAGACCTAGGGCAATTTGAGGAAGCCCGTCGTTGGATATACAAGCCAAGTTCTATATGTTAGTCCCAAAAATAGTATAAAAAGTTGCCAAAAGTATGTAAAAGTTGTAGAATATTAGCATGGAACAATCAAAAATTATAGATACGACGGAGACGTATCAAACGCTCAATTTTCTCTTACACTAAATGATCTCACACACTTAGAGGCAATTTTTATTTCCCTTTTTGCACTGATGACAACTTACTTGAGGGATCTTGCTCAATCCCTAGGTAGGTATGGTGGACACTTGAAAATAAAATTTGGGTTTAAGGGTTTTTGGATGCACAAGTAGTATCTCTACTTAGTGCGGAATTTTTGGCTAGCAAAGATAGGGGCAAGCACCACATGTTGAAGGATCTATGACAATATGACTTCTATGTGAATATAAACAAACATAAATCATTAAGTTGTCTTCCTTGTCCAACATCAACAATTTTGGCATATAATATTTTGATGAGGGCTGACAATCACAAAAGATTTCTAGGATAGTATATTTATATGTGAATCTTCTCTTCCCTTATTAATTCTTTCATGAGTTGCAGCATTGACTAATGCTATGTTTGTCAATCTCTAATAAAATTTTCTACTTATACTTTTCCTTATGTGATGCCATCACCTACCATAGGATTGGTATATGATCTTCTTAATTTATTTCCTTTCTCTTATTTTACTTCCTTTCTCTTTTTATTTTTTATTTCTTTTCTTTATTTGCAACATGAAAGTAAAGAAGCAAAAACTCAAACTAAACTTTATTATATAACTTGCACATGATTACAAGGATAGATCACTAAGCATGCTCTCAGAGAAGAAAGGATCGAACTCAACTTTTATTCATCTAAAGCAAAAGATCGAACTAAAATAAGTAAAAGCAAAAAGATAGTGGGGTGATACGATACCGGGGCACCTCCCCCAAGCTTGGCGGAAGCCAAGGGGAGTGCCCATACCCGATACTCAATTCTCCTTCGGTGGTGAAGAAGAAGGTGGTGGTGATGAAGCGATTCTGTCCTTAAGGATTAAGAGATTCTCCAACCGACGGATGACACTCCGGAGATAGATGATATGCTCTTGATGCAGAATATTTTCACGGGTGAGATACTTATTTTGTATGCGAACTATTTCAATGACGCGAAAAGCTTCAATCTCGACAGGAGTAAGGTGAGTAAGGTAGGGTTTAAGGATATCTTCTTCCTCCTCCTCGGCCAGCAGTGCTTGTGCTGCCACCGGGGATGGATCTACTGTAGCTTCCTTGCCCTTGTCTCCCTTGACGACGTCCGTAGGCTCCTCTCTCTTCGTCTCGATCTTCATCAACCAATCATCTTCTTCCATGTTGTTGGAGGAGCAGGAAGACATGATGCCTGGCTGGATAAATCTGACCGAAAACAGCAAGAAAAGTGAACAAAAGATTTCTTCACGATACGGTGATCAACAGGTTCGGGAAGTATATATAGATTTTTTTATCTTGGAGGACAAGCATACGGAAGAAAAACGGAGTCCGGGAGGTGTCCCAGGTGGGCACAACTCACCTGGGCGCACCAGGCAAGCCAGGCGCGCCCTGGTGTCTTGTGCCCACCAGGGTCACTTCCCCGGTAGTTTCTTATTTTCCTAATTTTCTAAATATTCCAAAACTGACAAAAAAATATTTTTGTGGATTTTTCGGAGTCCGTTTACTTACCGTATCACGTACCTCCTTATTTCCACGATTCTAGAGTGTTCCGGAAGGACTCTTTTATATGTTCTTCCGGTGTCAAAGTTTGGATAATTTTACTTTCAACATTAATGGGCGTACCTGAGATATAATGCTTTATTCGTTGCCCATTGACAACCTTCGGGTTAGTACCTTCGGAATTATTTATTTTGATGGCTCCAAACCGATAAACTCCCTCGATGACATAGGGGCCTTCCCATTTTGAGAGGAGTTTTCCTACAAAGAATCTGAAACGAGAGTTGTACAAAAGAACATACTCCCAAATTTTAAACTCACGCTTTTGGATTCTTTTGTCATGCCATCTTTTAACTTTCTCTTTGAATAATTTTGCATTTCCATAAGCTTGGGTTCTCCATTCATCTAATGAGCTAATATCAAATAACCTCTTTTCCCCAGCAAGTTTGAAATCATAATTGAGTTCTTTGATTGCCCAATATGCTTTATGTTCTAACTCAAGAGGCAAATGACAAGCTTTTCCATAAACCATTTTATAAGGAGACATACCCATAGGATTTTTATATGCTGTTCTATAAGCCCAAAGTGCATCATCTAATTTCTTAGACCAATTCTTCCTGGACCTATTGACAGTCTTTTGCAAAATTAATTTTATTTCTCTATTGCTAAGTTCAACTTGACCACTAGACTGAGGATGATAAGGTGATGCAATTCTATGGTTAACATCATACTTGGCAAGCATTTTACGAAAAGCACCATGAATAAAGTGTGAACCACCATCAGTCATTAAATATCTAGGGACTCCAAACCTTGGGAAAATAACTTCCTTAAGCATTTTAATAGAGGTGTTGTGATCAGCACTACTGGTTGGAATAGCTTCTACCCATTTAGTAACATAATCAACAACAACCAAAATATGTGTATACCCATTAGAGGAAGGAAAAGGTCCCATGTAATCAAATCCCCAAACATCAAATGGTTCAACAGCAAGTAAATAATTCATAGGAATTTCTTGACGCTTACCAATATTACATATTCTTTGACATTCATCACAAGATGAGACGTACTTACGGGCATCCTTGAAGAGAGTAGGCCAATAAAATCCAGATTGCAATACCTTGTGAGCAGTTCTATCTACATCATGATGCCCTCCATAAGCTTCGGAGTGACATTTCCGTAGGATTTGTCCCTGTTCATGCTCAGGTACACAACGTCTAATAATACCATCTACTCCTTCTTTATAAAGATGTGGGTCATCCCAAAAGTAATGTCTTAAATCGTAGAATATATTTTTCTTTTGTTGGTATGTAAAGCTAGGTGGTAAATATTGAGCAACAATGTAATTAGCATAATCAGCATACCAAGGAGTACTATGAGCAACATTTATTGCAACTAACTGCTCATCAGGAAAACTATCATCAATAGGTAGTGGGTCATCAAGCACATTTTCAAGCCTAGACAAGTTATCAGCTACGGGGTTCTCAGCTCCTTTCCTATCAGTGATATGTAAATCAAATTCTTGCAACAAAAAACCCCATCGAATAAGTCTAGGTTTAGCATCTTTCTTTTCCATAAGATATTTAATAGCAGCATGGTCGGTGTGAACGATAACTTTAGAATCAACAATGTAAGATCTAAATTTATCACAAGCAAACACCACTGCTAGAAATTCATTTTCGGTAGTAGCATAATTTCATTGAGCACCGTCTAGAGTTTTACTAGCATAATGAATAACATTTAGTTTCTTATCAACTCTTTGTCCTAGAACAGCACCAACAGCATAATCACTAGCATCACACATAATTTCAAAAGGCAAGTTCCAGTCAGGTGGTTGAACAATAGGTGCAGAAATTAAGGCTTTCTTGAGTGTTTCAAAAGCTTCTAAACAATCATCATCGAAAACAAAGGAATATCCTTTTGCAAAAGATTTGTAAGAGGCCTAGAAAATTTTAGAAAAGTCTTTGATAAATCTCCTATAGAAACCAGCGTGACCAAGGAAACTACGATACCTTTGATGTCCTTAGGACATGGCATTTTCTCAATTGCATCAACCTTAGCTTTGTCCACTTCAATACCCTTCTCAGAAATCTTATGACCCAAGACAATGCCTTCATTAACCATAAAGTGGCACTTCTCCCAATTCAAGACAAGATTTGTTTGTTCACATCTCTGCAAAACTCGATCAAGATTGCTTAAACAATCATCAAAAGACTTCCCATAAACAGAGAAGTCGTCCATGAAAACCTCAACAATCTTTTCACAAAAGTTAGAGAATATAGCAGTCATATATCTTTGGAAAGTAGCAGGTGCATTACATAAACCAAAAGGCATACGTCTATAAGCATAAGTTCCAAAGGGACAAGTAAAAGTGGTCTTTTCTTGATCAGGTTGAGAAACAGGTATTTGTGAAAAACAAGAGTATCCATCAAGGAAGCAAAAATGTGTGTGCTTAGGTAATCTTTCAAGCATTTGATCAATAAAAGGCAGAGGGTAATGATCTTTCCTAGTTGCTTTGTTTAGTTTTCTAAAATCAATTACCATTCTATAGCTTGTAACAATTCTTTGTGGAATAAGTTCATTCTTATCATTAGGAACAACAGTTATACCTCCTTTCTTAGGGACACAATGAACATGACTTACCCATCTACTATCAGCTATAGGATAGATTATACCTGCTTCCAGAAGTTTTAATATTTCCGTTCTTACCATTTCTTTCATCTTCGGATTTAACCGACGTTGGTGATCAACAACGGGTTTAGCATTATGTTCCATATTAATTTTGTGCTAACATAGAGTGGGACTAATGCCCTTTAAATCATCACGAGTATATCCAATAGCAGCTCGGTGCTTCCTTAGAACTTTCAATAATCTTTCTTCTTCATGTTCTGAAAGGTTAGCACTAATAATAACAGGATATATCTTCTTTTCATCAAGATAAGCATATTTCAAAGTGTCTGGCAATTGTTTTAACTCAAACACAGGATCACCTTTAGGTGGAGGAGGACCTCCTAGAGTTTCAACAAGCAAATTGTGTTTAAGCAGAGGATGTTGTTCAAAGAAAATCTTATCTATTTCATTTCTTTCATGCATATGTAAATCATTTTCATGGTCTAGAAAATATTGCTCTAGTGGATCAGTAGGTGGCACAGCAATAGAAGCAAGACCAATTAATTCATATTTACTAGGCAATTCTTTTTCATGAAGTTTTCTACTAAACTTGGAAAAATTAAACTCATGAGATTCATCACCAAAACTAACACCGACAATTTGTTTCTCACAGTCTATTTTAGCATTAACGGTGTTCAAGAAAGGTCTACCAAAGATAATGGGACAGAAGTCATCTTGTGGGGAACCAAGAACAAGGAAATCAGTAGGGTATTTTTTTTCCCACACAAGACTTCAACATCTCTAACAATCCCAATTGGTGATATGGTGTCTCTACTAGCAAGTTTAATAGTGACATCTATTTCTTCTATCTCTGCGGGTGCTATGTCATTCATAATTTCTTGATATAAGGTGTAAGGAATAGCACTCACACTAGCACCTATGTCACATAAACCATGATAACAGTGATCTCCTATTTTAACTGAGATGACAGGCATGCCAACAACAGGTCTTTATTTATCCCTTTTATCAGGTTTAGCAATTCTAGCAGTTTCTTCGCAGAAATAAATAACATGCCCATCCATATCTTCTTCCAAGAGATCTTTAACCATAGCAATACTAGGTTCTACTTTAATTTGTTCATCAGGTTTAGGTGTTCTACTATAGCTTTTGTTAACCACAGTTGAAACTTTAGCATGTTCCTCTATCCTGACAGGGAAAGGTGGTTTCTCAATATAAGCAGAAGGAACAACTGGATCAACATTATAAATTATAGTTTCTTCCTTAACTGGTACCGGTTCTTTGATTTCTTCTTTAATAGGTGGGTGATATTTAAACCACTTCTCTTTAGGGAGATCAACATGAGTAGCAAATGCTTCACAAAAGGAGGCTACTATCTCAGAGTCAAGTCCATATTTAGTGCTAAACTTTTGAAAAGCATCGGTATCCATAAAAGATTTAACACAATCATACTTAAGCTTAATACCTGACTCTTTACCTTCGTCGAGTTCCCAATCTTCAGAGTTGCGTTTAATTCTTTCCAAAAGATCCCCCCGGAATTCAATAGTCTTCTCATAAAAGAACCAACACAAGAAGTATCAAGCATGGTTTGATCATTACGAGAAAGCCGAGCATAAAAGTTTTGGATAATAATTTCTCTTGAGGGCTCATGATTGGGGCATGAATATAACATTGACTTAAGCCTCCCCCAAGCTAGAGCGCTACTTTATCCTTCACGAGGCCAAAAATTATATATATAATTCCGATCACGATGAACTAGATGCATAGGATATTTTTTTGGTGAAACTCCAATTTCAAACGATTCCAATTCCATGATCCAATATCATCGCATAGCCTATACCATGCCAATGCTTTTCCCTTCAAAGATAAAGGGGAAACCTTTTTTCATAACTTCATCTCCGGGCAAACCTGCAAGCTTGAACAATCCACAAATTTGTTCTACATATATCAAGTGCATATCAGAATGTTCGGTTCCATCTCCTGCATAAGGATTAGCTAGCAGTTGTTCTATCATACCCGAAGGAATTTCATATTCAATATTTTCAGTAGGTGCAGTAGGTTGAGGGGTAGCTAATTGTGGTTCCGGACGAGGTGAAAATACCCCGAACAAACCCCTCAAAGGATAGTTTTCCATAGTAACAAGTGACAATAAATTTCAGCACACTATATAAATGTTTCCTTACCAAATTCCACTTACCAAAGGCGCTTCACTCCCCGGCAACGGCACCAGAAAATAGCCTTGATGACCCACAAGTATAGGGGATCAATTGTATCTCTTTTCGATAAGTAAGAGTGTCGAACCCAACGAGGAGCAGAAGGAAATGACAAGTAGTTTTCAGTAAGGTAATGTCTGCAAGTGCTGACATTGTAAGTAGTGGGGTAGTTTGATAGCAAGATAATTTGTAACGAGCAAGTAACGATAGTAGTAACAAAAGTGCAGCAAGGTAGCCCAATCCTTTTGAGGCAAAGGACAGGCCAAAACGGTCTCTTATGATAAGCAAAGCGTTCTTGAGGGTACACGGGAATTTCATCTAGTCACTTTCATCATGTTGGTTTAATTCGTGTTCGCTACTTTGATAATTTGATATGTGGGTGGACCGGTGCTTAGATGCTGTTCTTACTTGAAAAAACCTCCCACTTATGATTAACCCTCCCGCAAGCATCCGCAACTACGAGAAAAGTATTAAGAATAAATTCTAACCATAGCATTAAACTTTTGGATCCAACCGGTCCCTTACGGAATAGCGCATAAACTGGGGTTTAACCTTCTGTCACTCTCGCAACCCATCATCTAATTGCCACTCCACAATGCATCCCCTTAGGCCCAAATATGGTGAAGTCATGTAGTCTACGTTCACATGACACCACTAAGGGAATAACAACATACATACTATCAAAATATCGAACACATATCAAATTCACATGATTACTTGCAACATGATTTCTCCCGTGACCTCAAGAACAAAAGTAACTACTCACAAATGATAAACATGCTCATGATCAGAGGAGTATTAAATAGCATAATGGATATGAACATATAATCTTCCACCAAATAAACCATATAGTAATCAACTACAAGATGTAATCAACACTACTAGTCACCCACAAGCACCAATCTATAGTTCCGGTAACAAGATTGAACACAAGAGATGAACTAGGGTTTGAGATGAGATGGTGCTATTGAAGATGTTGATGGATATTGCCCTCCCCAAGATGGGAGAGTTGTTGGTGATGATGAGGACGATGATTTCCCCCTCCGGGAGGGAAGTTCCCCCGGCGGAATCGCTCCGCCGGAGGGCAAAAGTGCTCCTGCCCAAGTTCCGCCTCGAGACGGCGGCGCTCCGTCCCGAAAGTCCTCTCTTTATTTTTTCTAGGTCAAAATGACCTATATACCAGAAGATGGGCACCGGAGGTGGGCCTGGGTGAGCACAACCCACCAGGGCGTGCCTGGGCTCCCTGGCGCGCCCAGGTGGGTTGTGCCCACCTGGTGGGCCCCCTCTAGTGGTTATTTTCTCCAATAATTCTTAAATATTCGAATAAAATCTTTGTGAGGTTTTAGCTTGTTTGGAGTTGTGCAGAATAGGTAGCCTGACGTAGCTTTTCCAGGTCCAGATTTCCAGCTGCCGGAATTCTCCCTCTTGGTGTGTACCTTGCAAATTATGAGAGAAAAGGCATTAGAATTATTCCAAAAAGTATTATTATGGATAAAAACATTATAAATAACAGTAAGAAAACATGATGCAAAATGGACGTATCAGTATTCTTCCTCTTTTGTCTCATTCCGTTCTTTCCTTTCGTGTGGGAAATGGATTTTGAAAATTGGGGCGCTGCGGGAGTAGACCGTTTTTTACACAAGGATTTTTTTGGTTTTGTCATTTCTGGCAATCTCATTTTGCTTTTGGTATAATTCCAGTACCAAAGAAGAAAGTTAAACATCTCATGAAGCACTCAACAAGAAAAGGCATCCCATGTAGAAGACCAACAAGGACATGGTGCCAAAATACACAAGCATATGGAAGGTTGACTACAAGGAGGTGAATAAGAAGGATTTTGTTTCCTTGCACATTTTATTTTTTATTGTTTTGACGGGCAAACATTAGGGGAATCCCCTATGGTATAATCTTCATTAAGTGAAGAGAGTAAAAGGAGTTTAGATATTTACAAGGGGGTGGAGGTGCCCCCCCAACAAAACAGAAAAACAAAAAAGAGCTGAAAGAAATACAAGAATAGTCTACCAAGGGTTTAGGAAGTAGAGAGAATCCAAGCTTCCCATGGCTCCACGTCCACTGGTTTATCTCTACAAGATGACCCATTGGGCCATTGGCGCAGAGACCAACTGCAGCTCGGGAGGTAAGTGAACTATTTCGGAAAAAATGCATTGTTCGCAAATGATTATCTTCGTACCGTGTTTGTACTTGCCCTGACGATGATCATAGTTTAGGAATGATCCGCAAAGGGGAAAAACAGATGCAAGCGTAACTCATATTTAAAAGACGCGTTTGAAATTTTGAAGTCTTGTCAAACATGATCTAGAAAACTACATGCACTATACTGAGTCAATTGACGTGGTATCCGTATGTGTGCGGTCATATATGTTTGATTTGATAAATTACTTTTGCTTTCACAAAAATTGTAATGGAGATACTATCTTTACATGTGCAACCACGCTACCCCATCTCACTACTGCCTATAAAGCTAATTTCCTTATGTTAAGTGCGTATTCAACTATTCATAAGTGTATATGGCTTAGAGGATATGAAAATGGAAAATATGTTTGTTGTGTGAAAGTGTTTGAGCGGAGGTCGAAAAGTGTCTATTCCACTATCCGGGAGCAAGGCTGAGAGTTAGAGCATGCAGACATGTCAATGCGCCATTTTCAAAACCGCAACGCCAAATTTTCAAAATCCATTTCCCACACGAAAGGAATGAAAATAAACGAGACACATAATTCATTTAAACTCGTGAGTGAAATGGACTTAGCCCATCACCATTCAATCGACACGTTACACAGATTCATTTCACCCATGGAGTGAAATGGACATAGCCCAACTCCATTCGATCAACGCGTAACGATGAGCTTACCTGATGTAAACATATGACCGAACCTTTCACCCATTTATCTCGTGGATGAAGGGGTGTGAGGGGAACACACATGTTGTATCTTGCAAATTTTATCATAAACAATGGAATAGACACTTTTTGACTCGGCATGAAGAGTGTCACAATTCCAACAATCCGTTCACTTTCATCTCAACAGAGCCAAGGGAATACACTTACAGATAAAAAAGTAACTTAAAAAAATTGTTAACTAACACAAAGTTTGACAAAGATAATTGTGCAAACAACAAAATGGTTGTCGGTCAACTCAATGGAAAATGACAACTAGAAGAAGAAGTAACATTATATGCTACATAGAGTGGAATAAGTAAATAATGCCTCATAACCGTGTCAGTGATGACATGTGTTAAAACACAATCCATGTAAACGGCGTTGTATCCATCATAACGCAACACTTCTTCAGATGCCATGTTATTATTTCATATACCCATGCAAAAGAACCAATTTTCTCATCAGATTCTCACTCTTCTATCTTCTTTGCTGCTCACCGGAGAAGCAGGGGTGCACTAACATACTAGCAACTTCAAACCCGAGAATCTAAGAATAACATCTCATTCTACATTAATGCAGCGACATGTTGCAAGCTGTATCCCTCACTTTCCCTTCCGATAATAAAAAATCTTTTCCTTAATCGTCTCACAAACCCAAGAAAATAATTTTCATTTTTTCCCGAAATAAGCCACTTGAAATACTCCCTTGTGTAGAAACTAACAAAACGAGCAAAGGAAAACTGGAGTTTACTTCAATTATTCCTTTTACTTCCAAAGAAAATTCCTTTTATGTGTGAACCCTTGATGCCCAGTTTTCAAATCCTACCCCCGCACACCCAAAATCCACTCATGTCCCGTCTAAAGGAAATGAAATGAATTGAAATACTCGCGTCCCGATTAGTCGACCTTTCCAAACACATGGATCACTCCCACTCAAACTGACCCATATCGGTCGCCACTCCCAAATCAAACGCCGGTCGTGCCATGTCAAGCTGATTGTCCAACATGCCCCCTCCTTTGAAACCCTCTACCGCCTATAAAATCTAAGTCGCTTATGTTCAATTTGTATTTAACAAATGTGTATCATATGTCTTAGACGATAAAAATTGGAAGAAAATGTTTGTTGTGTGGAAGTGTTTATGTGGAGGTCAAAAAGTGTCTATTCCACTATCTGAGAGCAAAGTCGCCAGTTACAACTTGCAGACATGTCAATGCGCCATTTTCAGACGCCAAATTTTCAAAATCCATTTCCCACACGAAAGAGAAGAAACAGAACGAGACACATATTGGAAAAATTAAGTGTCGACTTTAGAAAATCTGATTTGCTAAGTCTTGGTCGATTGAGATGCGCCATCCGATTTCTTTCATATAATTTTTGCAAATGCGCCATCCAGTTATGCGTCTGCCCATGACGACCTGACATGCAATTGCACGTGCTATGACCGATATGCAACTGCAAGGGGCAAAATGCGCGTGCAACTAGGGGGATTAGAGTGATGGTGGCCCAGTATGAGTTTGTTGATACTTTAATGTTTTTTCATTTAAACCACCATGGGATGTGAAGGTGAGCTTAAAAATAGGATACTTCTCTTTTGCAAATTAGCAACTCTTGCATGTCTACACCGTCACGGGCATTTGCACGCACTACAACCCGCATGCAACTAGGAGGTGTGTGTGTGGGGGGGGGGAGTGGGGGCGGCCCATTAGAGGGATTATTTTTTATCTTGATATTTCTTCCATCATGAGGACACATTGCAAACTAGGTGGGAAAAGGGAAGGAAAGGAAATTATGAAAAGTTATAAAAAGATCATATGGCACCAGAGGAGAGATTGCTTTTTTAGCAACACTAGAGGAGAGATAAAACAAACAAAATACCCAAGTGCATGCAGGCCGAAGATTAGCACACAACTAGTTGGGCTTCGAGTCATTATTTTCTTTTAGTTGCGCTCTAGTTCCCCGCAAAAAAAAGTCACGCTCTAGTTGATGTGGGCCTTAGAAAGTCTTGCCTAGCTATTCTCAAGAAGAAAGAAACAGAAAATAGGCGTGAATGCTATTTATCGCATTCAACGATCGGTGTGGGGTTGTGATACGTCTCCGTCATATCTATAATTTTTGATTGTTCCATGCCCACATTATACAACTTTCATATACTTTTTGGCAACTTTTTATACTATTTTTGGGACTAACATATTGATCTAGTGCCCAGTGCCAGTTCCTGTTTGTTGCATGTTTTATGTTTCGCAGAAACCCCATATCAAACGAAATCCAAACGGGATAAAAACGGACGGAGAATATTTTTGGAATATTTGCAGAATATGGAAAGAAGAATCAACGCGAGACGGTGCCCGAGGTGGCCACGAGGTAGGTGGGCGCCTGCCCCACTCGTGGGCCACCCGTAAGGCGGTTGCTGCTCTTCTTCGGCCGCAAGAAAGCTAATTTTCGGAGAAAAATCTGGGCGAAGGTTTCAATCCAATCGAGGTTAGGGATCTCCATATATATATATACGAAACGGTGAAAAGGCAGCAGAGAGGAGCGCAGAAACAGAGAGAGACAGAGAGACATAACCAATCTCGGAGGGGTTCTCGCCCCTCCCATGCCATGGAGGCCAAGGACCAGAGGGGAAACCCTTCTCCCATCTAGGGAGGAGGTCAAGGAAGAAGAAGAAGGGGGCCCCTCTCCCCCTCTCTTCCGGTGGTGCCGGAACGCTGCCGTGGCCACCATCATCATCACCGCGATCTTCACCAACACCTCCGCCATCTTCACCAACATCTCCATCACCTTCCCCCCTCTATCTATAGCGGTCCACTCTCCCGCAACCCGCTGTACCCTCTACTTGAACATGGTGCTTTATGCTTCATATTATTATCCAATGATGTGTTGCCATCCTATGATGTCTGAGTAGATTTTCGTTGTCCTATTGGTGGTTGATGAATTGCTATGATTGATTTAATTTGCTTGTGGTTATGTTGCTGTCCTTTGGTGCCCATCATATGAGCGCGCGCGTGGATCACACCATAGGGTTAGTTGTATGTTGATAGGACTATGTATTGGAGGGCAAGAGTGACAGAAGCTTCAACCTAGCATAGAAATTGATGCATACGGGATTGAAGGGGAACCAATATAACTTAATGCTATGGTTGGGTTTTACCTTAATGAACGTTAGTAGTTGCAGATGCTTGCTAATAGTTCCAATCATAAGTGCATAGAACTCCAAGTCAGGGATGACATGCTAGCAGTGGCCTCTCCCACATAAAACTTGCTATCGGTCTAGTAAAGTAGTCAATTGCTTAGGGACAATTTCGCAACTCCTACCACCACTTTTCCACACTCGCTATACTAACTTTATTGTGTCTTTATCTAAACAGCCCCTACTTTTTATTTACACGCTCTTTATTATCTTGCAAACCTATCCAAAAACACCTACAAAGTACTCCTAGTTTCATACTTGTTCTAGGTAAAGCGAACGTCAAGCGTGCGTAGAGTTGTATCGGTGGTCGATAGAACTTGAGGGAATATTTGTTCTACCTTTAGCTCCTCGTTGGGTTCGACACTCTTACTTATCGAAAGAGGCTACAATTGATCCCCCATACTTGTGGGTTATCAAGACCTTTTTCTGGCGCCGTTGCCGGGGAGTTTTAGAGTGGGGTGAATATTCTCGTGTGTGCTTGTTTGCTTTATCACTAAGTAATTTTTATTTGCTGTTCTTAGTTGTTTTCTATCTTTAATTATGGGTAGGAAACGCAAGATACCAAAAAAATTAGTTGTACCTATTGAACCAATGGTTGAAGAACCACTCAAAATCTATCACAGTCCTGAAGCTTTTTACTTGGATCATCTTCGATCCCTATGTGCTCGGGCTGAAACCCCAACTAGCTTAGTTGAGGGCAAATCTTTAGATGAGCATGCTTGTTATGTGCGACACTGCATATCTGAAAAAGGGAAACTTTTACTGGGTCAAATTCATCGTTTGCAATGCTATGCTTGGAATTTATGTGAAATTTATGATTTTACTTGTTGTTCTGAAAACCCTAAGAAACACCTTCCCTACCAATGTGAGTTTAGTGATAATGGAATCGTATCTTCGTATGCTAATGGTGTTTATAATTACTATGATGTTCAACAAATTGAAGAATTTGTTGCTTTTAAGGGTGCTTATGAAATTGCTTCTTTGATTGAAAAGTATGGTGCTACTCTTTACAAATCTGAAAATTTTGACATACTTAAATATTGTTATGATAATTATGCTTCTAATGCCTATGTTAAACTATATATTGAGGACTCCTCCGCTGTCCAAGAAGAGACTAATATTTTGCAGGAGTCTATGGAAGAAGAAATTGATGAAACTGTGAGCTCATTGGATGAAAAAGATGATGATGAGAGCGAAGAACAAAAGGAGGAAGAGCGGATAAGCTACCTGTGCCCACCTTCTAGTGAGAGTAACTCTTCAACTCATACATTGTTTAATTTCCCTTCGTGCTTACCGAAGGATGATTACTATGATGATTGTTATGACCCCGTTGATTCTCTTGAAATACCCCTTTTTGATGATGCTTGCTATGCTTGTGGCCAAGATGCCAATATGAATTATGCTTATGGAGATGAACTTGCTATAGTTCCTTATGTTAAACATGAAATTGTTGCTATTGCACCCACGCATGATAGTCCTATTATCTTTTTGAATTCTCCCAACTACACTATATCGGAGAAGTTTGCACTTATTAAGGATTATATTGATGGGTTGCCTTTTACCGTTGCACATGGTGATTTTGATAGATATAATATGCATGTGCTTGCTGCTCCTACTTGCAATTATTATGAGAGAGGAACTATATCTCCACCTCTTTATATTTCCAACACGATAGAATTGCAAGAAACTGCTTATACTATGCATTGGCCTTTACTCTGCGTGCATGAATTGTTCTTTTATGACATGCCGATGCATAGGAAGAGAGTTAGACTTCGTTGTTGCATGATATATGTTGCTCTGTGCTCACTACTAAATTACAAATCATTGTTAATTAAAATTGGCTTTGATATACCTTGGGATCTGGGTGGATCTATTACTTGAGCACTATATGCCTAGCTTAATGGCTTTAAAGAAAGCGCTGCCAGGGAGACAACCCGGAAGTTTTAAGAGAGTCATTTATTTCTGTTGTGTGCTTTTATAAAGTTTCAAAACAAAAAAATAAAGAGGGGAACCCAAAACTTTTTCAAAAAGAAAAGCGAAAGTGAGAAAGACGAGCATTGTTAAAGTGGGAGCTAGCCTTGAACTTTGTTCATGCTCACGGAAACTTTGTGAATCTTGATTATAGAAACTTTTCAATAAAAATAATTATCCCCTTGTACAATTCCATTGTATTATAAAAATAATGTGCCAAGGTTTGCCTTTAGGATGTTTACAATGCTTGTTGGTTTGTGCTGTGCAGGACAGAAACTTTGGCTGTAGTGCACGATTTTTTATTTTTTACTGGAACGTCAAATGGTTCTGATTCTTTTTGCACTGTCTTTATATACAAATTGTTTATTTGTCCTAATTTTGGCATAATTTTTCAAGTATCAGAAGTATGGTTAATGTTCAGATTATTACAGACTATTCTGTTTTAGACAGATTCTGTTTTTGATGCATAGTTTGCTTGTTTTGATGAAACTATCAATTTCTATCAGTGGATTAAGCCATGGAAAAGTTATATTACAGTAGACATAATGCAAAAACAAAATATGAATTGGTTTGCAACAGTACTTAGAGTAGTGATTTGCTTTATTATACTAACGGATCTTACCGAGTTTTCTGTTGAAGTTTTGTGTGGATGAAGTGTTCGATGATCGAGAAGGTCTCGATATGAGGAAAAGGAGGAGAGGCAAGAGCTCAAGCTTGGGGATGCCCAAGGCACCCCAAGTAAATATTCAAGGATACTCAAGCGTCTAAGCTTGGGGATGCCCCGGAAGGCATCCCATCTTTCTTCAACAAGTGTCGGTATGTTTTCGGATTCGTTTCGTTCATGCGATATGTGCAAATCTTGGAGCGTCTTTTGCATTTAGTTTTCACTTTTCTTTTATGCACCATGCTGGTATGAGATAGTCCTTGGTTGATTTATAGAATGCTCTTTGCACTTCATTTATATCTTTTGAGTATGGCTTTATAGAATGCTTCATGTACTTCACTTATATCATTTGAAGTTTGGATTGCCTGTTTCTCTTTACATAGAAAACCGCCATTTGTAGAATGCTCTTTTGCTTCACTTATAATTGTTAGAGCGTGGGCATATCTTTTGTAGAAAGAATTAAACTCTCTTGCTTCACTTATATCTATTTAGAGAGATGTCAGGAATTGGTCATTCACATGGTTAGTCATAAAATCCTACATAAAACTTGTAGATCGCTGAATATGATATGTTTGATTCCTTGCAATAGTTTTGTGATATAAAGGTGGTGATATTAAAGTGTGCTAGTGGGTAGTTGTGGATTAGTAGAAAATACTTGTGTTGAGGTTTGTGATTCCCGTAGCATGCACGTATGGTGAACCGTTATGTAACGAAGTTGGAGCATGAGATATTTTTTGATTGCCATCCTTTGTGTGGAGGTCGGGGGCGCGCGATGGTTAACTCCTACCAACCTCCCCCCTAGGGGCATGCGTAGTAGTACTTTGCTTCGAGGGCTAATAAACTTTTGCAATAAGTATATGAGTTCTTTATGACTAATGTTGAGTCCATGGATTATACGCACTCTCACCCTTCCATCATTGCTAGCCTCTTCGGTACCGTGCATTGCCCTTTCTCACCTCGAGAGTTGGTGCAAACTTCGCCGGTGCATTCAAACCCCGTGATATGATACGCTCTATCACACATAAGCCTCCTTATATCTTCCTTAAACAGCCACCATACCTACCTATTATGGCATTTCCATAGCCATTCCGAGATATATTGCCATGCATCTTCCATCATCATCATCATATACATGACTTGAGCATTCATTGTCATATTGCTTTGCATGATCGTAAGATAGCTAGCATGATGTTTTCATGGCTTGTCCGTTTTTTATGTCATTGCTACGCTAGATCATTGCACATCCCGGTACACCGCCGGAGGCATTCATATAGAGTCATATCTTTGTTCTAATATCGAGTTGTAATATTGAGTTGTAAGTAAATAGAAGTGTGATGATCATCATTATTAGAGCATTGTCCTGAAAAAAAAAGAGGCCAAAGAAGCCTAAATAAAAAAAAGGGGCCAAAGAAGCCCGAAAAAAAGAAGAAAAAAGAATAAAAGAATAAAAGGGACAATGTTACTATCCTTTTTCCACACTTGTGCTTCAGAGTAGCACCATGTTCTTCATATAGAGAGTCTCTTGAGTTATCACTTTCATATACTAGTGGGAATTTTCATTATAGAACTTGGCTTGTATATTCCGATGATGGGCTTCCTCAAATGCCCGAGGTCTTCATGAGCAAGCAAGTTGGATGCACACCCACTTAGTTTCCAGTTTGAGCTTTCATACACTTATAGCTCTTAGTGCATCCGTTGCATGGCAATCCCTACTCCTCGCATTGACATCAATTGATGGGCATCTCCATAGCCCGTTGATTAGCCGCGTCGATGTGAGACTTTCTCCCTTTTTGTCTTCTCCACACAACCTCCTCCATCATACTCTATTCCACCTATAGTGCTATATCCATGGCTCACACTCATGTATTGCGTGAGGGTTGAAAAAGCTGAAGCACGTTAAAAAGTATGAAACAATTGCTTGGCTGAAACCGGGGTTGTGCATGATTTAAATATTTTGTGTGATGAAGATGGAGCATAGCCAGACTATATGATTTTGTAGGGATAACTTTCTTTGGCCATGTTATTTTGAAAAGACATGATTGCTTTATTAGTATGCTTGAAGTATTATTGTCTTAATGTCAAATGATAGACTATTGCTTTCAATCACTCGTGTCTTAATATTCATGCCATGATTAGATACATGATCAAGATTATGCTAGGTAGCATTCCACATCAAAAATTATCTTTTTTATCATTTACCTACTCGAGGACGAGCAGGAATTAAGCTTGGGGATGCTGATACGTCTCCGTCGTATCTATAATTTTTGATTGTTCCATGCCCACATTATACAACTTCATATACTTTTTGGCAACTTTTTATACTATTTTTGGGACTAACATATTGATCTAGTGCCCAGTGCCGGTTCCTGTTTGTTGCATGTTTTATGTTTCGCAGAAACCCCATATCAAACGGAATCCAAACGGGATAAAAACGGACGGAGAATATTTTTGGAATATTTGGAGAATATGGGAAGAAGAATCAACGCGAGACGGTGCCCGAGGTGGCCACGAGGCAGGTGGGCGCGCCTGCCCCCCTCGTGGGCCACCCGTAAGGCGGTTGCTGCTCTTCTTCGGCCGCAAGAAAGCTAATTTTCGGAGAAAAATCTGGGCGAAGGTTTCAATCCAATCGGAGTTAGGGATCTCCATATATATACGAAGTGGTGAAAAGGCAGAAGAGAGGAGCGCAGAAACAGAGAGAGACAGAGAGACATAACCAATCTCGGAGGGGCTCTCGCCCCTCCCATGCCATGGAGGCCAAGGACCAGAGGGGAAACCCTTCTCCCATCTAGGGAGGAGGTCAAGGAAGAAGAAGAAGAAGGGGGCCCCTCTCCCCCTCTCTTCCGGTGGCGCCGGAACGCTGCCGTGGCCACCATCATCATCACCGCGATCTTCACCAACACCTCCGCCATCTTCACCAACATCTCCATCACCTTCCCCCCTCTATCTACAGCGGTCCACTCTCCCGCAACCCGCTGTACCCTCTACTTGAACATGGTGCTTTATGCTTCATATTATTATCCAATGATGTGTTGCCATCCTATGATGTCTGAGTAGATTTTCGTTGTCCTATCGAGTTGATGAATTGCTATGCTTAATTTAATTTGCTTGTGGTTATGTTGCTGTCCTTTGGTGCCCATCATATGAGCGCGCGCGTGGATCACACCATAGGGTTAGTTGTATGTTGATAGGACTATGTATTGGAGGGCAAGAGTGACAGAAGCTTCAACCTAGCATAGAAATTGATGCATACGGGATTGAAGGGGGACCAATATAACTTAATGCTATGGTTGGGTTTTACCTTAATGAACGTTAGTAGTTGCGGATGCTTGCTAATAGTTCCAATCATAAGTGCATAGAATTCCAAGTCAGGGATGACATGATAGCAGTGGCCTCACCCACATAAAACTTGCTATCGGTCTAGTAAAGTAGTCAATTGCTTAGGGACAATTTCGCAACTCCTACCACCACTTTTCCACACTCGCTATACTAACTTTATTGTGTCTTTATCTAAACAGCCCATACTTTTTATTTACGCGCTCTTTATTATCTTGCAAACCTATCCAAAAACACCTACAAAGTACTCCTAGTTTCATACTTGTTCTAGGTAAAGCGAACGTCAAGCGTGCGTAGTGTTGTATCGGTGGTCGATAGAACTTGAGAGAATATTTGTTCTACCTTTAGCTCCTCGTTGGGTTCGACACTCTTACTTATCGAAAGAGGCTACAATTGATCCCCTATACTTGTGGGTTATCAGGTTGTATCGCGTTGAGGGAACAATGATGGGCTGGCCCATTTTGACAAACAAATTGTTGAAAAAACAGGGAGTAAAAGAGAACACCCAGGGAGATACAACCCTGTTCTCCAGTGTGACGGCCGGCGCGACTAACCACTCCGCCCGCGTGGCGTTACTGGTTACTGTTAGGATTGCAATCTACTAGAGATTTTTTCTTTTTTCGTTTTCTTTTCTTTTTTCTTCTCTGTTTTTTCTTTTTCATTTTCTTTTCTTCTTTCTTCTTATACGGGATTTTTCATTTGTTTTCAGTTTTTTATTTTCCTTTTTCTTTGGGTTTTCATTTTTTTTGGTTTTTCTTTTGTTTCTTTTTGTTTTCATTCTGCATTCTTATATACTTGTTCAACATTTTTCAAATACTTGTTCAACATTTTTCAAATACATGATCAACATTTTTTTTTCAAATACTTGTTCAACATTTTTCAAACACTTTGTTCAACATCTTTTCAAATACTTGTTCAACATTTTTTATACACATGATCAACATCTTTTCAAATACTTGTTCAACATTTTTCTAATACTCGTTCAACATTTTTAAATACTTGTTCAATATTTTACATATACCTGTTAAACATTTACAGTACTTATTCAGCATTTTTCAAATACATGTTCAACATTTTTTTCAAATACTTATTCAACATTTTTAAATACTTGTTTAACATTTTTTAATCCATGTTCAACATTTTACAAATGTATTTTTGGGAGAGTGTTTTTGTATTATATGTATTTAGAATATTTCAAAGTACAAACAAAAGTTAAAAATAAAGCAAAATAGAAAAAATGTGATAAAAACGAAATAGGAAACAGGTAGGGCTTACCCGTGCACATGGGCCGGCCCATATGCTCGCTGGCTTCAGCGAGTCAGAACGCTGAAATCAGTAGTTGAGGAGTACTCGTTGCGAAGATCACTCCAACTCCCCCAGGTTGCAACAAGTGGCGCGCTGCATGTGCGCCACTTGTCGCAACCTGTGAGTTTTTCCTTTTTTTCGTAGATCCGTTTATTCAAAATGTTTTATCTCTTAAACCGTCCGTCCAAATGTCGAACCGCTTTCACCGTTGGATTCCTCGCGTCGAGATCTTCAAAACTAGATCCCATGTTCATAGGTTTTGACGAACTTTTTTTTCACGAAAAAACCGGATGAAAAAACCGAACCGGGAGCACGGGTTCTTTCCTTTCCGAAAGAGGCACGTCCGTGCCTCTCACGAAATCACAACCGTGCCTCTCGCGAAAGTAAAACCGTGACTCTCGCGAAAGAAAAAAAACAGAAAACGCATTTTTTTTCCGTTTCCAAGAGGCACAGCCGTGACTCTCGCGAAAGCACAACCGTGCCTCTCGCGGAAGCAAAACCGTGACTCTCGTGAAAAAAGAAAAACAGAAAACACGTTTTATTTTTTCCGTTTCCGAGAGGCACGGCCGTGACTCTCGCGAAAGCACAACCGTGCCTCGCGCGAAAGCAAAACCGTGACTCTCGCGAAAGAAAAAAAAACAGAAAACACGTTTTTTTTTGTTTTCGCGAGGCACGGCCGTGACCCTCGCGAAAGAAAAAGAAAACGTGTTTTTTTATCGAAAAGCTAGGGAAGACCGGTGGAAAACTAAAATGTAAAAAAACATTAAAAAAGCCGAAAACACGTGCGGAAAAAAATAAAAATAAAATTCAAAGGGAGCGTCCAGATCACGACACATGGCGAATGGCTGAGAGCGCGTCAAGTGGCGCTGATCGTTGCGAGGCTCCCGAAGGAGCGCTCGTTAATTAGTTGCTCTCTCGAAACGCTCGACACGCTGAACACGATAAATAGCGATGCCCGAAAATGGGCAGGATGCTAAAACTTGTCACAAGGGGTTTCTTTTAATGCGCCGGCCCAATTCCCCGGTTTTGGGAAGGTTCGATGCACGCTAGGGCTATGTCTCGCATGTACCAGTTCTTAATAGGAAACGCCTATGGGCGTGCAAATCGGGCCGACCCATTAGGGGCAGTCGCAAGCTTGTGCGCTTCTACTTTGTTTTTTCACTAGTTTTCTTTTCGATTTCTTTTTTCCTTCCTTATATGGTATTTTTGTTTGTTTTTGCAATGGTTTTCTTCACCCTTTTGTTATACTTTTAGGATTTCTCGTTGTTTTGCTTCGTTTTCTTTGTATTCTTCAGTTTGATTTTATTTTCTTCTTGTTTTTGTCGATTTAAATGGTTTTTATTTTTAACACATATCTACTTTTTGCCACTACACAATAAACATTTTTAGCGTACACATGAAACACTTTTAGTACCCTTTAAACATTTTACAAATTCATGATATACATGTTTTGAATATTTTATGAATACACGTTTCCATTTCCCAAATACACATAGTACAATTTTAATGGCAACAAACATTTTTTACATTGTACAAGCATTTTTTAAATTTCCATGTAATTATTTGAAACATGCGCATATATCTTTAAAATGCCCCTACATTTTGTCAGTGAAAAAAATATAACCTACAGGAATTTTCTTTACATTTTATAAACATTTTCTTAAAAAGTCATGAACCTGTTTTGAATCGCTGTAATATTTCTTTGAAAATTCATGTACATTTTTAATGGTACTAAACTTTTTTGAACATTACATACATATTTTTCTGAAAATGTCACAAACATATTCTTTAAAGCTGTGAACCTTTTCTATAAAAATAACTTAAATTTTTTAGAATTATGCGAAATGTTTTAGTGCATGTATATTTTTTTTAAACGTCTGATATTTTATTAAGCTCACAAAAAAACCATACACACGATTAGTATTTTCCTATACATGTTTAAAAGATTGAGTGCGTGATTAACATTTTTTAAAATTCTACACAAAGTATATTTCCACTACTATTAAACAATCAAACAAGAACTTTTTTAGGTGCACCCCACTAAGTGTACACCGGTTAATTAGCACCGTCTGATTATCTTATCTAAATCAATGAAATCTAACAGATTAGATTAATCTGGTGAGTTATCAGGGTGCAAATAGCAATTATAATAGGCTGACCACCACCCCACCGGCAGATGAAAACTTCCCCTCCGTTAGTTTCTCTCTCCTAAATAGATAAAGAAATCAACAATCAATCCCTAATTAATAGGGATGACATTAATTATAGCTAATGCTTGAAACCAGACGTACGTGATCCATTCAAACCGGCTACTCCGCATCAATTCCTCGCCCAATCAACGCCTCCAAAGTCTGCATGCATTTGTTGTTACAGAGGGGGGAGATTTTTGCGTGTGAGAGAAGGCCGCCATTGCCTCTGGCAAGGACACGCTACACATCCTAAAAAACAAGGACACACTACTACCCATCCTCGAACGATTGAAGGAACGTTTAGCAGGTAGCCTGGCCCCCCCTAACGATTGAAGGAACGTTTAGCAGGTAGCGATTAATTAGCGAAAATCATACAATTGCACGTACTTGGCCCCTCCCATCACAAGTGTAATAAAACGAGAAAAGAAGAAAAAGCCCATGAGACAGCCCACAAGTGGACAGATGACTTCCTCCCGTCAGTCTTCCAGGCACAATTCTCGAAAAAAGGTCTTCCAGGCCCTGCGTAATTAGCCTCACCCGTCATTCACGCGTGTAATTGGCGTTGCGCCGCTGCCCACCCTACGCCCCTACTGGCGCCTCCGCTCCTCCCTGCGCCCCGCCGCCCCTTCCTGCTGGGGATTAGATTGAAACCGCATGTGCTGCAATGCGACAAAGAGCTATGTCCTCAGGCTGCCCTTGTCAATTCTTCAGTCCGGAAGGAGATTACTGTATTGATCTCACTCAATGCTTCTGTCGTGATGCTAATTCTATAAGGGATTTTACTTCTTGTATGTGTCAAAATTATACATCAGATTTTAGTTCTTGATGTGTCAAAATTATACATCAGATTCAGTTCTTTTGTTTG
Organism: Triticum aestivum; assembly: GCF_018294505.1. Taxonomy (NCBI): domain Eukaryota; kingdom Viridiplantae; phylum Streptophyta; class Magnoliopsida; order Poales; family Poaceae; genus Triticum; species Triticum aestivum. Next base: position 615,456,289 of record NC_057802.1, on the reverse strand, counting down.
TGTTGTGAGGCTGTTTCTGAAGCTTGCGTTTGGGCAATTATGAATATAGAAATCGCCCTCAAACAGTCTAAAGCTTATTTGTTTTCTAAGAGCCACCAAATAGGACACAACTTCTTCGGTATTGCATAAAAATCTACGTTGAATAAAATTAGTAGCTAGGTTTTTTTTGGATGAATTTGTTAATTTTTTCATCTTCTTCGGTATTGCATAAAAATCTACGTTGAATAAAATTAGTAGCTAGGTTTTTTTTGGATGAATTTGTTAATTTTTTCATCTCATTGATAATGGTAGAGCTAAATGTAAACTAATACTGTACAAATGTATCCATGTTTTATGGCCTCAAAATGACATATTATTAAGGAAGTTATTTCTTAATATTATGATTCACCTTAAGGATCGGGGCGCTGCCGCCGCGTTCGCTTCCGAGGGTAGGCGAAAGACGCAAATGTTGCTGCCAAGGATCGGGGCACTTGCCCGCGGCCTCGTCCGTCCTCGCGACGCCGCCAGCCGAAGTGACACCGCCCGCCTCTCATCGACGCCGGAGCAGGTCATCTCCTCCGATTGCATGCCCATCATGGAGGCCATCTCCTCCAACCGTGCTCCCCACCGTCTCCCTTCTTGATCCGATCTGACCCGAGGGAACTTTTGCAGGCCTCAAGCTCAATCCTTCTCCCCATAGCTTCAGCGATCTTAGACAGACAAAGGATATGGTCTGCATTGATATAACACCAGAAATTATTTCTGTAACACTTGATCTTGGGTCTGCACTTGCTAACAGAGATGCAGCCAAAACAAAGCCACGAGCCTTTGTACTGAATGTAAACATACTCTACAGATGTGCGCCCATCTTTTAATGTGAGGTCTGTTCTATCCAGTGCAGATTATTTACTATGTCTCGGATTGTGAATGTATAGTTCAATCTCATAATTTTAACCTTTCAAGTTATTGGTGTCCGCACATGATTTTAACATCACCAGTTTCCTTTCAAGTTATTCGGATGTTGCTTTGACAGTTGTCATGTACTGCTTATTATTTGCACCATAATCTCACAATTCTGAATTTAATCTTTTTAGTTGGCTAGCATCACATTTTTTTATTGTGACCTCATGCTTAAATAGTTAAATTTGGCAGGTTGCAGGAATTCGAATTCACTATCTCTGAGAATAAGTATATATTTTGTGGGGATCACTGAATTCTTCTTCTCTTTCAGGAATGTGCGGCTTACATTGCTAATACTTGATCCTCGATAGCAATGTTATTTTCCTCCATGTTGGTCATGCCAAACAAGTATAGAGGTGAGCATTTGATCCTCCATTAATCATGTACGTCCTTACTGAAACTGAATGCAATTTTTTTGGGCTCAAGGGCGAGTCTGCACCAATCCACCATGCTCGAGTTAGGGGGGTCACCTACAATGCGATGGCCAAAGCTATATTGTAGGTTAATTCACTTTTGAATTTTCTATGGGCTTTATGATTATCTTATCCTTATTCCATTGCACAATTTTCAAATCATATAAAAATGTTAGCTAACAGATTCATTGTGCTTTCGCTGGAATCATGGTATCATTTTACGACAGATTTATGTTCTGTCATACTATATGTAGGCAATTGGTAAGATTGTTTTTAAGTCGAAAGTGTCGGTGCGGAGCTAGGAGGAAATACATACATTCTAGAATGTTTGAATCCCTTTTTAGAATCAATTACATGTCATTTGGAGAGCATACATTGTTTATATATTGTATTTGTATAGAACCAGTTCTTTGTGTATGTGACTAAACTTGATGCAGACTTGATCCTGGTGCGACTTTTTTACCCAAGATAATAAACCTCTGTTGTTCTTGTGCGGTTGAAGGTGAATCATGTACCGGCATAATAAATATAGCAAATGACATTTCATTGACAAGCCACATATAAATCAAAGTAAAAATTGGGCATATATTATGATGCAAAGGTAATCTTATATTAGTGTTCCCTTGATATTTCTTTTTTTGTAGCCTCTATTGCAGTCTGCACTGCTGCAAGAATGGAATTAATTTTGTTATATATAAATGCTATAATAAGTATTCCAGAGCATTTTTTTTCTGCTGTTGGGCTTTAATATTCTATTCCATTTCTGATGGATAAAAATGTTTGGGGCTACTTCCAAATTTATCCCTTGGTTTCTTACCGTCTAATGTGTTTGACAGTTTTTCTTTCAGATTTACCTCTCCTGTTTGTGCAGCAGGTACAAGGTCTCACCATGTTGAAGGCTAATTCCTGTTCTTCTATTTTCATTTTCAGTTTGTTAATGTATATTTACTACCTTATAAGGACATGAGGTGACTCGTGGATTGTAGCGCATGGGGAGCTTCACGGTTGTTGTGGTTACTTTTTACACAAAATCATGGTACCACAAGTTGTATGTATAGCTTGTGATACAAGGTGATGCATCTTTGCGAGGTTAATTGTGTGTCCAGTTTATTGATGATTTGACGGTGTCTGATTTAGTGGTTTACACTGAAGGTGCATAACATCAAGTAAAATATGATTAGTCTTAAGATATAAGAAGAAATAATGATTATATACGAAAGTTAAATACATATGTTTTGTCGCTTCCATAAAGAATGAAGTTATGAGAATAGGTGAAATATGCGCCGTGGGACAAAGGGATCATTTGTATTCCATTTATGCTCACACGAATGTATGTGCATTGATGGAGACGTGCGTTGCACGTGCACGCTTACTAGTAAGTAAGAAAAACATAGAAAGATATAAACAATGTGTATAATAAACGGAAGAAAAAAAACCATGACGTCAAATAGCGTGCAGTTACTGGGCAGGCCCAACACGACCTCCCTGTAGGCGAGACTCGTTACGACTCGAAGCAGGCGGCACATAGCCCCGCCCATCTATGGAACACTGCAAACTGGTTTTAGAACTTTCCACGCGGTTGTGTTTTTCTCTATGGTTTTTCATCCTTTTTTTTCCGTTGTTACTTCCAGATTTCTTTCATTTTTCATTTCGCATTTCATTGGTTTCTATTTTTGATTTTTTATTTCTTCCCTCTTTGTTATTTTCTGATTTTTTATAGTCGGATATTTTAAGAAAAACACGGTGTACATTTTAAGTATATAGGTTGAATATTTTCACATAAAGGTTGAACATTTTTGATAGACGGTGAACATTTTTCTGAATACATGTTTGAACATTTGCCAAATTTACATTGTAGATCTTTTTCTATGCACAGTAAACTTTTCTTGTAACACATTAAACATTTTTCCATGAACATTTTGTAAATGTGCAAGCATTTGAAAAGTTCTTGAACACTACATTTATTGTCACAGACATTTTTTTGAATTGTACGAAACATTTTTCTAAATTACATGAACATTATTTTATCACTGTAAAAATATTTTCTTAAGGCATGACGAACATATTTTTTTAAATGCGGGAACACTGTTAAAAATGTCACGAACATTTGTTTTGTTTCTCGCACTGGGGCAGTTTTTTTTCCTGGATTTTTGGTTTTGTCGGCTTCCAATTTTTGGGGGATTTCTTTGTTTCCAGTTACTTTCAATTTTCGTCCGTCAGAGCTCGGGTGTGTTGCGTGGAGCACATGTGTTCTTTATGTGGAGCATGGGTGTGCTTTCGGATGGAGCACACGTGTGCCTCACTCTACGTGGAAACCACAGTTATGCTTCATTGCAAGGGAAGCACAAGTTAGTTTACTTGAGAAGCATAGTTATGGTTTTGCGGGGTTGACACACTTTTGGTCATAAAGTTCCGTCTAGTGTCCTTCCATCAACTCATGATAAACTTTCTATTGCATCCTATTCCAAAAGTGAGGATTTAATGGGAAATCCTTTTTTGAGCCCGGGCTCATCTGCACCCGTGTTGAATAAAAAATTCAAAACAAATACTAAAAAAATTCAAAAGATTCCAATTTTTTCCCATGGTAGAAAATTTGATGCGTGAGGTCCGCCCCAATTTTCAAATCATTTGGACAACTGAGCAACTCTTGGCAAAAAAGACAAATCCGGGGTCTGTAAAATAGTTTACTGTTCATGTACTGTTCTGACCCGATTTGTCTTTTTTGCTGAGAGCTACTCAGATATCCAAATGAGCTAATATTTGGAGCGAACCTCACGCAATAAATTGTCTACCATGGGGGAAAATTTGGCATTTTTAATTTTTTCTAGTATTTATTTTGAATTTTTTCTGACTGGATGTAGATGAGTCTGGGCACCGAATCGCTGCACTCGGATTTACTTTTATTCCTTTCTTCAGTATATGTATTGGCAATGCGCATGGAAACAAAACCGTTCTTATTGACCTCGTTGTACTCACCCCTAGATGCTTATGTATTTTGGCACCTTATCCTTCTTGATCTTCTTCATGGGATGCCTTTTCATGTTGAATGCTTCATGACATGCTTGAATTTCTTCATTGGTGCGAGAAATGCTTGGATTTTTCCAGCCAATAATACCAAAACAAAAAGGGATTGCCAAAAATAACAAAACAAAAAATCTTCGGTGAGAAAAAGAGTCTAACCTCCCCCCTCCCCAATTTCCGAATTCAGTTCCCACATTAAAGGAAAAAAATGAAACAAAGCGAGGACAGAAGATTCTCAACTCCTGATTGGTCCATCCGGTCCTCCCATGGATCACGTCCCCGAGCTAATCGTAGCCACATGGATCTTCCAGATCCAACGGCAACAAAGACCGTTGGTGACACGGATCGCACCAGCCGAGCCGATCCTTGCCGAGTGCACCTTCCAGATCCGGCGGTGGAGAATGCTGGTCATACGGATCACACCCCCTCCCACGGATCATGCCCCTCTGATTCGACCCCTGTTGCATGCCCTCCTAGATCCGACGGTGTTGACCGCACGTCATGTGAATCACACCCATTACTCCAGGGCACCCCCTATAAAAGTGATGCGCTCGCATTCAGATTCATCAGCGTCGCCACCCACATTTGAAAGATTCAAGTTCGCCACAGAAGGAGGGGAGATGGATGGAAGGAAGAGTGGCGAGCGGAAGAAGGCGGTGACCCGGTCCATGAAGGCTGGACTCTAGTTTCTTGTCGGCCGCGTCGAGCGCTATCTCAAGAAGGGACACTACATGGACCGCGTCGGCTCCGACGCCCCCGTCGACCTCGCCTCCGTCCTCGAATACCTTGTCGCCAACATAACCAACCAACGATCGATCTCGTACATTCGTGTTCTTTTCATGCTCAACGGAGTGGTAATTGATCTTGGTCTCGGTGTTCTCTTTAAACAACAAATGCTAGAGTTGGCAGGCAGACCCGGTTGTCCCTTATCTATCCTCACAACTATGGATTAATTATTCGCATCTTTTATTGTGTAATGATAGTCTTTACTGGATCATAATGCAGAAATATCCCCTTCCCATTTAACATCTAGTACAATTAATACTTACTGTGTGACCCATATCAAAATTTCGGCTTACAGTGCAGTTATACAACACCATAGCCCACTACAAAATGAATGTAATCACGTATCTGCCAAATGCCATAAGCATATTCATTCCAGTTATTCCCCCGCTATCAATTAATGCCATATACGGGCAGATGGTTCACTCTTTCTTTTCACAAACACACGTCAAAGACAAGGCAAAGTACAAACCAAGTGAAAACAGGGCAAAAAGCAAGGCAAAGCTATTCTGACCTAGCTAAAAACTTTTAGGGGCAACTGCAGATGGTTCCCTTTTTAAAGCTAGTAAATGCGCACGTGCAACGCACGTTAATATTTAGACAATATATTATTTGCACGCGGATATTTGGTATGATATTATTTGTGTGTTAATTTCTGCGATTCTGTGATTAGTCAATGTGTACGTGCAATGCACGTCAATTTGGAAGTATATATTAAGTGCATGCGGATATTAAGTAGAATATTATTTGCGTGTTATTATGTGATAAGCACTATATTTGGCATGAAATTAATGGCACGCTAAACGTGTTGAGTGCTTGACATTGAAGCAGTCTAGGTCGTTGGATTGACATAATTTGATAGCCGAGATTAATTGGATCTACCCCTTTGGGTCTTTTTATATTGGTATAGATAATTATACCAAATGGAGCCAATAATATGTCCCTTGGATAAAGGTCTCGTGCTATGATGGATCATGTTCACTTCCTACTCAGCCACTCCGCTGTTGTTGCAGTTTGTTCAGAATGAAGACAATTTTCATGTATATTTTTTAATGGTACTAAACATTTTTTAACATTACGTATACATTTTTATGAAAATGTCACAAGCACACTTTGGAAACCTGTGAACATTTTCTATAAATGTAACTTACAATTTTGGAATTATGCGAAATATTTTAATGCATGTAGATTTTTTAAACGTCTGATGTTTTTTTAATTTAAAAAAATCATACACATGATTAGCATTTTTCTATAGACGATTAAAAAAATTGAATGGCATGATTAACAATTTTTAAAATTCTAAGCAAAGTACGACTTGTAGGTGAGCCTCAGTAGGACTCGCAGCAGGCGGCACATAGCCGCGCTCGTTGATGGAACACTGCAAACTGCTTTTAGAACCTTCCACGCGGTTGTGTTTTTTCTATAGTTTTTCATCCTTTTTTTAGTTTTTTCCGTTATTACTTCAAGTTTTCTTTTGTTTTTCATTTTCATATTTCATTTGTTTCTATGTTTGATATTTTATTTATTTCCTCTTTTTTATTTTCTCATATTTTATAGTCGTTTTTTTTAAAGAAATACGATGTACATTTTATGTATATACGTTGAATATATTCACATAACGGTTGAATTTTTTTAATAGATGGTGAACATTATTCTAAATACATTTTGAACATTTGCCTAATTTACATTCTACATTTTTTTATATGTACAGTAAACTATTCTTGTAACACATTAAACATTTATCCATGAACATTTTTGTAAATGTGCAAATATTTGAAAAGTTCCCGAACACTGTTTTTGGTGTCACAGACATTTTTTTTGAATTGTACGAAACATTTTTCTAAACTACACGGACATTATATTATCATTGTAAAAATATTTTCTTAAAGCATGATGAACACATTTTTTTAAATGCGGGAACATTTTTTGAAAATGTCACGAACATTTTTCTGTTTCTCGCGCTAGGCCGGGTTTTTTTCTTCTGGTTTTGGGGTTTTTCTTGGTTTCAAAGTTTTAGGGGATTTTTTAGTTTTCCAGTTACTTTCAATTTTCGTCCGTCAAAGCTCGGGTATGTTCGGTGGAGCACATGTGTTCTTGTGGAGCATGGGTGCGTTGTGCTTTCGGATGGACATGTGCCTCACTCTGCGTGGAAACCACAGTTATGCTTCATTGCAAGGGAAGCACAAGTTAGTTTACTTGAGAAGCATAGTTATGCTTCTGCGGGGTTGACACACTTTTGGTCATAAAGTTTAGTCTAGTGTCCTTCCATCAACTCATGATAAACTTTCTATTGCATCTATTCCAAAAGTGAGGATTTACTTTTTATTCCTATCTTCAGTATATGGATGGGCAATGCGCATGGAAACAAATCGTTCTTATTGACCTCCTTGTAGTCACCCCTAGATGCTTATGTATTTTTGGACCTTGTCCTTCTTGATCTTCTTCACGGGATGCCTTTTCTTGTTGAGTGCTTCATGACATGCTTGAATTTCTTCATTAGTGCGAGAAATACTTGGATTTTTTTCCAGTCAATCATACCAAAAACAAAAAGGGATTTCCAAAAATAACAAAACAAAACAAAATCTACGGGGAGAAAAAGAGTCTAACCTCCCCCCTCCCCATTTTCCGAATTCAGTTCCCACACTAAAGGAAAAAAACGAAACAAAGCGAGGACAGAAGTTTTTCAAATCCTAATAGGTCCATCCGGTCCTCCCACGGATCACGCCCCCGAGCTAATCCTAGCCACATGAATCTTCCGGACCCAACGACAAAGACCGCTGGTGACACGGATTGCACCAGTCGAGCCGATCCTAGCCGCTTGCACCTTCCAGATCCGACGGTGGAGAACGTTGGTCACATGGATCACACCCCCTCCGAGGGATCGTGCCCCTCCGAGTCGATCCTTGCCGCTTGCCCTCCCACATCCTACGGTGGCGGCCACACGTCATGCGAATCGCGCCCATTACTGCGGAGCACCCCCCGTATAAAAGCGGTGCCCTCGTTTCACATCCATCAACGCCGCCACCCACATTTCGAGAGATTCAAGTTCGCAGGAAAAGGAGGGGAGATGGCCAGGAGGAAGAGCGCCGAGCAGAAGAAGACGGTGACCCAGTCCACGAAGGCTGGACTCTAGTTTGCCGTCGGCCACATCGAGCGCTATCTCAAGAAGGACCGCTACGCGGACCGCGTCGGCTCCGGCGCCGCCATCTACCTCGCCTCCGTCCTCGAATACCTTGTCGCCGAGGTAACCAACCAACGGCCGATCTCATACATTCCTGTTCTTTTCATGCTCAACAGAGTGGTAACTGATCTCGTCTGGGTGTTCTCTTTAAACTATAGATGCTGGAGTTGGTGGGCAATGTGGCCAAGGACAACAAGAAGACCCGCATCATACCGCGCCACCTGCTTCTCGCCACTCGCAACGACGAGGAGCTCTCCAAGCTGCTCGATGGCATCACCATTGCCCACAGTGGCGTGTTGCCCAATATCCACTTTGTGTTGTTCTCCAAGAAGGCCAAAATGCACTAGCATATCATCTTCAAACAGAATCCAACAATAATATATCTCTGCCACTTGTTTACCTTACGAGTTTTGCTTAGCTTGGATCCTCATACCGAGAAATGAAGTAATGACGTTTTCAGTTTTTTTCTAAACATAAACTTTGTTTTCCATTTTCCCCATAATGCGCATCCACAGGCAAACCCGGTTGTCCCTTATCTATCCTCACAACTACTATTGTGTAATGACTGTCTTCTACTGTATCATAATGCAGAAATATCTCCTTCCCATATAACATCTAGTGCAATTAATACTTACAGTGCGACCCATATCAAATTTCGCTTATAGTGCAGTTATACAGCACCATAGCCCACTACAAAATGAATGTAATCACGTATCAGCCAGATGCTGTAAGCATATTCATTCCAGTTATTTCCCCGACTATCAATAAGACAGGGCAATGCACAGACCTAGTGAAAACAAGGCAAAAAGCAAGCTAAAGCTCTTCTAACCTAGCTAAAAACTATTGGGGGGGGGGGGGGGGCAATTGCAGATGGTTTCCTTTTTAAAATAATGTTTATGCTAAATGGAGTCCAATAATGTGTCCCGATAAAGGTCTCGTGCCTATGATGGTCATGTTCGCTTCCTACTCAGCCACTCAGGTGTTGTTGTAGTTTGTTCACAATGAAGACAAATTTATGTACATTTTAAAATGGTAATAAACATTTTTTAACATTACGTATACATTTGTATAATCATGCGAAATGTTTTAATGCATGTAGATTTTTTAAACATCTGATATTTTATTAATTAACAAAAAATATCCACCTGATTAGCATTTTTCTATACACGTTTAGAAAAATTGAATGCATGATTAACATTTTTTCAAATTCTAAGCAAAGTCTCTCTCTCTCTCTCTCTATATATATATATATATATTGTGTGTGTGTATAATGTTATGAAATATAAAGATAGAAAAGCAAAAAAAAATGTGAGTTATAATCGGAAAAAAAAATGAGGTCAAATAGCGCGCGGTTACTGGCAGGCCCAACACATGCTTCCTGTAGGCGAGACTCGCTAAGACTCGCAGCAGGCGGCACATAGCCGCGCCCGTCGATGGAACACTGTGACTGGTTTTAGAACCTTCCACGCGGTTGTATTTCTCTATAGTTTTTCATCTTTTTTTTGTTTTTTCGGTTGTTACTTCCAGTTTTCTTTCGTTTTTTATTTTTGTATTTTATTGGTTTCTATTTATTTATTTATTTATTTCCACTTTGTTGTTCTCTCATTTTATATAGTCGTTTTAAAAGAAAAACACAGTGTTCATTTTATGTATACAGGTCGAATATTTTCACATAGAGGTTGAACATTGTTTAATAGACGGTGAACATTTTTCTGAATACATGTTTGAACATTTGCCAAATCTACATTGTAATTTCTTTTATATGCACAGTAACTTTTCTTGTGACACATTAAACATTTTCCATGAACAATTTTGTAAATGTGCAAACATTTGAAAAGTTCTTGAACACTACTTTTAATATCACGGACATTTATTTTTTGAATTGTACGAAACATTTGTTTTTCTAAATTACATGAATATTATTTTATCATTACAAAAATATTTTCTTAAAACACGTCGAACATATTTTTTAAATGCGGGAACATTTTTAAAAATGTCACGAACATTTTTTTGTTTCTCGCATTGGGGCGGTTTTTTTCTGGTTTTTCTCGGTTTCCTTTTTTTGGGGATTTTTTTGTTTTCCAGTTACTTTCAATTTTTGTCCGTCAGAGCTAGGGTGTGTTGTGTGGAGCACAGTGGCGGATCCATGATTGGAGCAAGCCGCGGGCCCAAAAAATTTTTTGTCACGAGAGAAAAACTTAACCTCCATCAATCTATAGCTACCTCAAATATGGCTCAATTGCACAAAAATTTAGAATTTAATCTCAATGCTTAAAGATACAACAAAATAGATAAAAAAAGATGACAAAAACTATGAATAGTGCGTGCAGTAAAAGAGTACCAAATCAATTGCTTGCTTCATTAGTGTCTTCCATAACTTGATCAACGGTGGAAGAAGAGCCAACACCTTAGAGAAATGAAAAGCAAAATTTCATAAGAGAAGACATAAACATCAAGTGAAACAATTAACATTACACAGAGTTGAAAACGTACTACTACGACGAGGTAAAATTCCTTTGTGAGATCTATAGGATTGAAAGCGATATATAATAGCATCATCATCAACCTTTGCAAATATTTCTCCCTCAATATTGCACACCATGGAATAGTTCATCCAATCATCACCCATCTTATTCTTCAACCAACCATAGCAACAACAATATTCACATTCAAATAAGCACAGCAGCAATCCGATTGGTTCATTCAGGTTTACAACATCATGTACTACGGAATTAACAGTAGCTTCTGCAAGCGTGGAACATCTCTACGGAATGCAATGTTTGACATCTCTATGGAACATTCAAATAAGAAATAAGCAGCAGCAATTCAAGTGCAATTGAATGTTGAATCTTCAAAAACATTATCAACAGCAGGCATTACCAAATACCAATCCTGGGCGTTAGTCCTCAGTCGGTCAGTCCTGTCAGTCCTGCTGGGCGTGGGCCGGAGCAGAGCAGGAGCAAGGAGAGGCCAGACCGGAGCAGAGGCAGGAGAGCTAGCCGGCACGCACCAGAGCAGCAGGCCAGCAGGGGACCAGGCAGGGCGAGCGACGGAGGCGCGGAGCGGCAGCCAGCAGCAGGCGAGCGGCGGAGCAGGCGAGAGACGGAGGGAGGGCGGGACCGCGGGAGGGGAGTCGCCGGAGCCAGTCCTGGCCGGAGCGGAGGGCGGGAGGGGAGTCACCGGCGGGCGTTGGCGGCTGCCTCGCCCCACGCAATCGAACGAGAGCACTGGTGCGTGGCTAGGTCTGCAAGACTGCGAGTCGGGGCGAGGGGGTTCTACCGTCCTGGGCCAGGTATAGTTGGGCTAAGCCCCGGGCCCATTCAAAAACATGCCTAAGTAATAACTAAAAAAAGGCCACGCCCCAGGCCTGGGCCCTGGGGGCCTGGGGCCCAGATCCGCCCCTGGTGGAGCACATGTGTTCTTCTTGTGGAGCATGGGTGTGTTGTGCTTTCGGATGGAGCACATGTGTCATGTGTGTCTCACTCTGCGAGGAAACCACAGTTATGGTTCATTGAAGGGAATCACAAGTTAGTTTACTTGAGAATCATAGTTATGCTTATGCGGGAGTTGACACACTTTTGGTCATAAAGTTTAGTTCGGTATCCTTCCATCACCTCATGATAAACTTTCTGTTGCACCCTATTCCAAAAGTGAGGATTTACTTATTATTCCTTTCTTAATTATATGGATTGGCAATGCGCATGGAAACAAAGTTTGTCTTATGGACCTCCTTGTAATCACTCCTAGATGCTTATGTATTTTGGGACCTTGTCCTTCTTGATCTTCTTCACGGGATGCCTTTTCTTGTTGAGTGCTTCGTGACATGCTTGAATTTCTTCATTGGTGCGAGAAATACTTGAATTTTTCCAGTCAATCATACGAAAAAAGGGTTGCCAAAAAAAACTTTGGTGTGAAAAGAGTCCAACCTCCCCCCTCCCCAATTTCCGAATTCAGTTCCCACACTAAAGGAAAAAACGAAACAAAGAGAGGACAAGATATTCTCAAATCCTGATTAGTCCATCCGGTCCTCCCATGCATCATGCCCCCATGCTAATCGTAGCCACTTGAATCTTCCAGATCCAACGACAAAGATTGTTGGTGACACGAATCGCACCAGCCGACCCGCTTTCACCTTCCAGATCCGACGATGGAGAAAGCTGGTCACATAGATCACACCCCTTCCACGGATCATGCCCCTCCGAGTCGATCCCTGCTGCCCGCCCTCCCAGATCCGACGATGGCGACCGCACGTCATGCGAATCACGCCCCTTACTGCGGAGCCCCCCCCTATAAAAGTGGTGTTCTCGTGTTCACATCCATCAGCACCGCCATACACATTTCGAGGGATTCAAGTTCGTCAGAGAAGGAGGGGAGATGGTCGGGAGGAAGAGCAGCGAGCGGAAGAAGGCGGTGACCCGGTCCATAAAGGCTGGACTCCACTTTCCGGTCGGCCGCATCGGGCGCTATCCCAAGAAGGACCGCTAGGCGGACCGCGTCAGCTCTGGCGCACCCATCTACCTCGCTGTCGCCCTCGAATACCTTGCCGCTGAGGTAACCAACCAATGACCGACCTCGTACATTCATGTTCTTTTCATGCTCAACAGAGTGGTAACTGATCTCGTCTTGGTGTTCTCTTTAAACCATAGATGCTGTACTTGGCAGGCAATGCGCCCAAGGACAATAAGAAGACCAACATCATGCCGTGCCACCTGCAACTCGCCACTTGCAACGACGAGGAGCTCTCCAAGCTGCTTGACGGCATCACCATCGCCCACAATGGCATGTTGCCCAACATCCACTCTGTGTTGTTCTACAAGAGGGCCAACATGCACTAGCATATCAACTTCAAACAGAATCCAACAATAATATATCTCTGCCAATTGTTTACCTTATGAGTTTTTGCTTAGCTTGGATTATCATACCAAGAAAAGAAGTAATGTCATTTCCCATTTTTTTCTAAACATAAACTTTGTTTACCATTTTCCCCATAATGCGCATCCCCAGGCAAACCCGGTTGTCCCTTATCTATCGCCACAACTACAGATTAATTCTTCGCATCTTGTGTTGTGTAATGACAGTCTTCTACTGGATCATAATGCAGAAATATCTCCTTCTCATATAACATCTAGTACAATTAATACTTATAGTGCGACCAATATCAAATTTTCGCTAACAGTGCAGTTATACAACACCATAGCCCACTACAAAATGAATGTAATAACGTATCTGCCAGATGCCATAAGCATATTCCGTCCAGTTATTTCCCCCGCTATCAATTAATGCCATATACCGACAAATGGTTCCCTCTTTCTTTTCAGAAACACACATCCAAGACAAGGCAAAGCACAGACCCAGTGAAAACAGGGCAAAAAGCAAGGCAAAGCTATTCTGACGTAGCTAAAAACTTTTGGGGGACAACTGCAGATGGTTCCCTTTTAAAAATAATGTTTATGCCAAATGGAGCCTAATAATGTGTCCCTCGGATAAAGGTCTCGTGCCTACGATGGATCATGTTCGCTTCCTACTCAGCCACTCAGCTGTTGTTGCAGTTTTTTCAGAATGAAGACAAATTTCATGTACAATTTTTAATGGTGCTATACATTTTTTAACATTACGTATACATTTTTATGAAAATGTCACAAACACATTTTTGAAACCCGTGAACATTTTTTATAAATGTAACTTACATTTTTTAGAATTATACGAAATGTTTTAATGCATGTAGATTTTTTAAAACATTTGATGTTTTATTAATTTCACAAAAAAATATACACATGATTAGCATTTTTATATAGACGTTTAAAAAAATTGAATGCATGAATATATGAAGAAATTAGAAAAGCAAAAAAAAGGATATAAACAATATGAATAATAAACGGAAGAAAAAGCAAAAAAAAAATGATGTCAAATATGGCGCGGTTACTGGGCAGGCCCAACACGTGCTCCCTGTAGGTAAGCCTCGGTAGGACTCACAACTGGCGGCACATAGGCGCGCCCGTCGATGGAACGCTGCGAACTGCTTTTAGAACCTTCCACGCGGTTGTGTTTTTTCTATAATTTTTCATCATTTTTTTGTTTTTTCCATTATTACTTCAAGTTTTATTTCATATTTCATTTGTTTCTATTTTTGATTTTTATTTAATTCCTCTTCGTTATTTTCTCATATTTTATAGTGAGATTTTTAAAGAAAAACACGGACCACACCCTCTCCCGCGGATCGTGCCCCTCCGAGTCGATCCCTACCGCCCCCTCCCAGATCCTACGGTGGCGACGCACGTCATGCGAATCGCGCCCCTTACTACGGAGCACCCCCCATATAAAAGCGGTGCCCTCGTTTCACATCCATCAGCGCCGCCACCCATATTTCGAGAGATTCAAGTTCGCCGGAGAAGGAGGGGAGATGGCCGGGAGGAAGAGCGGCGAGCGGAAGAAGGCGGTGACCCGGTCCACGAAGGCTGGACTCTAGTTTCCCGTCGGCTGCATCGGGCGCTATGTCAAGAAGGACCGCTACACGGACCGCGTTGGCTCCGGCGCCCCCGCCCACCTCGCCGCCGTCCTCGAATACCTTGTCGCCGAGGTAACCAACCAACGGCCGGTCTCGTACATTTCTGTTCTTTTCATGCTCAACAAAGTGGTAACTAATCTCGTCTCGGTGTTCTCTTTAAACTACAGATGCTGGAGTTGGTGGGCAATGCGGCCAAGGACAACAAGAAGACCTGCATCATGCCGCCCCACCTGCTTCTCACCACTCGCAACGATGAGGAGCTTTCCAATCTGCTTGACGTATCACCATCGCCCACACTGGCGTGTTGCCTAACATCCACTCTCTATTGTTCTCCAAGAAGGCCAACATGCACTAGCATATCAACTTCAAACAGAATCCAAGAATAACACATCTCTGCCATTTGTTTACCTTACGAGTTTTTGCTTGGCTTGGATCCTCATACTGAGAAAATAAGTAATGTATCTGTACCTTTTCTTTTTGATAATGGAAAATTACAACGACGGTTGATTGGTCGACCTTGGCCCTCACACGGATTGCGCCCACTCAAACTGACTCATGTCACTCGCCACTCCCCAATACGAAGTGGATCATCAATCACGCCCCCTCCCATGAAGCCCCCTACCCCCCTATAAAAGCTGAGTTGCATAAGTTAGATTTGTATTCACAAGTGTATGTCATATGGCTTAGCAGAGATGAAAATGGAAGAGAATGTCCGTTGTGTGAAAGTGTTTGTGTGGAGCTAAAAAAGTGTCCATTCCACTATCTGAGAGCAAAGCCAAAAGTTAAAGCTTGCAGACATGTTAATGCAACATTTTTCAAAACCATGACGCCCGATTTTCAAAATTTGTTTGCCAAAGAAATGAAACGAGACACAAGACAAAATATACTTGCACAATGATTAGCCGACGGGGCCCTCCTACAGATCATGCCCCTCCCCATGAAACCCCCCACTTGCACCTTCATCCGATGATGGTGAATTCATTCCTATAGGAACATAAATAAACGAAACTAAGCAAGAGCTAATCGTAGCCACTTGCACCTTCCATATCCAATGAGGGAGACCGTAGGTCACATTGCTCACACCCCTGAGTTGATCCCAACTGCTTAGACCTTCCAGACAACGGAGATTGTTGTCACACGCATCATGCCCCTCCCACGGATTGTTCCCGTCCAAGCCGATCCCCAATGCCCGCATTCCCTCATCCGATGGTGGAGACCCCATGTCTCGCGGATAGCGCCCCCTACCATGGCCCCCTACCAACAAAAGTGGCACCCTCCTCGCCAGTTTTATTTAAGGATAAGCATTTGAAAGTTAAGTTCACTAAAAACAACTTTTCATTCCAAATATCCATCTAAAGATTTGATAAGAATCAATGTGTAAAAGAAAGCACACGTGGTAGATTCTAATAAAATTATTGTTACCTCCCCAAGCCATTGGATGAAGATTGAAGCATTCTTGTCTCCCTCTTACCTTCAATATAACCACACCACATATCTACTAGTACTTGTGGACCATATTATTTAAGAACCATAAAACACGGCGTAAATCTAAATACTCCATCTCTTTACTTATACAAGGCCACTATGAAAAATACATTTTGCATCTATACAAGGCCACCAACAGTAATCGTAATCGAGACAAAAGTTAATGGGAAACTCTATCCCTCCCACGTCTGATCTTTTCTATTTGTTTGACCAGTCATGTGCCATCGATTACGTTTCAATCACACGGTCAAAAATCTTTTTCTCTCTCCAATCCATGCGCCCACCAATTAAGGACATGTCCCATCGATTACGTTTCAATCACACGGTCAAAAATCTTTTTCTCTCTCCAATCCATGCGCCCACCAATTAAGGACGGGAGCTGTGATAACCCACAAGTATAGGGGATCGCAACAGTTTTCGAGGGTAGAGTATTCAACCCAAATTTATAGATTCGACACAAGGGAGACAAAGAATATTTGCAAGTATTAGCAGTTGAGTTGTCAATTCAACCACACCTGGAGATTAAGTATCTGCAACAAAGTGATCAGTAGCACCATAGTATGATAGTTTTGATAGCAGTGATAACAGTAGCAATGGTAACGGTACTGATGTCTACTACGCAACTTTATTCTTGTAGACACGTGTTGGGCCTCCAAGCGCAGAGTTTTGTAGGACAGTAGCAATTTTCCCTCAAGTGGATGACCTAAGGTTTATCAATCTGTGAGAGGTGTAGGATGAAGATGGTCTCTCTCAAACGACCCTGCAACCAAATACAAGAAGTCTCTTGTGTACCCAACACACCCAATACAATGGCAAATTGTATAGGTTCACTAGTTCGGCGAAGAGATGGTGATAAAAGTGTAATAATGATGGTAGAAATATATTTTTATAATCTGAATAAATAAAAATAGCAAGGTAGCAAATAGTAAACAGGCACAAAAACGGTATTGCAATGCTTGAAAACAAGGCCTAGGGTCCGTACTTTCGCTAGTGCAATCTCTCAACAATGCTAATATAATTGGATCACATAACCATCCCTCAATTGCAACGAAGAATCACTCCGAAGTTCTTATCTAGCGGAGAACATAAGAAGAAATTGTTTGTAGGGTACGAAACCACCTCAAAGCTATTCTTTCCGTTCGATCTATTCAAGAGTTCGTACTAAAATAACACAAAGCTATTCTTTCCGTTCGATCTATCCTAGAGTTCGTACTAAAATAACACCAAAGCAAATTCAGTTCATAATACTCAATCCAACATAAAGAACCTCAAAGAGTGCCCCAAGATTTCTACCGGAGAACAAAGAAAAGAACGTGCATCAACCCCTATGCATAGATTACCCCAATGTCACCTCGGGAATCCGCGAGTTGAGTCCAAAACATATATCAAGTGAATCAATACGATACCCCATTGTCACCACGAGTATTCAATTGCTAGACATATATCAAGTGTTCTGAAATCAATAAAAGTATTCAATCCGATAACAACGAAATCTCAAAGGGAAAACTCAATTCATCACAACAAGATAGAGAGGGGAAAACACCATATGATCCAACTATATTAATAAAGCCCGCGATACATCAAGATCGTGACATCTCAAGAACACGAGAGAGAGAGAGAGATTAAACACATAGCTACTGGTACAAACCCTCAGCCCCGAGGGTGGACTACTCCCTCCTCATCGTGGTTGCCGCCGGGATGATGAAGATGGCCACCGGTGATGATCTCCCCCTCCGGCATGGTGCCGGAACAGGCTCCCGATTGGTTTTCGGTGGCTACAGAGGCTTGCGGCGGCGGAACTTCTGATCTAGGGCTACCACGAAGGGTTTTGGAATATTTGTGAATTTATAGGGCGAAGAGGGGGTGCGGGAGGCCACCGAGGTGAGCACAACCCACCTAGGCGCGCCTGGGGGCCCAGGTGCGCCCTGGTGGGTTGTGCCCCCCTTGGGGCACCCCCCAGGTGCTGTTCTGGCCCATCCTGGGTGTTCTGGTCCATAAAAATTCTCCAAAAAGTTTCGCGGTGTTTGGACTCCGTTTGATATTGATTTCTTGCGATGTAAAAAACAAGCAAAAAACAACAACTGGCACTTGGCACTGGGTCAATAGGTTAGTCCCCAAAAATGATATAAAGTTGCTATAAAATGATTGTAAAACACCCAAGAATGATAATATATTAGCATGAATGGTTCATAAATTATAGATACGTTGGAGACGTATCAGCATCCCCAAGCTTAATTCCTACTCGTCCTCGAGTAGGTAAATGATAAAAGAAATAATTTATGAAGTGTGAATGCTAGCAAAGTGCACAAGTTTGATCAATGATAATTTCAATCACTTCCCCTAGCATCATAATAGCAATTCTTTCTCATAAAACTCATCATGTTAAAGTAGCAACCAATTCACATGTTAAGGTTCAAACAATGAATTCTCTTGAAACTCAACAACCTATGTTCCCAGTCACCAAGCAATTGCAATTCAGCTATTCAACAAAGTTTGAGTAAGAGCTCCACATACTCAACCATCTTATAGTCTTCTATGATTGCTAACACTCACCGCATACACATGAGCAAAATGTTTCAACCAGACATATAGAAAGATAGGGGCTTATTGTTTTGCCTCCCAACGTATTCACCTCAAGGGTGATGTCAACAATAATAACTCATGCTACCCATATCCAACTGGATATATGTGCCTAGATCTTTCCTCACCACATGATGCTCGCCAAAAGAGAAAATAAAAAGGAATAGAGAGAAAAACTTTGACTCTTGGATAAATGTAAATACATAAAAGTAAAAGATAGGCCCTTCGCAGAGGGAAGCAGAGGTTGCCATGCGCTTATTTGTTTGTATGCTCAACCCCTTAGTGCAAAAGAACGTCACGTTGTATTGCCCCTTAAGATGGCAACCTTTATTATGCAGTCTGTCGCTTTTATTCTTTGCCATCCAAGCTCGTACAACGCTCAATTTTCTCTTACACTAAATGATCTCACTTTTAGAAGAAATTTTTATTGCCTTATTGCACCGATGACAACTTACTTGAAGGATCTTGCTCAATCCATAGGTAGGTATGGTGGACGCTTGAAAATAAGATTTGGGTTTAAGGGTTTTTGGATGCACAAGTAGTATCTCTACTTGGTATGGAGTTTTTGGCTAGCAAAGATGGGGGGCAAGCACCACATGTTGCAGGATCTATGACAATATAAATTCTATGTGAATATGAACAAACATAAATCATTTCGTTGTCTTCCTTGTCCAACGTCAACAATTTTGGCATATAATATTTTGATGGGGGCTCACAATCACAAAACATTTCCAAGATAGTGTATTTGCATGTGAAAGTTCTCTTCCTTCTACTAATCATTCGTGAATTGCTTGTATGACCAATATTGTGATTGTCAAGCCTCAAAAGATTTCACTTTCTAAACCCAATGTGAAGCTACCACTAGGCATGATATGAACATATAATTTCAACTTCATCACATTCAATTTATTCAACAATTTACTCATAGGATATAAGTGAAGCACAAGAGTAAATGACAAACTACTCCAAAAAGATATAAGTGAAGATCATGCGAGTAGTTAAGTAAATAGATAGCTATGTGAGGACTCTCTCTTATTTAAAAGTTTCAGATCTAAGTATTTTATTAAAACAGCAAGCAAAAACAAAATAAAATGACATTCCAAGAATAGCACACATCATGTGAAGAAGCAAAAACTTAGGTTCAACCGATACTAACCGATAACTGTTGAAGAAGAAAGGTGGGATGCCTACCGGGGCATCCCCAAGCTTAGATGCTTGAGACTTCTTGAAATATTATCTTGGGATGCCTTGGGCATCCCCAAGCTTGAGCTTTTGTGTCTCCTTAATTCCTTTTATATCACGGCTTCCCTAAATCTTAAAAACTTCATCCACACAAAACTCAACAAGAACTCGTGAGATAAGTTAGTATAAACCAATGCAAAAACTTTATCATTCTCTACTGTAGCAAATCACTAAAATTATTATTCAACATTGCATACTAAATGCCTCTGCATATTTAATACTCCTATCCTCGAATAGAATCATTAAACAAGCAAACATAACAACAATCTGCCAAAACAGTACAGTCTGTAAAGAATGCAAGAAGATCAATACTTCCCTAACTCCAAAAATTATGAAAATTTACCAAACTGTAGAAAATTTATCAGAGATCACTATGCAAAAAGTTTCAACATTTTATCATATTCTGACTTTTCTAGGGAATTTTTGCAACAGCGATAAACTTTCTGTTTTCAAACAGCAACTCATATACTTGCAAAATAAGCATGGTAAAGGCTATCCTTGACATTTTTATTGAAAAGAAATATGCAAAATATTATTATAAATAACAGCAAGAAAATCCTAGCAAAAGAAAATGACGCTCCAAGTAAAACACATATCATGTGACGAATGAAAACATAGCTCCATGTGAGGTTACCGATAATGTTGGAGACGAAAGAGGGGATGCCTTCCGGGGCATCGCCAAGCTTAGTTGCTTGGATCTTCCTTGAATATTATCTTGGGGGTGCCTTGGGCATCCCCAAGCTTAGGGTCTTGTCACTCCTTATTCTCCTCATATCGACATCTCACCCAAAACTTGAAAACTTCAATCACACAAAACTTAACGGAACTTTGTGAGATGCGTTAGTATGATAAAGAGCAAACCATTTCACTTTGGTACTGTCAAAGACAAGATTCATAATTGTTTCCATACAATGCCTACTGTAGCATATCATTTCTACAATTTATATTGAGCAATATAAGCCATAGAAACTAGAAAGCAAGCAAACTATGCATTGAAAACAGAATCTGTCAAAAACAGAACAGTCTGTAGTAATCTGTACTCCAACCATACTTCTGCTACTCCAAAAATTCTGAAAAATTAGGACAACGTAGTGAATTTGTATATCTATCACCTGTAAAAAATTCATATCAAAAGCACGTTCCAGTGAATTTCTAAATTTCCTGGACTGAGCGCAAAAGTTTCTGTTTTTGGACAGAATCAAGTCAACTATCATCCACACTATCCCAAAGGCTTTACTTGGCACTTTATTGAAACAAAAGCAATAAAACATGATTACTACAGTAGCATAATCATGTGAACACACAAAAACAGTAGGTAGAAGTGTTGGGTTGTCTCCCAACAAGCGCTTTCCTTTAATGCCTTTTAGCTAGGCATGATGATTTCAATGATGCTCGCATAAAAGATAAGAATTGAAACATGAAGAGAGCATCATGAAACACATGTCAAGCACATTTAAGTTTAACCCACTTCCTATGCATATGGATTTTGTTAGCAAGCAACCCATGAAAACAAGAACCAACTAGCATAGGAAGGCAAAACAAGTACAACTTCAAAACAATCAACACATAGAGAAGAAACTTGATATTATTGAGACATGTAAGAGTATAAGTTCCTCTCTCA
The DNA here is from genome assembly GCF_018294505.1 of Triticum aestivum. Taxonomy (NCBI): domain Eukaryota; kingdom Viridiplantae; phylum Streptophyta; class Magnoliopsida; order Poales; family Poaceae; genus Triticum; species Triticum aestivum. Next base: position 615,434,519 of record NC_057802.1, on the reverse strand, counting down.
TAATAATTTTCAGAGGCATCATGAATGAATTCAACAATATAACTATCACATACAACACTCTTTTCATGATGCACAAGCATAGAAAATTTATTACTCTTTATGGCATACATGTCATCATAATAATCATCATAGATAGCAACTTTATTGTCATAGTCAATTGAAACCTCTTCCAAAATAGTGGATGTATCACTAAATAAAGTCATGACCTCTTCAAATCCACTTTCATCAATATTTTAATAAGATTCAACACCCTCCAAAATAGTGGGATCACTACTACCTAGAGTTGACACTCTTCCAAACCCACTTTCATCAATGCAATCATCATAAATAGGAGGCATGCTATCATCATAATAAATTTTCTTATCGAAAGTAGAAGGAATCAAAGGATCATATTCATTAATAAAAGCATCCCCAAGCTTAGGACAAGCATTATTTCAGCAAATAAATCTTCAAACATTTCATACTCATTAAACATAACATCCCCAAGCTTGTGGTTTTGCATATCATCACAATCATTCTTATCAATAGCATGAATGGCACCAATAGTATAGCAAACATTATTATCATATTCTTCCAAGCAAGTGCTTAAAAGATTTTCAAGATCATAAGGGACATCATTGTCTTCCCAATCATAATCATTACAACAAGTAGTAGGTATCACAAAATCATACTCAATATCATCATCTTCCATTAACATATTTGATTCACTTTCATGAGGCACAATGGTGATAAGAGCAACATTATTTGGGAGAGATACCTTTTTACCTCTATTCTTTCTTCTTTTCTTCTTCTTCACCACATCATGTGTGGGTTTAATCAAATTTTCCAAGCTTCTTGTTGAAGAGATTGATTGGATATGAAGCTCCTCCTCGTTGCCTGATTCATTATAATAAACACTAGGAGGGTATTGGGAAATATTTTACCTTTCATTAGTACTCTCTTCATATTCTATTTGTTCTCTTGTCTTTAGATAGTTGGCAATATAAGGATTCTCAATGCAATTTACCTCACAAAACATATAAATTTCCTCTAGATCAAAATCAAGAAATCTCTCGAGATTAAATTTTGGAATACCCTTAGTTATATGTTTCATTTCTTCATATCCCAAAAGAAGACTAAGCTCTTTATGACGCTCAAGGGTAATCAAGTTATCACAATTTTTTGGCACAATTTGATCGTGAAACAATTTGCATTGGAGATTTAAATGACCATGTTCATTGCAAAGTTCACAAGGATGGCGAAAAAAATTAAATCTTTCAGCACAATCATCTAGCCTCTCTTGCAACATTTTCGTTTCCAAATATTTATGCTTCTTACAAAATCTATCTTCCCTTTTTGGTGTGCATTTGCACTCCCAATTCACTCCGAAAAAATTGACATGTTTATAAGAAACATTTTTGTCATGACTTGTGCAATCATCATTAGCATTTTGGATATTCAAAGAATTCATACTAACAACATTGAAATCATGCTCATCATTCAAATATTTTGTGCCAAACATTTTAGTGACTTCTTCTTCTAACAATTGGGCACAATTTTCCGATCCATCATTTCAAGAAAGATATTATAAAGATGATCAATAATATGATGCAACCTCAATTCCATTTTTATGTAGTTTTCTTTTATGAACCAAACTAGTGATAAAACAAGAAACTAAAAGATTCAATTGCAAGATCTAAAGATATACCTTCAAGCACTCACCTCCCCGGCAACGGCGCCAGAAAAGAGCTTGATGTCTACTACGCAACTTTATTCTTGTAGACACGTGTTGGGCCTCCAAGCGCAGAGTTTTGTAGGACAGTAGCAATTTTCCCTCAAGTGGATGACCTAAGGTTTATCAATCTGTGAGAGGTGTAGGATGAAGATGGTCTCTCTCAAACGACCCTGCAACCAAATACAAGAAGTCTCTTCTGTACCCAACACACCCAATACAATGGCAAATTGTATAGGTGCACTAGTTCGGCGAAGAGATGGTGATAAAAGTGTAATATTGATGGTAGAAATATATTTTTATAATCTGAATAAATAAAAATAGCAAGGTAGCAAATAGTAAACAGGCACAAAAACGGTATTGCAATGCTTGAAAACAAGGCCTAGGGTCCGTACTTTTGCTAGTGCAATCTCTCAACAATGCTAATATAATTGGATCACATAACCATCCCTCAACGTGCAATGAAGAATCACTCCGAAGTTCTTATCTAGCGGAGAACATAAGAAGAAATTGTTTGTAGGGTACGAAACCACCTCAAAGCTATTCTTTCTGTTTGATCTATTCAAGAGTTCGTACTAAAATAACCCAAAGCTATTCTTTCCGTTTGATCTATCGTAGAGTTCGTACTAAAATAACACCAAAGCAAATTCAGTTCATAATACTCAATCCAACATAAAGAACCTCAAAGAGTGCCCCAAGATTTCTACCGGAGAACAACGACAAGAACGTGCGTCGACCCCTATGCATAGATTACCCCAATGTCACCTCAGGAATCCGCGAGTTGAGTGCCAAAACATATATCAAATGAATCAATACGATACCCAATTGTCACCACGAGTATTCAATTGCAAGACATATATCAAGTGTTCTGAAATCCATAAAAGTATTCAATCCGATAACAACGAAATCTCAAAGGGAAAACTCAGTTCATCACAACAAGATAGAGAGGGGAAAACACCATATGATCCAACTATATTAATAAAGCCCGCGATACATCAAGATCGTGACATCTCAAGAACACGAGATACTGGTACAAACCCTCAGCCCCGAGGGTGGACTACTCCCTCCTCATCGTGGTTGCCGCCGGGATGATGAAGATGGCCACCGGTGATGATCTCCCCCTCCGGCAGGGTGCCGGAACAGGCTCCCGATTGGTTTTCGGTGGCTACAGAAGCTTGCGGCGGCGGAACTTCTGATCTAGGGCTACCCCGATGGGTTTTAGAATATTTTTTAATTTATAGGGCGAAAAGGGGGTGCGGGAGGCCACCGAGGTGGGCACAACCCACCTGGGCGCGCCTCGGTGCCCAGGCGCGCCCTGGTGGGTTGTGCCCCCCTCGGGGCACCCCCCAGGTGCTTCTCTGGCCCATCCTGGGTGTTCTGGTCCATCAAAATTCTCCAAAAAGTTTCGCGGTGTTTGGACTCCGTTTGATATTGATTTCCTGCGATGTAAAAAACAAGCAAAAAACAACAACTAGCACTTGGCACAGGGTCAATAGTTTAGTCCCCAAAAATGATATAAAGTTGCTATAAAATTATTGTAAAACACCCAAGAATGATAATATATTAGCATGAATACTTCATAAATTGTAGATACGTTGGAGACGTATCAGGTACCAGCAGTAACAGTTTTGTAGCAGTTGTAACAGTAGCAATAGCAATAGTACTTTAGCAAGAGCAATATGTGTGGATCGGTGAATTCACTGCATGATATTCATCATATAATAGTCATAACCTAGGGCGACACAGAACTTGCTCCAGTTCATAAATATAATGTAGGCATGTATTCCGTAAATAGTCATATGTGCTTATGGAAAAGAACTTGCATGACATCTTTTGTCCTACCCTTCTATGGCAGCGGGGTCCATTAGGAAACTTAGGGATATTAAGGCCTCCTCTTAATAGAGAACTGGAACAAAGCATTAACACATAGTGAATACATGAACTCCTCAAACTACGGTCATCACTGGAAAGTATCCAAATTACTGTCACACTGGGGTTTACGGATCATAACACGTAATAGGTGCATATGACTTGCAAGATCGGATCTAGAACATAGATATAATGGTGAAAACATAAACGGTTCAGATATGAAATCATGGCACTCGGGCCCTAGTGACAAGCACTAAGCATAGCAAAGTCATAGCAACATCAATCTCTGAACATAGTGGATACTAGGGATCAAGCCCTAACAAAACTAACTCAATTACATGATGAATCTCATCCAACCCCTCACCGACCAGCGAGCCTACGAAGGAATTACTCACCCCCGGTGGGGAGCATCATTGAATTGGTGATGAAGGAGGGTTGGTGATTACGAAGACCGAAGATTCCCCTCTCTGGAGCCTCAAACGGGTTCCAGATCTGGCCTCCCGATGAAGAACAGGAGGCGGTGGCGGCTCCGCATCGTGAAACGCGATGAAACTTCCTCTCCTATTTTTTCTCCAAAAATAGGAATTTATAGTGTTGGAATTAGGGTCAGGGGGCCACGAGGGCCCCACAACCCACCAGGGCGCGCGTGGAGGGGGTGGCGCGCCCTGGTGTATCGTGTCCAGCCAGGGCACCCCCTCCGGTGGTTCTTGGTTCCAGTATTTTTTATTTAGTCTGAAATAAATCTCCAAAAAGTTTCGTCCAAATCTAAGAAGTTTTATTTCTGCACAAAAACAACACCATGGTAGTTCTGCTGAAAACAGTGTCAGTCCAGGTTAGTTTCATTCAAATCATGCAAATTAGAGTCCGAAACAAGAGCAAAAGCGTTAGAAAAAGCTTAGCCCATTGCTTGTCCTCAAGCAATTCAGTTGACAAACTAAAAGTGATAAAGAAAAACTTTTATGAACTCTTTTGTTCTTGTTTACATATATATGCTTAAGTAGCACCCAAGTTTCCAGCAAAGATCATGACTAACCATGTCAACAATAACTCTTAGAAATTATATTAACTCATATCAATGGCATAATCAACTAGCAAACAATAATAAGATATCTCAAATGCCAACAGTTTGTCAAAACAACCATGATATAATATGACAACAGTGGTATCTCGCTAGCCCTTTCTAAGACCGCAAAACATAAATGTAGAGCACCTCCAAAATTCAAGAAGCGACTAAACATTGTAATTCATGGTAGAAAAGATCTACTCATGATGCATTCAACATTAACTGTACACAATGCATGACGATGACAATAGTGCTCTCAGGTCTGGTGCTTGTTTGAGAAGGTGATGACTCAACATAAAATTAAATAGATAGTCCCTTCACAGAGGGAAGCAGGGATTTGCAGAGGTGCCAGAGCTCAAAGCTTAAATCAGAGATAAATGCAATTTTGGGAGGTGCACTCTTCCTTTCAACGTTATGACCAAGAGTTATCAATAGCTTCCATGCTAAACACATTAGCGACGGTTCCCAAGCGGTAAAAGTAAAGGTTTACTCCCCCTCCACCAACAAACACACTCCACGGCTAACCGAATCCACGGGTACCATCCATACCAACAACAATCCTGGGGGAGTTTTGTTTAATTATTTGCAATTTTTGATTTCGGGACTGGAAATCCCTATTACCGCCCCTCTCGTGCAAGGACGAGTGAATAAACACTCATCATGAGAATAACCCGCTTAGCATGGAAGATACTGACCACCCCCTGTCGCTCCATGAGCGGTCCAGGCACACAAAACAGATGTTCATTTGAAACTTTAGAGGTGGCACATGCAAATTTACTTGGAACGGCAGGGTAATACCGCATATAGGTAGATATAGTGGACTCATCTGGAATAACTTGGGTTTTAAGGATTTTGATGCATAAGCAGTATTTCCGCTTAGTACAGGTGAAGGCTAGCAAATAGGTTGAGAAGCGGCCAGCTAGAGAGCGAAAATGGTTATGAACATGCGTTATACATAATTAACATTGAATACTAGCATGAGTAGGATATGAACACGATGAACATAAATATCGTAGAGGCTATGTTGGTTTTGATTCAACTACATGTATGAACATGTGCCAAGTCAAGCCACTTGAAACATTCAGAGGAGGATGCCATATCATCATACTACATCACAATCAATTTAATGCAATGTTGACATATAAGATAAATCATTATCCACTCCTAGCTACTTAAGCATGGCATGAGCAACTATAATCTCTAATTGTCATTGCAAACATGTTTGATCATAATATACTGAATCATGGATACTAGGTTAAACATATTTACAAAAACAAAAACAAGTTGAGTTCATACCCGCTTCTCTCTGCCACAGTCACTTCATCAAATATCATCATTATTGCCTTTCACTTGCACGACCGAATGATATAAAAATAATAATAGTGCAAGAGTGCCGTGGACTAAGCTGGAATCTGCAAACATTTTATTCAAAAGGAGAAGACAAGGCAATTTGGGCTCTTTGTTGGATCAACAATAATGCATATGAGAGCCACTCAACATTTTCATCGTGGTCTTCTCCTTGGTACGACTCAACAAAAGAAAAGAATTTCAAAGAAACACACTGAAATATTTTTGGAGTTTTTAGTTTTTCTTGAAGAAAGCAAATTAAAGGAGGAAAAACAAAAAACGAGAAAAACAATTTACGCAGGAAAGCTCCCAACAAACAAAAGAAGAATCGAGAAATCTTTTTGAGTTTTCTTTTAATACTAAAACTAATTAAGCTAGAAAGAAAAACCGAAAAGAAGCAAGAAATATTTTTGGATTTTCTCAAAGTTTTTCAAACACACAAGAAGAAAGCGAGAAAGTAAATCTAGCATGGATAATACAATGAAAAGGTATGGACACCGACAAGTTGGAGTGAAATGTGTGAACATGAATGTAATGTCGGTGGAAATACATACTGCTACCTCTTGAGCACTGTGTTGGTTTTCCCTTGAAGAGGAAAGGGTGATGCAGTAAAGTAGCGTAAGTATTTCCCTCAGTTTTTGAGAACCAAGGTATCAATCTAGTAGGAGGCCACGCACGAGTCCCTCGCACCTACACAAACAAATAAATCCTCGCAACCAATGCAATAAAGGGGTTGTCAATCCCTTCACGGTCACTTACGAGAGTGAGATCTGATAGATATGATAATATAATATTTTTGGTATTTTTATAATAAAGATGCAAAGTAAAAATAAAAGGAAATAAACAGCGCAAGAAATAACTTGTTGTTGGGAGATTAATATGATGGAAAATAGACCCGGGGGCCATGGGTTTCACTAGTGGCTTCTCTCAAGAGCATAAATATTACGGTGGGTGAACGAATTACTGTTGAGCAATTGATAGAATTGAGCATAGTTATGAGAATATCTAGGTATGATCATGTATATAGGCATCACGTCCGCGACAAGTAGATCGACTCCTGCCTGCATCTACTACTATTACTCCACACATCGACCGCTATCCAGCATGCATCTAGAGTATTAAGTTCATGAAGAACAGAGTAACGCATTAAGAAAGATGACATGATGTAGAGGGATAAATTCATGCAATATGAAATAAACCCCATCTTTTTATCCTCGATGGCAACAATACAATACGTGCCTTGCTGCCCCTACTGTCACTGGGAAAGGACACCATAAGATTGAACCCAAAGCTAAGCACTTCTCCTATTGAAAGAAAGATCAATCTAGTAGGCCAAACCAAACTGATAATTCGAAGAGACTTGCAAAGATAACCAATCATACATAAAAGAATTCAGAGGAGATTCAAATATTGTTCATAGATAATCTTGATCATAAACCCACAATTCATCGGTCTCAACAAACACACCGCAAAAGAAGATTACATCGAATAGATCTCCACAAGAGAGGGGGAGAACATTGTATTGAGATCCAAAAAGAGAGAAGAAGCCATCTAGCTAATAACTATGGACCCGAAGGTCTGAGGTAAACTAATCACACTTCATCGGAGAGGCCTTGGAGATGATGTAGAGGCCCTCCGTGATCGATGCCCCCTCCGGCGGAGCTCCGAAAAAGGCCCCAAGATGGGATCTCACGGGTACAGAAAGTTGCGGTTGTGGAATTAGGTTTTTGGCTCCGTATCTGGTAGTTTGGGGGTATGTGGGTATATGTAGGAGGAAGAAGTACGTCGGTGGAGCAACATGGGGCCCACGAGGGTGGAGGGTGCACCCAGGGGGTAAGCGCGCCCCCTACCTCGTGCCCTCCTGGTTGATGTCTTGACGTAGGGTCGAAGTCCTCTGGATCACGTTCGTTCCGAAAATCACGTTCCCGAAGGTTTCATTCCATTTGGACTCCGTTTGATATTCTTTTTCTGCGAAACTCTGAAATAGGCAAAAAACAACAATTCTGGGCTGGGCCTCCGGTTAATAGGTTAGTCCCAAAAATAATATAGAAGTGTATAATAAAGCCCAATAATGTCCAAAACAGAATATAATATAGCATGGAACAATAAAAAATTATAGATACGTTGGAGACGTATCAAGCATCCCCAAGCTTAATTCCTGCTCGTCCTCGAGTAGGTAAATGATAAAAACAGAATTTTTGATGTGGAATGCTACTTGGCATGGTTTTTAATGTAACCCTCTTAATTGTGGTATGAATATTCAGATCCGAAAAGATTCAAGATAAAAGTTTAATATTGACATAAAAATAATAATACTTCAAGCATACTAACTAAGCAATTATGTCTTCTCAAAATAACATGGCCAAAGAAAGTTCATCACTACAAAGTCATATAGTTTGGTTATGCTCCATCATCGTCACACAAAATACTCAAATCATGCACAACCCCGGTTTCAGCCAAGCAATTGTTTCATACTTTAGAATTTTCAAACTCTTTCAACTTTCACGCAATACATGAGCGTGAGCCATGGACATAGCACTATATATGGAATAGAATATGGTGGTTGTGGAGAAGACAAAAAGGGAGAAGATAGTCTCACATCAACTAGGCGTATCAATGGGCTATGGAGATGCCCATTAATAGATATCAATGTGAGGAGTAGGGATTGCCATGTAACAGATGCACTAGAGCTATAAATGTACGAAAGCCCAGCAAAATGCAACTAAGTGGGTGTGCATCCAACTTGCTTGCTCATGAAGACCTAGGGCATTTGAGGAAGCCCATTGTAGGAATATACAAGCCAAGTTCTATAACGAAAAATTCCCACTAGTATATGAAAGTGACAAAACAAGAGACTCTCTATCATGAAGAACATGGTGCTACTTTGAAGCACAAGTGTGGAAAAAGAGATAGTAGCATTGCCCCTTTTTATTTTCTTCTTTTCTTTTTTTCCTCTTTTTTTGGGCCTCTTCCTTTTTTTCTTTTGGCCTTTTTTTATTGGGACAATGCTCTATGAATGATGATCATCACACTTCTATTCATTTACAACTCAATGATTACAACTCAATACTAGAACAAGGTATGACTCTATATGCATGCCTCCGGCGGTGTACCGGGATGGGCAATGATTCAAGAGCGACATGTATGAAAGAATTATGAACGGTGGCTTTGCCACAAATACTATGTTAACTACACGATCATGCAAGGCAATATGACAATGATGAAACGTGTCATGATAAACTGAACGGTGGAAAGTTGCATGGCAATATATCTCGGAATGGCTATGGAAATGCCATAATAGGTAGGTATGGTGGCTGTTTTGAGGAAGGTATATGGTGAGTGTAATGCACCGGCGAAAGTTGCGCGGTACTAGAGAGGCTAGCAATGGTGGAAGGGTGAGAGTGCGTATAATCCATGGATTCAACATTAGTCATAAAGAACTCACATACTTATTGCAAAAATCTACAAGTCATCAAAACCAAGCATTACGCGCATGCTCCTAGGGGGGAGGTTGGTAGGAGTTAACCATCGCGCGCCCCCGACCTCCACACAAGGGAAGACACTCAAAGAACATCTCATGTTTCAAATTTGTTACACAACGTTTACCATACGTGCATGCTGCGGGATTTGCAAACTTCAACACAAGTATTTCTCAATTTCACAACTACTCAACTAGCATGACTTTAATATTAATACCTCCATGTCGCAAAACAATCATCAAGCATCAAACTTTTCTTAGTATTCAACACACTCATAAGAGAATTTTAATTTCATGATTAAGACAAATTACCATGCTGTTTTGTAAGACTCTCAAAATAATATAAGTGAAGCATGAGAGAACAATAGTTTCTATAAAACAAATCCACCACCGTGCTCTAAAAGATTTAAGTGAAGCACTAGAGCAAAAACTATATAGCTCAAAAGATATAAGTGAAGCACATAGAGTATTCTAATAAATTCCGAATCAAGTGTGTCTCTCTCAAAAGATGTGTACAGCAAGGATGATTGTGGTAAAACTAAAAAGCAAAGACTCAAATCATACAAGATGCTCCAAGCAAAACACATATCATGTGGTGAATAAAAATATAGCTCCAAGTAAAGTTACCGATGGAAGTAGACGAAAGAGGGGATGCCTTCCAGGGCATCCCCAAGCTTTGGCTTTTTGGTGTCCTTAGATTATCTTGGGGTGCCATGGGCATCCTCAAGCTTAAGATCTTCCCACTCCTTGTTCCATAATCCATCAAATCTTTTACCCAAAACTTGAAAACTTCACAACACAAAACTTAACAGAAAATCTCATCAGCTCCGTTAGCGAAAGAAAACAAAACACCACTTCAAGGTACTGTAATGAACTCATTCTTTATTTATATTGGTGTTAAAACTACTGTATTCCAACTTCTCTATGGTTTATAAACTATTTTATTAGCCATAGATTCATCATAATAAGCAAACAACACACGAAAAACAGAATCTGTCAAAAACAGAACAGTCTGTAGTAATCTGTAACTAACGCAAACTTCTGGAACGTGAAAAATTCAACAAAATTAGGAAGTTCTAGATAATTTGTTTATTGATCTACAGCAAAAAGAATCAACGAAAAAGCACGTTCCTGTGATTTATGAAAACTAATCTCGTGCGCGCAAAGTTTCTGTTTTCTGCAGCAGAATCAAATAACTATTACCATAGGTTATCCTAACGGTTTTACTTGGCACAAACACTAATTAAAACACAAAACGAATCCAACCAGAGGCTAGACATATTATTTATTCCTAAACAGAAGCAAAAAGCAAAAAACTAAAATAAAATTGGGTTGCCTCCCAACAAGCGCTATCGTTTAACGCCCCTAACTAGGCATTGAGATTTTGATGATGCTCACAAGAAAGACAAAAATTGAAGCGCAAAGAGAGCATCATGAAACACGTGACAAACACATCTAAGTCTAACATACTTCCTATGCATAGGCATCTTATAGGCAAACAAATTATCATAGCAAGCTAAAACTAGCATATGCAAGGAAGCGGAAAGAAACAATAGCAATCTCAACATAACGAGAGGTAATTTATTATTATGAAAATTTCTAAGACCATATTTTCCTCTCTCATAATAATTACATGTGGGATCATAAGCAAATTCAACAAAATAGCTATCATATAAAATATTTTCAACACGATCCACATGCATGCAAAGTTGACACTCTTCAAAAATAGTGGGATTATCATTAACTAAAGTCATGACCTCTCCAAACCCACTTTTATCAAAAATTTCATAAGATTGAATATTCTCCAAATATGTGGGATCTAAAGTTGACACTCTTCCAAACCCACTTTCAATATTATTGCAAACACTATGATCAATCTCATATTCATCATGGGGCTTAAATAAATTTTCAAGATCATAAGAAGAATCACCCCAATCATGATCATTGCAACAAGTAGTAGACATAGCAAAACTAGCATCCCCAAGCTTAGGGTTTTGCATATTAATAGCACAATTGACATCAAGAGAATTTATAGTAACATCATTGCAATCATGCTTTTCATCGAAGTAACTACCAAGTATGGAGACAATAGCAACGATCTCATGTTTAACATAAGGAACTATAGAAAATTCATCTTCATAAATATTAGCATCATGGCCACAAGAATAGCAAGCATCATGTTCATCAAGGGATATTTCAATCAAATCATCGGAATCATCATTATCTAAAGAGTCATGCATATCATTATTTTCTTCCAAAGCAACGGTCATTCTCTCAATAAATTCTTTGACATAGACATTATGAGCATAGTTTTCATAGCAATATTTAAGTATGTCAAAATTTTCAGATTCGTAGAGAGTAATATCATACTTTTCAATCAAAGAAGCAACTTCATAAGCACCCTTAAAAGCAACAAATTCTTCAATTTGTTCGATATCATAGTAGCTATAAACACCCTTTGCATAAGAAGATAAGATTTCATTTTCATTGAACTCACATAGGTAGGGGAGGTGTTTTTTAGGGTTCTTAGAGCAACAAGTAAAATCACAAATTTCACAAAGATTCCAAGCATAGCATAGCAAACTATTTATATGATACCATAAGAGCTTCCCCTTTTCAGACAAACGATGACGCACAAAATGAGCATGCTCATCTAAAGATTTCCCATCAACTAGGCTAGTTGGGGTTTCAGCACGAGCGCATAAGGATCGAAGATGATCCAAGTAGAACACTTTAAGTGGATCCATATCAATAGATTTTCAGCAAGCGAAGATGCAAGCATATAAAAGGCACATGGCAACACGAGCAAACAAAAGGAAGAACGGAAAAGAGAGGGCAAATAAAACGGCAAGGGTGAAGTGGGGGAGAGGAAAACGAGAGGCAAATGGCAAATAATGTAATGCGAGGGAGATGAGTTTGTGATAGGTACTTGGTATGGCTTGACTTGTGCGTAGACTCCCCGGCAACGGCGCCAGATCTCGCTCATTGTCGGGAGTCCAAATCTTGACTTGACCTTGCGTAAGCCTCCCCGGCAACGGCGCCAGAAATCCTTCTTGCTACCTCTTGAGCACTGCGTTGGTTTTCCCTTGAAGAGGAAAGGGTGATGCAGTAAAGTAGCGTAAATATTTCCCTCAGTTTTTGAGAACCAAGGTATCAATCCAGTAGGTAGCCACGCACGATTCCCTCGCACCTACACAAACAAATAAATCCTCGCAACCAACGCAATAAAGGGGTTGTCAATCCCTTCATGGTCACTTACGAGAGTGAGATCTGATAGATATGATAAGATAATATTTTTGGTATTTTTATAATAAAGATGCAAAGTAAAAATAAAAGGAAATAAACAGCACAAGAAATAACTTGTTGTTGGGAGATTAATATGATGGAAAATAGACCCCGGGGCCATAGGTTTCACTAGTGTCTTCTCTCAAGAGCATAAAATATTACGGTGGGTGAACGAATTACTGTTGAGCAATTGATAGAATTGAGCATAGTTATGAGAATATCTAGGTATGATCATGTATATAGGCATCACTGATGACCCACAACTATAGGGGATCTATCGTAGTCCTTTCGATAAGTAAGAGTGTCGAACCCAACGAGGAGCAGAAGGAAATGACAAGCGGTTTTTAGTAAGGTATTCTCTGCAAGCACTGAAATTATCGGTAACAGATAGTTTTGTGATAAGGTAAATGGTAACAAGCAACAAGTGATAAAAGTAAATAAGGTGCAGCAAGATGGCCCAATCCTTTTTGTAGCAAAGGACAAGCCTGGACAATTTCTTATATAAAGGAAAACGCTCCCGAGGACACATGGGAATTATCGTCAAGCTAGTTTTCATCACATTTTTCATATGATTCGCGTTCGGTACTTTGATAATTTGATATGTGGGTGGACCGGTGTTTGGGTGCTGCCCTTACTTGGAAAAACATCCCACTTATGATTAACCTCTATTGCAAGCATCCGCAACTACAACAAAAGTATTAAGGTAAACCTAACCATAGCATGAAACATATGGATCCAAATCAGCCCCTTATGAAGCAACGCATAAACTAGGGTTTAAGCTTTTGTCACTCTAGCAACCCATCATCTACTTATTACTTCCCAATGCCTTCCTCTAGGCCCAAATAATGGTGAAGTGTTATGTAGTCGACGTTCACATAACACCACTAGAGGATAGGCAACATACATCTCTGCAAAAGTCGATCAAGGTTGCTCAAGCAATCATCAAAATAAGATCCATAGACGGAGAAGTCGTCCATGAAAACCTCACAAATCTTTTCACAAAAGTCAGAGAATATAGCCATCATGCATCTTTGAAAGGTAGCAGGTGCATTACATAAACCAAAAGGCATACGTCTATAAGCAAAAGTACCAAAATGGCAAGTAAAAGTAGTCTTTGATTGATCATTGGCTGACACAGGTATTTGAGATAAACCAGAATAACCATCTAGAAAGAAAAAATGTGTATGCTTAGATAATCTTTCTAGCATTTGATCGATAAAAGGTGAGGGGTAATGATCTTTCTTAGTAGCTTTATTTAATTTGCGGAAATCAATTACCATCCTATAACCTGTAATAATTCTTTGAGGAATCAATTCATCTTTATCATTAGGAACGACAGTAATACCTCCTTTCTTAGGGACACAATGGACAGGACTTACCCACTGACTATTAGCAACGGGATAAATTATACCTGCCTCAAGGAGCTTTAGTATTTCCTTTCTTACCACTTCTTTCATCTTAGAATTCAGCCTTCGTTGATGATCACGAACCGGTTTGGCATCTTCTTCCAAATTTATTTTATGTTGACATAGAGTGGGACTAATGCCCTTAAGATCATCAAGAGTATATCCAATAGCAGCACGGTGCTTCTTCAGAGTTTTCAATAGTCTTTCTTCTTCATGCTCTGAAAGGTTAGCACTAATAATACTAGGATATATCTTTTTCTCATCGAGATAAGCATATTTAAGAGTATCAGGTAAAGGTTTGAGCTCAAACACGGGATCACCCTTGGGTGGAGGAGGATCCCCTAGGATTGCAACAGGCAAATTGTGTTTCAGGATAGGTTCCTGTTTAAAGAATACTTCATCTATTTCCCTTCTTTCATTCATAAACGTATCATTTTCATGGTCTAGCAAATATTGTTCTAAAGGATCACTAGGAGGTACGACAATAGAAGCAAGACCAATAATTTCATCCTTACTAGGCAATTCTTCTTCACGGTGTTGTCTACTAAATTTAGAGAAATTAAACTCATGAGACATATTACCCAAGCCTATAGTAACAACATCCTTTTCGCAGTCTATCCTAGCATTGACGGTGTTCAAGAAGGGTCTACCAAATATAATGGGACAAAAGCTATCTTGTGGGGAACCAAGAACAAGAAAATCAGCAGGATATTTAGTTTTCCCACAAAAGACTTCAACATCTCTTACAATTCCCATTGGTGAAATAGTATCTCTATTGGCAAGTTTAATTGTGACATCAATATCTTCTATCTCAGCAGGTGCAATATCATGCATAATTTCTTTGTATAAGTCATACGGTATTGCACTAACACTAGCACCCATATCACACAAGCCATGATAATAATGATCTCCTATTTTAACAGAAATAACAGGCATGCCTACCACAGGTCTATGTTTATCTTTAGCACAAGGTTTGGCAATTCTAGCAGTTTCACCGCAGAAATAAATAACACGCCCATCAATATTATCAGCCAAAAGATCTTTAACGATAGCAATATTAGGTTCAACTTTAACTTGCTCAGAAGGTGTATAAGTTCTAATATTGCTTTTACGAACCACAGTTGAAGCTTTAGCATGATCCTTTATCCTAACAGGAAAAGGTGTTCTCAACATAAGAAGTAGGAACAATAGGATCATTATAAGTGATAGTCTTTTCTTCAACTTTAATAGGTGCAGCTACTTTTACTTCTATGGGAGGATGATATTTAAACCACTTCTCCTTGGGGAGATCAACATAAGTAGCAAAGGATTCACAGAAAGAAGCTGCTATCTCAGAGTCAAGTCCATATTTAGTGCTAAATTTGCGGAAAACATCGGTATCCATAAAAGATTTAACACAATCAAACTTAGGTGTCATACCTGACTCCTTACCTTCGTCGAGATCCCAATCTTCAGAGTTGCGTTTAATTCTATCCAATAAATTCCATTTGAATTCAATAGTCTTCATCATAAAAGAGCTAGCACAAGAAGTATCGAGCATGGATTGATTATTACGAGAAAGCCGACATAAAAACTTTGAAGAATTATTTCTCTTGAGAGCTCATGATTGGGGCATGAATATAACATTGATTTAAGCCTCCCCCAAGCTTGAGCGATGCTTTCTCCTTCACGAGGCCAAAAATTATATATATAATTGCGATCACGATGAACAAGATGCATAGGATAAAATTTCTGATGAAATTCCAATTTCAATCGTTTATAGTTCCATGATCTCGTATCATCACATAATCTATACCATGTCGATGCATCTCCCTTCAAAGATAAAGGGAAGACCTTCCTCTTAACAACATCATCGGGTATACCTGCAAGCTTAAATAATCCACAAACTTCATCCACATATATTAGGTGCTCATCAGGATGCTTTGTTCCATCTCCTACAAAAGGATTAGCTAACAGTTTTTCTAACATACCCGAAGGAACTTCAAAGGGAACATTTTCATTTTCAGTAGGTTCAGTAGGTTGAGGAGCAACTCTTTGCTCTACTGGTCGGGGTGAAGATACCCCGAACAAGCCCCTCAGAGGATTACTTTCCATAGTAACAAGTGACAGTAAATTTCAGCACACTATATAAATTTTTCCTTACCAAATTCCACCTACCAAAGGCGCTTCACTCCCCGGCAACGGCGCCAGAAAAGAGTCGTGATGACCCACAAGTATAGGGGATCTATCGTAGTCCTTTCGATAAGTAAGAGTGTCGAACCCAACGAGGAGCAGAAGGAAATGACAAGCGGTTTTCAGTAAGGTATTCTCTGCAAGCACTGAAATTATCGGTAACAGATAGTTTTGTGATAAGGTAAATGGTAACAAGCAACAAGTAATAAAAGTAAATAAGGTGCAGCAAGATGGCCCAATCCTTTTTGTAGCAAAGGACAAGCCTGGACAATTTCTTATATAAAGGAAAACGCTCCCGAGGACACATGGGAATTATCGTCAAGCTAGTTTTCATCACGTTCATATGATTCGCATTTGGTACTTTGATAATTTGATATGTGGGTGGACCGGTGTTTGGGTGCTGCCCTTACTTGGACAAACATCCCACTTATGATTAACCTCTATTGCAAGCATCCGCAACTACAACAAAAGTATTAAGGTAAACCTAACCATAACATGCAACATATGGATCCAAATCAGCCCCTTACGAAGCAACGCATAAACTAGGGTTTAAGCTTCTGTCACTTTAGCAACCCATCATCTACTTATTACTTCCCAATGCCTTCCTCTAGGCCCAAATAATGGTGAAGTGTTATGTAGTCGACGTTCACATAACACCACTAGAGGATAGACAACATACATCTCATCAAAATATCGAACGAATACCAAATTCACATGACTACTAATAGAAAGACTTCTCCCATGTCCTCAGGAACAAATGTAACTACTCACAAAGCATATTCATGTTCATAATCAGAGGGGTATTAATATGCATAAAGGATCTGAACATATGATCTTCCACCAAATAAACCAACTAGCATCAACTACAAGGAGTAATCAACACTACTAGCAACCTACTAGTACCAATCCCGGACTTGGAGACAAGAATTGGATACAAGAGATGAACTAGGGTTTTGAGAGGAGATGGTGCTGGTGAAGATGTTGATGGAGATTGCCCTCTCCCGATGAGAGGAGCGTTGGTGATGACGATGGCGATGATTTCCCCCTCCCGGAGGGAAGTGTCCCCGGCAGAACAGCTCTGCCGGAGCCCTAGATTGGTTCCGCCAAGGTTCCGCCTCGTGGCGGCGGAGTCTCGTCCCGAAATGTTGCTTCTTATTTTTTTCTCGGATGAAAGACTTCATATAGCAGAAGATGGGCACCGGAGGGCCAACAGGGGGCCCACGAGGCAGGGGGCGCGCCCAGGGGGTAGGGCGCGCTCCCACCCTCGTGGCCAGGGTGTGGGCCCCCTCTGGTACTTTCTTCATCCAGTATTTTTTATATTTTTCCAAAAATGACTTCCGTGGAGTTTCAGGACTTTTGGAGTTGCGCAGAATAGGTCTCTAATATTTGCTCCTTTTCTAGCCCAGAATTCCAGCTGCCGGCATTCTCCCTCCTTATGTAAACCTTGTAAAATAAGAGAGAATAGGCATAAGTATTGTGACATAACGTGTAATAACAGCCCATAATGCGATAAATATTGATATAAAAGCATGATGCAAAATGGA
This sequence comes from Triticum aestivum, assembly GCF_018294505.1. Classification (NCBI taxonomy): domain Eukaryota; kingdom Viridiplantae; phylum Streptophyta; class Magnoliopsida; order Poales; family Poaceae; genus Triticum; species Triticum aestivum. The sequence continues at coordinate 615,416,644 of NC_057802.1, read as the reverse complement.
CGTATCAACTCCCCCAAGATTAGACCTCGCTTGTCCTCAAGCGAAAGCCGAAATCGATAAATATGTCCACATGTTTAGAGATAGAGGTGTCGATAAAATAAAATACGGACATGAGGGCATCATGATTATTCTCATAACAGCAACATATATGAATATTGTCATATGATTTCTTATGCTCAAGTAATAATCTATTCACAATGTCAAGTATGAATCATAAACTTCATTGAGAATCAACAAACTATAATCTCAGTCATTGAAGCAATTGCAATTTATCATAACATCAGAAAGAGTCTATGTAAGAGCTTTCTAGCAAGTCCACATACTCAACTATCATTTAGTCTTTCACAATTGCTAACACTCACGCAATACTTGTGGTTACGGAGTTTTAAATCGGACACAGAGAAAGATAGGGGCTTATGGTATTTCCTCCCAACTTCTTACCTCAAGGGTAAATGTCAACAATAATAGTTCATGCTAGCTTACATCCAATTAGATATATATATCAGGATATTTCCAACACACTGTGCTTGCCAAAGGATAAAATGTAAAAAGGAAAGGTGAAGATCACCATGACTCTTGCATAGGTTAGGAGATAAAAGTAAAAGATAGGCCCTTCGCAGAGGGAAGCAGAGGTTGTCATGCGCTTAAGGGTTGGATGCACAAAATCTTAATGCGAAAGAACGTCACTTTATATTGCCACTTGTGATATAGACCTTTATTATGCAGTCCGTCGCTTTTATTATTTCTACATCACAATATCGTATAAAGATTATTTTCTCCCTCACTAATAAATCATACATATTTAGAGAGCAATTTTTATTGCTTGCACCGATGACAACTTACTTGAAGGATCTTACTCAATCCATAGGTAGGTATGGTGGACTCTCATGGCAAAACTGGGTTTAAGGGAATTTGGAAGCACAAGTAGTATCTCTACTTGGTGCAAGGAATTGGCTAGCATGAGGGGGAAAGGCAAGCTCAACATGTTGGATGATCCATAACAATATACTTTATCTAAGATATAAGAGAACATAACCCATTACGTTGTCTTCCTTGTCCAACATCAACTCTTTAGCATGTCATATTTTAATGAGTGCTCACAATCATAAAAGATGTCCAAGATAGTATATTTATATGTGAACCTCTCTTTCTTTATTACTTCCTATTAATTGCAACGATGACCAAAACTATGCTTGTCAACTCTCAACAACTTTTAATCATCATACTCTTTCTATGTGAAGTCATTACTATCCATAAGATCAATATGATCTCTTTGTTTCTTTTTATTATTTTTCTCTTTATTTTCTTCTCTTTATTATTCACTCAAGATCATAGCAAGATCATCAAGCCCTTGACTCAACACTAATCTTTATTATATAGCTCACGGACTCGATTACATAGAGAGATCATAAAGCAAAACTCACGACTAGATCATACTAAAACTTTATTCTACTAGATCAAGATATTGCCAAAAGGATCAAACTAAAGAAAAACGGTAAAGATAGGAGTGTGATGATGATACGATACCGGGGCATCTCCCCCAAGCTTGGCAGTTGCCAAGGGGAGTGCCCATACCCATGCGATTATGTCTCCTTCTTTGGTGATGGTGTAATATTCTTGGCGATGATGCCCCTCAGGATATGATTCTCCTCCTCGAGCTTATTGACTTGCTTCTTGAGGTCCATTATTTCCTTACGAAGCTTTCCTGTAACGGCTAAGGCTCCTTGCACCCAAGGGTGTTGCATAGCTGCGGGAGAACAAGTGACACTCCTCTTCATATTTTCATAAGAAAGGAATCTAACATTGGAAGGGATAACCGAGTTTGGAATAGCTGAGCTCTGTAGTTCCCCCATCGTGAATCCAGCTCGGAAGCGAGAAGTGACTTCTTGATCCTCCTCCATGGCATCTATCCTCATCAAGTCAGCCTCCATCTCTTCCTCCGTTGCTGGCCAAAGTGGTCAGCGTCGCTGTTTGTCCTTGGTTCCGATGCCGGATGAGACACCCGGCTCTCCCCAACTGACTCTTGAGAAGACATCTTGCTCTAATCTGCAGCAGCAACAGCTCGAAACAAGAACAGAGAATATTTGCGTGATACAGGAGTCAAAACCTTCGGGAGGTTATATAATGAATTTTTACCGACCAAAAGAAGTATCGTGCAAGAAAACGGAGTCCGGAGAGTGCACGAGGTGCCCACGAGGTAGGGGGCGCGCTGTTGGAAATATGCCCTAGAGGCAATAATAAATAGGTTATTATTATATTTCATTGTTCATGATAATCGTTTATTATCCATGCTAGAATTGTATTGATAGGAAACTCAGATGCATGTGTGGATACATAGACAACACCATGTCCCTAGTAAGCCTCTAGGAGACTAGCTCGTTGATCAATAGATGGTTACGGTTTCCTGACCATGGACATTGGATGTCGTTGATAACGGGATCACATCATTAGGAGAATGATGTGATGGACAAGACCCAATCCTAAGCCTAGCACAAGATCGTGTAGTTCGTTTGCTCAGAGCTTTTCTAATGTCAAGTATCAGTTCCTTAGACCATGAGATTGTGCAACTCCCGGATACCGTAGGAATGCTTTGGGTGTACCAAACGTCACAACGTAACTGGGTGGCTATAAAGGTGCACTACAGGTATCTCCGAAAGTGTCTGTTGGGTTGGCACGAATCGAGACTGGGATTTGTCACTCCGTGTAAACGGAGAGGTATCTCTGGGCCCACTCGGTAGGACATCATCATAATGTGCACAATGTGACCAAGGAGTTGATCACGGGATGATGTGAGTTACGGAACGAGTAAAGAGACTTGCCGGTAACGAGATTGAACAAGGTATCGGGATACCGACGATCGAATCTCGGGCAAGTAACATACCGATAGACAAAGGGAATTGTATACGGGATTGATTGAATCCTCGACATCGTGGTTCATCCGATGAGATCATCGAGGAGCATGTGGGAGCCAACATGGGTATCCAGATCCCGCTGTTGGTTATTGACCGGAGAGTCGTCTCGGTCATGTCTGCATGTCTCCCGAACCCGTAGGGTCTACACACTTAAGGTTCGGTGACGCTAGGGTTATAGAGATATTAGTATGCGGTAACCCGAAAGTTGTTCGGAGTCCCGGATGAGATCCCGGACGTCACGAGGAGTTCCGGAATGGTCCGGAGGTAAAGATTTATATATGGGAAGTCTTATTTTGGTCGCCGGAAAAGTTTCGCACTTTATCGGTATTGTACCGGGAGTGCCGAAAGGGGTCCGGGGGTCCACCAAGGGGGTCCACCAGCCCCGGGGGGCCACATGGGCTGTAGGGGGTGCGCCTTGGCCTATATGGGCCAAGGGCACCAGCCCCAAGAGGCCCATGCGCCAAGAGATAAGAAAAGGGAGAGTCCTAAAGGGGGAAGGCACCTCCGAGGTGCCTTGGGGAGGAAGGACTCCTCCCTGGCCGCACCCTTCCTTGGAGGAAGGGCCAAGGCTGCGCCCCCCCTCTCCCTTGGCCCTATATATAGTGGGGGGAGGGAGGGCAGCAAATCCTAAGCCCTGGCGCCTCCCTCTCCCTCCCGTGACACCTCTCCTCCCCGCTTGCGCTTGGCGAAGCCCTGCCGGGATCCCGCTACTTCCACCACCACGCCGTCGTGCTGCTGGATCTCCATCAACCTCTCCTCCCCCCTTGCTGGATCAAGAAGGAGGAGACGTCGCTGCTCCGTACGTGTGTTGAACGCGGAGGTGCCGTCCGTTCGGCGCTAGGATCATCGGTGATTTGGATCACGACGAGTACGACTCCATCAACCCCGTTCTCTTGAACGCTTCCGCTCGCGATCTACAAGGGTATGTAGATGCACTCCCCTTCCCCTCGTTGCTAGATTACTCCATAGATTGATCTTGGTGATGCGTAGAAAATTTTGAATTTCTGCTACGTTCCCCAACAGTGGCATCATGAGCTAGGTCTATGCGTAGTTTCTATGCACGAGTAGAACACAAAGTAGTTGTGGGCGTAGATGTTGCCAATTCTTCTTGCCGCTACTAGTCTTATCTTGTTTCGGCGGCATTGTGGGATGAAGCGGCCCGGACCGACCTTACACGTACGCTTACGTGAGACAGGTTCCACCGACTGACATGCACTAGTTGCATAAGGTGGCTAGCGGGTGTCTGTCTCTCCCACTTTAGTCGGAACGGATTCGATGAAAAGGGTCCTTATGAAGGGTAAATAGAAATTGGCATATCACGTTGTGGTTTTACGTAGGTAAGAAACGTTCTTGCTAGAAACCTATACAAGCCACGTAAAAACTTGCAACAACAATTAGAGGACGTCTAACTTGTTTTTGCAGCATGTGCTATGTGATGTGATATGGCCAGAAGATGTGATGAATGATATATGTGATGTATGAGATTGATCATATTCTTGTAATAGGAATCACGACTTGCATGTCGATGAGTATGACAACCGGCAGGAGCCATAGGAGTTGTCTTTATTTTTTGTATGACCTGCGTGTCATTGAATAACGCCATGTAAATTACTTTACTTTATTGCTAAGCGCGTTAGCCATAGAAGTAGAAGTAATCGTTGGCGTGACAACTTCATGAAGACACAATGATGGAGATCATGATGATGGAGATCATGGTGTCATGCCGGTGACAAAGATGATCATGGTGCCCCGAAGATGGAGATCAAAGGAGCAAAATGATATTGGCCATATCATGTCACTATTTGATTGCATGTGATGTTTATCATGTTATGCATCTTATTTGCTTAGAACGACGGTAGTAAGTAAGATGATCCCTCACTAAAATTTCAAGAGACGTGTTCCCCCTAACTGTGCACCGTTGCGAAGGTTCGTTGTTTCGAAGCACCACGTGATGATCGGGTGTGATAGATTCTAACGTTCGAATACAACGGGTGTTGACGAGCCTAGCATGTACAGACATGGCCTCGGAACACATGCGAAACACTTAGGTTGACTTGACGAGCCTAGCATGTACAGACATGGCCTCGGAACACAAGAGACCGAAAGGTCGAACATGAGTCGTATAGTAGATACGATCAACATGGAGATGTTCACCGATGATGACTAGTCCGTCTCACGTGATGATCGGACACGGCCTAGTTTGACTCGGATCATGTATCACTTAGATGACTAGAGGGATGTCTATCTGAGTGGGAGTTCAATAATCAGATGAACTTCATTATCATGAACATAGTCAAAAGGTCTTTGCAAATTATGTCATACTCGCTTTAGTTCTACTGTTTAAGATATGTTCCTAGAGAAAATTTAGTTGAAAGTTGGTAGTAGCAATTATGCGGACTGGGTCCGTAAACTGAGGATTGTCCTCATTGCTGCACAGAAGGCTTATGTCCTTAATGCACCGCTCGGTGTGCTGAACCTCAGCGTCGTCTGTAGATGTTGCGAAACATCTGACATACACGTTTTGATGACTACGTGATAGTTCAGTGCGTAATGCTAACGGTTTAGAATTGTGGCACCAAAGACGTTTTTGAAACGTCGCAGAACATATGAGATGTTCCGAAGACTGAAATTGGGATTTCAGACTAGTGCCCACGTCAAGAGGTATGAGACCTCTGACAAGTTTCTTAAGCCTGCAAACTAAGGGAGAAAAGCTCAATCGTTGAGCATGTGCTCAGATTGTCTGAGTACCACAATCGCTTGAATCGAGTGGGAGTTAATCTCCCAGATGAGATAGTGATGGTTCTCCATAGTCACTGCCACCAAGCTAGTAGAGCTTCGTGATGAACTATAACATATCAGGGATAGTTATGATGATCCTTGAGCTATTCGCGATGTTTGACACCGCGAAAGTAGAAATCAAGAAGGAGCATCAATTGTTGATGGTTAGTAAAACCACTAGTTTCTAGAAGGGCAAGGGCAAAAGGGATACTTCATGAAACAGCAAGTCATTTGCTGCTCTAGTGAAGAATCCCAAGGTTGAACCCAAACCCGAGACTAAGTGCTTCTGTAATGAGGGGAACGGTCACTGAAGCAGTACTACCCTAGATACTTGGTAGATGAGAAGGCAGGCAAGGTCGACAGAAGTATATTGGATATACATTATATGAATGTGTACTTTACTAGTACTCCTAGCAGCACCAGGGTATTAGATACCGGTTCGGTTGCTAAGTGTTAGTAACTCGAAATAAAAGCTGCGGAATAAACGGAGACTAGCTAAAGGTGAGATGACGATATGTGTTGGAAGTGTTTCCAAGGTTGATGTGATCAAGCATCGCATGCTCCCTCTACCATCGAGATTTGGTGTTTGCGTTGAGCATGATTGGATTATGTTTATCGCAATACGGTTATTCATTTAAGGAGAATAATGGTTACTCTGTTTATTTGAATAATACCTTCAATGGTCTTGCACCTAAAATGAATCTCGATCGTAGTGATACACATGTTCGTGCCAAAAGATATAAATAGTAATGATAGTACCACATACTTGTGGCACTGCCATTTGAGTCATATTGGTATAGAACGCATGAAGAAGCTCCATGTAGATGGATCTTTGGACTCACTCGTTTTTGAAAAGATTGAGACATGCGAACCATGTCTATTGGTATATATGCATGAAGAAACTCCATGCAGATGGATCGTTTGGACTCACTTGATTTTGAATCACTTGAGACATGCAAATCATACCACATGGGCAAGATGACTGAAAGGCCTCGTTTTCAGTAAGATGGAACAAGAGAGCAACTTATTGGAAGTAATACATTTTGATGTATGCAGTCCAATGAGTGCTGAGGCATGCAGTGGATATCGTTATGTTCTTACTTCACAGATGATTTGAGTAGATGCTGAGTGTATTTACTTGATGAAACACAAGTCTGAATTATTGAAAGGTTCAAGTAATTTCAGAGTGAAGTTGAAGATCGTCGTGACAAGAGGATAAAATGTCTGTGATATGATCATAGAGATGAGTATCTGAGTTACGAGTTTGGCACACAATTAAGACATTGTGGAAAGTGTTTCACAATTAATACCGCCTGGAACACCATAGTGTGATGGTGTGTCCGAACATCATAACTGCACCCTATTGGATATGGTGCATACCATGATGTCTCTTATCGAATTACCACTATCGTTTATGGGTTAGGCATTAGAGACAACCGCATTCACTTTAAAAGGGGCACCACGCAATTCCGTTGAGACGACACCGTTTAGAGAAACCTAAGTTGTCGTTTCTTAAAAGTTTGGGGCTGCGATGCTTATGTGAAAAAGTTTCAGGCTGATAAGCTCGAACCCAAAGCGGATAAATGCATCTTCATAGAATACCCAAAACAGTTGGGTATACCTCCTATTTCAGATCTGGAAGCAAAAGTAATTGCTTCTAGAAACGAGTCCTTTCTCGAGGAAAAGTTTCTCTCGAAAGAATTGAGTGGGAGGATGGTGGAGACTTGATAAGGTTATTTAACCGTCACTTCAACTATTGTGTAGCAGGGCACAGGAAGCTGTTCCTGTGGCACCTACACCAATTGAAGTGGAAGCTTATGATAGTGATCATGAAACTTCGGATCAAGTCACTACCAAACCTCGTAGGACGACGAGGATGCGTACTACTTCAGAGTAGTACGTGATCCTGTCTTGGAAGTCATGTTGTTGGACAACGATGAACCTACGAGCTATGGAGAAGCGATGGTGGGCCCATATTCTCACAAATGGTTAGAAGCCATGAAATCCGAGATAAATGGATCTTTAAGAAGAAGACGGACGTGGACGGTAATGTTACCGTCTATGAAGCTCGACTTGTGGCAAAGAGTATTTCCACAAGTTCAAGGAGTTGACTACGATGAGATTTTCTCATCCGTAGCGATGCTTAAGTCCGTCGGAATCATGTTAGCATTAGCTGCATTTATGAAATCTGGCAGATGGATGTCAAAACAAGTTTCCTTACCAGTTTTCGTAAGGAAAGGTTGTATGTGATACAATCAGAAAGGTTTTGTCGATCCTAAGGATGCTAAAAGGTATGCTAGCTCCAGCGATCCTTCCATGGACTAGAGCAAGCATCTCGGAGTCAGAATATACGCTTTGATGGAGTGATCAAAGTTTTTGGGTTTATACAAAGTTTGTTAGAAACTTGTATTTACAATAAAGTGAGTGGGAGCGCTACAACATTTCTGATAAGTATATGTGAATGACATATTGTTGATCCGAAATGATGTAAAATTTCTGGAAAGCATAAAGGGTTGTTTGAAAGGAGTTTTTCAAAGGAAGACCTGGATAAAGCTGCTTACATATTGGGCATCAAGATCTATAGAGATAGATCAAGACGCCTGATGATACTTTCAAAGAACGCACACCTTGACATGATTTTGAAAGAGTTCAAAATAGATCAGCAAAGAAGGAGTTCTTGGCTGTGTTACAAGGTGTGAGTATTGAGTAAGACTCAAGACCTGACCACAGCAGAAGAGAGAGAAAGGACGAAGGTCGTCCCCTATGCTTTAGACGTAGGCTCTACAGTATGCTATGCTGTGTACCGCACATGAAGTGTGCCTTGCCATGAGTTGGTCAAGGGGTACAATAGTGATCCGGGAATGGATCACATGACAGCGGTCGAACTTATCCTTAGTATCTAGTGGACTAAGGAATTTTCTCGATTATGGAGGTGAAAAGGAGTTCGTCGTAAAGGGTTACGTCGATGCGAACTTTGACACTAATCCGGATGACTCTGAGTAGTAAACCGGATTCGTATAGTAGAGCAATTATTTGAAATGGCTCCAAGTAGCGCGTGGTAGCATCCACAAGATGACATAGATATTCGTAAAGCACACACGGATCTGAAAGGTTCAGACCCGTTGACTAATAACCTCTCTCACAAGCATAACATGATCAAACCAGAACTCATTGAGTGTTAATCACATAGTGATGTGAACTAGATTGTTGACTCTAGTAAACTCTTTGGATGTTGGTCACATGGTGATGTGACCTATGAGTGTTAATCACATGGTGATGTGGACTAGATTATTGACTCTAGTGCAAGTGGGAGACTGTTGGAAATATGCCCTAGAGGCAATAATAAATAGGTTATTATTATATTTCCTTGTTCATGATAATCGTTTATTATCCATGCTAGAATTGTATTGATAGGAAACTCAGATACATGTGTGGATACATAGACAACACCATGTCCCTAGTAAGCCTCTAGTTGACTAGCTCGTTGATCAATAGATGGTTACGGTTTCCTGACCATGGACATTGGATGTCGTTGATAACGGGATCACATCATTAGGAGAATGATGTGATGGACAAGACCCAATCCTAAGCCTAGCACAAGATCGTGTAGTTCGTTTGCTCAGAGCTTTTCTAATGTCAAGTATCATTTCCTTAGACCATGAGATTGTGCAACTCCCGGATACCGTAGGAATGCTTTGGGTGTACCAAACGTCACAACGTAACTGGGTGGCTATAAAGGTGCACTACAGGTATCTCCGAAAGTGTCTGTTGGGTTGGCACGAATCGAGACTGGGATTTGTCACTCCGTGTAAACGGAGAGGTATCTCTGGGCCCACTCGGTAGGACATCATCATAATGTGCACAATGTGACCAAGGAGTTGATCACGGGATGATGTGAGTTACGGAACGAGTAAAGAGACTTGCCGGTAACGAGATTGAACAAGGTATCGGGATACCGACGATCGAATCTCGGGCAAGTAACATACCGATAGACAAAGGGAATTGTATACGGGATTGATTGAATCCTCGACATCGTGGTTCATCCGATGAGATCATCGAGGAGCATGTGGGAGCCAACATGGGTATCCAGATCCCGCTGTTGGTTATTGACCGGAGAGTCGTCTCGGTCATGTCTGCATGTCTCCCGAACCCGTAGGGTCTACACACTTAAGGTTCGGTGACGCTAGGGTTATAGAGATATTAGTATGCGGTAACCCGAAAGTTGTTCGGAGTCCCGGATGAGATCCCGGACGTCACGAGGAGTTCCGGAATGGTCCGGAGGTAAAGATTTATATATGGGAAGTCTTATTTTGGTCGCCGGAAAAGTTTCGCACTTTATCGGTATTGTACCGGGAGTGCCGAAAGGGGTCCGGGGGTCCACCAAGGGGTCCACCAGCCCCGGGGGGCCACATGGGCTGTAGGGGGTGCGCCTTGGCCTATATGGGCCAAGGGCACCAGCCCCAAGAGGCCCATGCGCCAAGAGATAAGAAAAGGGAGAGTCCTAAAGGGGGAAGGCACCTCCGAGGTGCCTTGGGGGGGAAGGACTCCTCCCTGGCCGCACCCTTCCTTGGAGGAAGGGCAAGGCTGCGCCCCCCCTCTCCCTTGGCCCTATATATAGTGGGGGAAGGGAGGGCAGCAACATCTAAGCCCTGGCGCCTCCCTCTCCCTCCCGTGACACCTCCTCCTCCCCGCTTGCGCTTGGCGAAGCCCTGCCGGGATCCCGCTACTTCCACCACCACGCCGTCGTGCTGCTGGATCTCCATCAACCTCTCCTCCCCCCTTGCTGGATCAAGAAGGAGGAGACGTCGCTGCTCCGTACGTGTGTTGAACACGGAGGTGCCGTCCGTTCGGCGCTAGGATCATCGGTGATTTGGATCACGACGAGTACAACTCCATCAACCCCGTTCTCTTGAACGCTTCCGCTCGCGATCTACAAGGGTATGTAGATGCACTCCCCTTCCCCTCGTTGCTAGATTACTCCATAGATTGATCTTGGTGATGCATAGAAAATTTTGAATTACTGCTACGTTCCCCGACACGCGCCCAGGGGGGTAGGGCGCGCCCTCCACCCTCGTGGCCTTCCCAGACTGCTTCTTATTTTTCTATTTTTCTAAATATTCCAAAACGGAGAAAAATTGCCATTAGAACTGTTTTGGAGTTGGTTTACTTACCGTACCACATACCTATTCCTTTTTGGAGTCTGAAACGTTCCGGAAAGTGTCCCTTATGTATTCCTCCGGGGTTACGGTTTCAATAACATTGGTTTCAACATTTATGGGATTACCTGAGATATAATGCTTGATTCTTTGACCGTTAACCACCTTCGGATTTGTACCTGCGAAGTTGTTGATTTTATGGCACCGGAACGATAGACTTCCTCGATAACGTATGGGCCTTCCCACTTAGAGAGAAGTTTTCCTGCAAAAAATCTTAAACGAGAGTTGTATAGCAAAACATAATCGCCTACATTAAACTCACGCTTTTGTATCGTTTTGTCATGCCATCGTTTAACCTTTTCTTTAAATAGTTTGGCATTTTCATAGGCTTGGGCTCTCCACTCATCAAGTGAGCTAATGTCAAATAACCTCTTCTCACCGGCATGTTTGAAATCATAGTTGAGCTCTTTAATGGCCCAATATGCCTTATGTTCAAGTTCGAGGGGTAAGTGACATGCTTTTCCAAATACCATTTTATACGGAGACATACCCATAGGATTCTTATATGCAGTTCTGTAAGCCCATAATGCATCATCACGTTTCTTAGACCAATTCTTTCTAGATCTATTAACAGTCTTTTGCAAAATTAATTTGAGCTCTCTATTACTCAATTCTACTTGACCGCTAGACTGTGGGTGATATGGAGATGCAATTCTATGATTAACGTCATACTTAGCAAGCATTTTACGAAAGGCACCATGAATAAAATGTGAACCACCATCAGTCATTAAATATCTAGGGACTCCAAACCTCGGAAAAATAACTTCCTTAAGCATCTTAATAGAGGTGTTATGATTAGCAATACTAGTTGGAATAGCTTCTACCCACTTAGTAACGTAATCAACAGCAACTAAAATATGAGTATATCCATTAGAGGCAGGAAACGGTCCCATATAATCAAAGCCCCAAACATCAAATGGTTCAATAACAAGTGAATAATTCATAGGCATTTCTTGACGTCTACTAATATTACCAATTCTTTGACATTCATCACAAGACAAGACAAACTTACGAGCATCCTTGAATAGAGTAGGCCAATAAAAACCAGATTGCAATACCTTATGTGCAGTTCTATCTCCAGCGTGGTGCCCTCCATAAGCCTCGGAGTGACACTTGCGTAGGATCTGTTCCTATTCATGCTCAGGTACACAACGTCTAATAACACCATTTACTCCTTCTTTATAAAGATGTGGGTCATCCCAGAAGTAATGTCTTAAATCATAGAAAAAATTTTTCTTTTGCTGATATGTGAAACTAGGTGGTATAAATTTAGCAACAATGTAATTAGCATAATCAACATACCATGGAGCAGTACGAGAAGCATTTATGACATTTAATTGTTCATCAGGAAAGCTATCGTCAATAGGTAGTGGGTCATCAAGAACATTTTCTAACCTAGACAAGTTGTCTGCAACGGGGTTCTCAGCTCCCTTTCTATCAACAATATGCAAATCAAATTCTTGTAGCAGGAGAACCCATCTAATAAGTCTAGGTTTAGCATCTTTCTTTTCCATAAGATAATTAATAGCAGCATGATCCGTGTGAATAGTTACTTTAGAATCAACAATATAAGGTCTGAACTTATCACAAGCAAATACAACTGCTAAGAATTCCTTTTCAGTAGTAGCATAATTTCTTTGAGCATTGTCTAGAGTTTTACTAGCATATTGAATAACATTTAATTTCTTATCAACTCTTTGCCCTAGAACAGCACCTACAACATAATCACTAGCATCACACATAATTTCAAAGGGTAAATTCCAATCAGGTGGCTGAACAATAGGTGCAGAGATCAATGCTTTCTTAAGTATTTCAAATGCTTTTACACAATCATCATCAAAGACAAATGGTATATCTTTTTGTAATAAATTAGTCAGAGGCCGAGAAATTTTTGAGAAGTCCTTAATGAACCTCCTATAAAAACCGGCGTGACCAAGGAAACTTCTTATACCTTTGATGTCCTTGGGACATGGCATCTTTTCAATAGCATCAACCTTGGCTTTATCAACTTCAATACCTCTTTCAGAAACCTTATGCCCCAAGACAATGCCTTCATTAACCATAAAGTGGCACTTTTCCCAATTCAAGACAAGGTTAGTTTCTTCACATCTCTGCAAAAGTCGATCAAGGTTGCTCAAGCAATCATCAAAAGAAGATCCATAGACGGAGAAGTCGTCCATGAAAACCTCACAAATCTTTTCACAAAAGTCAGAGAATATAGCCATCATGCATCTTTGAAAGGTAGCAGGTGCATTACATAAACCAAAATGCATACGTCTATAAGCAAAAGTACCAAAAGGGCAAGTAAAAGTAGTGTTTGATTGATCAGTGGCTGACACTGGTATTTGAGATAAACCAGAATAACCATCTAGAAAGAAAAAATGTGTATGTTTAGATAATCTTTCTAGCATTTGATCGATAAAAGGTGAGGGGTAATAATCTTTCTTAGTAGCTTTATTTAATTTGCGGAAATCAATTACCATCCTATAACCTGTAATAATTCTTTGAGGAATCAATTCATCTTTATCATTAGGAACGACAGTAATACCTCCTTTCTTAGGGACACAATGGACAAGACTTACCCACTGACTATTAGCAACGGGATAAATTATACCTGCCTCAAGGAGCTTTAGTATTTCCTTTCTTACCACTTCTTTCATCTTAGAATTCAGCCTTCGTTGATGATCACGAACCGGTTTGGCATCTTCTTCCAAATTTATTTTATGTTGACAGAGAGTGGGACTAATGCCCTTAAGATCATCAAGAGTATATCCAATAGCAGCACGGTGCTTCTTCAGAGTTTTCAATAGTCTTTCTTCTTCATGCTCTGAAAAGTTAGCACTAATAATACTAGGATATATCTTTTTCTCATCGAGATAAGCATATTTAAGAGTATCAGGTAAAGGTTTGAGCTCAAACACGGGATCACCCTTGGGTGGAGGAGGATCCCCTAGGATTGCAACAGGCAAATTGTGTTTCAGGATAGGTTCCTATTTAAAGAATACTTCATCTATTTCCCTTCTTTCATTCATAAACGTATCATTTTCATGGTCTAGCAAATATTGTTCTAAAGGATCACTAGGAGGTACGACAATAGAAGCAAGACCAATAATTTCATCCTTACTAGGCAATTCTTCTTCACGGTGTTGTCTACTAAATTTAGAGAAATTAAACTCATGAGACATATTACCCAAGCCTATAGTAACAACATCCTTTTCGCAGTCTATCCTAGCATTGACGGTGTTCAAGAAGGGTCTACCAAATATAATGGGACAAAAGCTATCTTGTGGGGAACCAAGAACAAGAAAATCAGCAGGATATTTAGTTTTCCCACAAAAGACTTCAACATCTCTTACAATTCCCATTGGTGAAATAGTATCTCTATTGGCAAGTTTAATTGTGACATCAATATCTTCTATCTCAGCAGGTGCAATATCATGCATAATTTCTTTGTATAAGTCATACGGTATTGCACTAACACTAGCACCCATATCACACAAGCCATGATAATAATGATCTCCTATTTTAACAGAAATAACAGGCATGCCTACCACAGGTCTATGTTTATCTTTAGCACAAGGTTTGGCAATTCTAGCAGTTTCACCGCAGAAATAAATAACACGCCCATCAATATTATCAGCCAAAAGATCTTTAACGATAGCAATATTAGGTTCAACTTTAACTTGCTCAGAAGGTGTATAAGTTCTAATATTGCTTTTACGAACCACAGTTGAAGCTTTAGCATGATCCTTTGTCCTAACAGGAAAAGGTGGTTTCTCAACATAAGAAGTAGGAACAATAGGATCATTATAAGTGATAGTCTTTTCGTCAACTTTAATAGGTGCAGCTACTTTTACTTCTATGGGAGGATGATATTTAAACCACTTCTCCTTGGGGAGATCAACATAAGTAGCAAAGGATTCACAAAAAGAAGCTGCTATCTCAGAGTCAAGTCCATATTTAGTGCTAAATTTACGGAAAAAATCGGTATCCATAAAAGATTTAACACAATCAAACTTAGGTGTCATACCTGACTCCTTACCTTCATCGAGATCCCAATCTTCAGAGTTGCGTTTAATTCTATCCAATAAATTCCATTTGAATTCAATAGTCTTCATCATAAAAGAGCTAGCACAAGAAGTATCGAGCATGGATTGATTATTACGAGAAAGCCGAGCATAAAAACTTTGAAGAATTATTTCTCTTGAGAGCTCATGATTGGGGCATGAATATAACATTGATTTAAGCCTCCCCCAAGCTTGAGCGATGCTTTCTCCTTCAGGAGGCCAAAAATTATATATATAATTGCGATCACGATGAACAAGATGTATAGGTAAAATTTCTGATGAAATTCCAATTTCAATCATTTATAGTTCCATGATCTCGTATCATCACATAATCTATACCATGTCGATGCATCTCCCTTCAAAGATAAAGGGAAGACCTTCCTCTTAACAACATCATCGGGTATACCTGCAAGCTTAAATAATCCACAAACTTCATCCACATATATTAGGTGCTCATCAGGATGCTTTGTTCCATCTCCTACAAAAGGATTAGCTAGCAGTTTTTCTAACATACCCGAAGGAACTTCAAAGGGAACATTTTCATTTTCAGTAGGTTCAGTAGGTTGAGGAGCAACTCTTCGCTCTACTGGTCGGGGTGAAGATACCCCAAACAAGCCCCTCAGAGGATTACTTTCCATAGTAACAAGTGACAGTAAATTTCAGCACACTATATAAATTTTTCCTTACCAAATTCCACCTACCAAAGGCGCTTCACTCCCCGGCAACGCCGCCAGAAAAGAGTCTTGATGACCCACAAGTATAGGGGATCTATCGTAGTCCTTTCGATAAGTAAGAGTGTCGAACCCAACGAGGAGCAGAAGGAAATGACAAACGGTTTTCAGTAAGGTATTCTCTGCAAGCACTGAAATTATCGGTAACAGATAGTTTTGTGATAAGGTAAATGGTAACAAGCAACAAGTAATAAAAGTAAATAAGGTGCAGCAAGATGGCCCAATCCTTTTTGTAGCAAAGGACAAGCCTGGACAATTTCTTATATAAAGGAAAACGCTCCCGAGGACACATGGGAATTATCGTCAAGCTAGTTTTCATCACGTTCATATGATTCGCATTCGGTACTTTGATAATTTGATATGTGGGTGGACCGGTGTTTGGGTGCTTCCCTTACTTGGACAAACATCCCACTTATGATTAATCTCTATTGCAAGCATCCGCAACTACAACAAAAGTATTAAGGTAAACCTAACCATAGCATGAAACATATGGATCCAAATCAGCCCCTTACGAAGCAACGCATAAACTAGGGTTTAAGCTTCTGTCACTCTAGCAACCCATCATCTACTTATTACTTCCCGATGCCTTCCTCTAGGCCCAAATAATGGTGAAGTGTTATGTAGTCGACATTCACATAACACCACTAGAGGATAGACAACATACATCTCATCAAAATATCGAACGAATACCAAATTCACATGACTACTAATAGCAAGACTTCTCCCATGTCCTCAGGAACAAACGTAACTACTCACAAAGCATATTCATGTTCATAATCAGAGGGGTATTAATATGCATAAAGGATCTGAACATATGATCTTCCACCAAATAAACCAACTAGCATCAACTACAAGGAGTAATCAACACTACTAGCAACCTACTAGTACCAATCCCGGACTTGGAGACAAGAATTGGATACAAGAGATGAACTAGAGTTTTGAGAGGAGATGGTGCTGGTGAAGATGTTGATGGAGATTGCCCTCTCCCGATGAGAGGAGCGTTGGTGATGACGATCGCGATGATTTCCCCCTCTCGGAGGGAAGTGTCCCCGGCAGAACAGCTCTGCCGGAGCCCTAGATTGGTTCCGCCAAGGTTCCGCCTCGTGGCGGCGGAGTCTCTTCCCGAAAGGTTGCTTCTGATTTTTTCTCGGACGAAAGACTTCATATAGCAGAAGATGGGCACTGGAGGGCCAACAGGGGGCCCACGAGGCAGGGGGGCGCGCCCAGAGGGGTAGGGCGCGCCCCCCACCCTCGTGGCCAGGGTGTAGGCCCCCTCTGGTACTTTCTTCATCCAGTATTTTTTATATTTTCCAAAAATGACTTCCGTGGAGTTTCAGGACTTTTGGAGTTGCGCAGAATAGGTCTCTAATATTTGCTCCTTTTCCAGCCCAGAATTCCAGCTGCCGGCATTCTCCCTCCTTATGTAAACCTTGTAAAATAAGAGAGAATAGGCATAAGTATTGTGACATAACGTGTAATAACAGCCCATCATGCGATAAATATCGATATAAAAGCATGATGCAAACTGGACGTATCAATCACGTCCGCGACAAGTAGACCGACTCCTGCCTGCATCTAATACTATTACTCCACACATCGACCGCTATCCAGCATGCATCTAGAGTATTAAGTTCATGAAGAACAGAGTAACGCATTAAGAAAGATGACATGATGTAGAGGGATAAATTCATGCAATATGAACTAAACGCATCTTTTTATCCTTGATGGCAACAATAAAATACGTGCCTTGCTGCCCCTACTGTCACTGGGAAAGGACACCGCAAGATTGAACCCAAAGCTAAGCACTTCTCCTATTGCAAGAAAGATCAATCTAGTAGGCCAAACCAAACTGATAATTCGAAGAGACTTGCAAAGATAACCAATCATACATAAAAGAATTCAGAGGAGATTCAAATATTGTTCATAGATAATCTTGATCATAAACCCACAATTCATCGGTCTCAACAAACACACCGCAAAAGAAGATTACATCGAATAGATCTCCACAAGAGAGGGGGAGAACATTGTATTGAGATCCAAAAAGAGAGAAGAAGCCATCTAGCTAATAACTATGGACCCGAAGGTTTGAGGTAAACTACTCACACTTCATCAGAGAGGCCTTGGAGATGATGTAGAGGCCCTCCGTGATCGATGCCCCCTCCGGCGGAGCTCCAGAAAAGGCCCCAAGATGGGATCTCACGGGTACAGAAAGTTGCGGCGGTGGAATTAGGTTTTTGGATCCGTATCTGGTAGTTTGGGGGTACGTGGGTATATGTAGGAGGGAGAAGTACGTCGGTGGAGCAACGTGGGGCCCACGAGGGTGGAGGGCGCGCCCGGGGGGGTAGGCACGCCCCCTACCTCATGCCCTCCTGGTTGATGTCTTGACGTAGGGTCCAAGTCCTCTGGATCACGTTCGTTCCGAAAATCACGTTCCCGAAGGTTTCATTCCGTTTGGACTCCGTTTGATATTCTTTTTCTGCAAAACTCTGAAATAGGCAAAAAACAGCAATTCTAGGCTGGGCCTCCGGTTAATAGGTTAGTCCCAAAAATAATATAAAAGTGTATAATAAAGCCCAATAATGTCCAAAACAGAATATAATATAGCATGGAACAATAAAAAATTATTGATACGTTGGAGACGTATCACGTACTTCCCCAAGCTTAGGATTTTGGCCTAGCTTGGTAATGACCATCCGAAGTAGCCATCCGGTCCCATGTAGAAGTGTTGTGGCGGCGGCACCTGAGCGTCCCACTCCTGAGGCTCCTGCTCTGCCGCTGCCTGGTCGTTACGGTAGGAAATAATGTCCTCTGGCAGGACCTTGTATCCGTTCCTGGCAATAGAATCAAACAAAGCAGGTGCAGGCAACGGGATAACATCACGGGTATCCACACTGAAAACTAGGTTGTAACGAATGTTATTAAAGGAATCGGCGGTGTGGATAAACTGGTGATCTTCCATCGATTTGTGATCTAGATAAACTCGGGGCAAAGGATAATCATGCTGGTGTATCTAAACATTAAAGTGATTCGCTAAGCGAGTAGCATAAATACCACCATGAATCTTGCCCCGAGTTCTATTAAAGTGCAGATGACATGCAATAATAACCCCAAGGCTAAAGGTGTGATCATTGTGTAGTGAATGGTGTAAAATGGCGAGGTCGGGTGCATTGAGTGCACCAACCTTCTCCCTGGCAGTTAAACACTTCACAATAAATAAAGCAAAATAATGCACGGAAGGAAACTGCAAACTAGTAGTAGTGGCGTTCGACATGCCTCTCTCATCCCCCACTATCAAAGTGAGGGGAAAGTCCTCAAACTCTGCCGGTCTAGGATCCCTTAATGCCCCATCAGAAGGGATCAAACATATGTCACAAAAGTCAGTGAGCGGTATCTGACGGGTTTCAACATATAAATTAAATCGCACCTCAGGAGGATTGTTCCTACTCAGAAAATGAAAACTTTGCACAAAGGAATTTGCAAGGAGGTGGTGTTGGTCACACTCAACTGCGAGGAAGTCGGTCAGCCCGACATTTGCAACAAATTGGGCAAAATCTTGATGGAACCCGGCCTCCTCCATGAAGGCATTATGCGGCCATTCGCACGGCCGCACCTCCACCGCTCTTGGAGTGTTGAGGTCATTGTACGATGATTTCCCAATGACTCCCTTAGCATTCTTTTTGGAGGAAAACTTCCTGAAGATACTCATCTTATTCCTATGAATAAAATTCTGAAAATTTTAGTTCACAAAAAATTTGTCAACAAAACTTCACAAGATTGATAGCAACTACTCATATGGATGTCTAGAGGCTATATCAAGCATTCAAACTACTTAGAACTCTAAGAATTCAACATGCAAGCCCATTTACAGTAGCACCAAGAGTAGCTAATTATTCAAAATATAGACCACTAAAGCAAAAACTAATTGGAGCAATGGAGGAGTCACATACCAAGTAGCAATCCCCCAAAACAGTTTCGGAAATGGAGCTTCGAGCAAAGAGATCGAAAGCCATGGGTTTGAGAGCAAGAACACAAGAGAGAGAGAGAGAGCTATGGTGATTTTTTTCTGGAGGTAGGAGATGACATGGGCTAAAGGGATAAGTAAGAGGGGCCACATGGGGCCCACAACCCACCAGGACGCGCCTGGGGTTGCTGGCGCGCCCTGGTGTCTTGTGGGCACTAGGGGCACCCCCTTATGATGTTATTTGTACCAGAAATTCAGAAATATTCAGAAAAAATCATATTAAAATTTCAGGGCATTCCGAGAGCTTTTATTTTTGGGTCTTTTTTTATTGCACGAAGAATTCAGAAAACATGATAAACATGGCATTTTATTTTATTTAACTAAGAAAAACAGAAAACAAAAGGTGGGAGCAGAAGGTTGTGCCTACCAGATTCATCAACTTCATACCTCTCAAAAGTGATCCATTAATAAGGTTGATCAGGTCTTATTAACAACCACTTTCGATTAGCATGAAACCGAAGAAATTTCGTAAAACACTAAGGATGTGTTTGGTTGAAGGGCTATCCTTAGAGGGACAGGGATAACCCCTTTTAAAGTGGATGCCACCTGTTTGGATCTGAAGCGAGGGAGGATAGAGGCAGCCCGATGCTTCGAATATTCGCTCAAAAAGGGGCTGCGGTCCGCCGCAAAAAACTGGCGGGTGGTGGCAACCACCCCACGCGCGCGTCGCTTCATTCGCCCGCAAAACGTTTTTTAGGCTGTTTACTCGTGCGAGACCCTCACTTCCCTATTATTCATCTTCTCTTTCTCCCCGTGCATGACGGCGACGGCGGTGGCGCATCACAGAGAGGCCTGCGAGAAGCGAGTTCTTCTGCCCTCTCTCTTCCTTTGATACCGTCTCTCACTACCTCCTGTGAATGGCGTGTTGTGGCCGGACGTTGTAGAGGGTGCGCAGAGGCAGCGGCGCGTCTGGATCTCGCGGAGGGCGGCGTCTAGATCTCGCGGAGGGCGTGTGGCCGATGATTGAGAGTGGGGGACGGCTGCATGTATCGTGGTGGATGCATGATCAAGGTTGCCTGCATGTTGTATTGCTGTTGATTCTTGGTGCTAATGTTTCGTCCGTGCTAGATGTGTGCTATGCATGCGTGTGTGCTTTGGATGGGTGCTATCTATGTATGTTCTCATGCGTGCATTGTTGCTGATGAATATTTTTTCTGGTGCAGGAGATTTGAAGGCTACCGTGAGTACAATCCTTATTCTTTATTCTTTATTCATCCTTTCAACCAAACACTTCAATGGCTATCCCCAACCATGTGTTTATCCTTCAAACCAAACAAAACATGGGTTAACCTCATCCACCCAACCAAACAAAAAATAAGGCTATCCCTAACCAACTGGTTGGGGATACCCACAACCACTCTAGCCTATCCCTCAAACCAAGCACATCCTAAGTTACCTCAACGAGGATATGCATATCCCCAACAACAAGTATGTCATATTTCTTTTTGGCAGTAGGTAGAGGTAGTTGAAAACTTCCAATAGTAAGTGTCAGAGATTTTTCAATAACATTAATACCATTGACTTTGAATTGTTTCTTCGGAAAATGCATCGTATGCTCATTACCATTGATATGAAAAGTGACTTTGCTTTTATTGCAATTAATAACAACCCCTGCAGTATTCAAAAAGGGTCTACCAAGGATAATCGACATGTTGTCGTCCTCGGGCATCTCAAGTATAACAAAGTCTGTTAAGATAGTAACATTTGCAACAACAATGGGCACATCCTCATAGATACCGATAGGTATGGCAGTTGATTTGTCAGCCATTTGCAAAGATATTTCAGTAGGTGTGAGTTTATTCAAATCAAGTCTTTTGTATAAAGAGAAAGGCATAACACTAACACCAGCCCCTAAATCACACAAAGCAGTTTTGACATAATTTCTTTCGATGGAGCACGGTATAGTTGGGATTCCCGGATCTCCAAGTTTTTTAGGTACTCCATCCTTAAAAGAATAATTAGCAAGCATGGTGGAGATTTCAGCTTTAGGTAATTTTCTTTTATTAGTGATGATGTCTTTCATATATTTTGCATAAGGGGCCATCTTTAAAATATCAGTCAAGCGAGTACGCAAAAAGACTGGCCTAAGCATTTCAGCAAAACGTTCAAATTCTTCATCATCTTTTTTCTTAGAAGGTTTAGGAGGAAAGGGCATGGGTTTCTGAACCCATGTCTCTCTTTCTTTACCACATTTTATAGCCACAAAGTCTCTTTTATCATAACATTTATTCTTAGGTTGTGGGTTATCAAGATCAACATCAGGTTCTATTTCAACATCATTATCTGGTTCTTTATCATTGTCTGGTTGGGTATCTTCATGAACATTATCATTATCATTTTCATTATCACTAGGTGAGTGTTCATTACCAGATTGAGTTTCAGCATCAGAAATAGAAACATCATTGTTATCTTCAGGAGGTTTTTCTTTCTCAGGTTCACTAGAGGTATGCAAAGTCCTATCATTTTTCTTCTTCTTTTTCTTTTTAGAAGGACTAGGTGCATCAACATTAATTCCTTGAGAGTCCTGTTCAATTCTTTTAGGGTGCCCTTCAGGGTAAAGTGGCTCCTGAGTCATTTTTCCTCCTCTAGTTGCTACTCTAACAACAAAATCATTCATATTATTATTCATTTCATTAAGCAATTCTCTTTGGGATTTAGCAACTTGTTCTAGCTGGGTTTGTACCATAGAGGCATGTTTTCCTACACCTCTAACATCATTAGTGATTCTACACAACAAGTCACTCAAGCGAGCAATCATATCAGAATTATATTTCAATTGTTTCATGACATTGGCATTGAAGTGATCTTGTTTCCTAATGTAATTATCAAATTCATATAAGCATTGACTAGGATGTTTATTGCAAGGGATGTCACCTTCATCAAACTTTAATAAAGAATTTACCTCTACCACCCATGGGGGTGATGGTATGTCAAGGCCATGTATTTCTTCAATAGGTGGTAAATTCTTAACATCCTCAGCTTTAATACCTTTTTCCTTCATGCATTTCTTTGCCTCTTGCATATCTTCACGACTGAGAAATAAGATACCCCTCTTCTTAGGAGTGGGTTTAGGCGGTGGTTCAGGAAGAGTCCAATCATCATAATTTTTCAATATATTATTTAATAATTCCTCTGCTTGTTCAACAGTTCGTTCACTGAAAACACAACCAGCACAACTATCTAGGAAGTCCCTAGAAGCATCGGTTAGTCCATTATAGAAGATATCAAGTATTTCATTTTTCTTAAGAGGATGATCATGCAAAGCATTAAGCATCTGGAGAAGCCTCCCCCCAAGCTTGTGGGAGACTCACTTCTTCAATTCGCGCAAAGTTAAATATTTCCTGTAAGGCAGCTTGTTTCTTATGAGCAGGAAAATATTTTTCAGAGAAGTAGTAGATCATGTCCTGGGGACTACGCACACAACCAGGAGCAAGTAATGAGAACGGAAATAATTTGAGAATATAATAGTAGCGAATTTTCTCATCATGAGCAAAAAGGGTGGCTATATCATTTAACTTAGTAAGACGTGCCACAACAGTTCCAGTTTCATAATCATGGAAAGGATCAGATTCAACCAGAGTAATTAACTCTGGGTCAACAGAGAATTCATAATCCTTATCAGTAACAAAGATAGGTGAAGTAGAAAACTTAGGATCACATTTCATTCTGGCATTCAAAGATTTTTCTTTCAGTTTGCATAATAATTTCTTAAGGTCATCTCTATCATTGCAAGCAAGAAAGTCTCTAGCTATCTCCTCATCCATAACATAACCCCTAGGTATCTTAGGCAATTCAATTCTAGGAGAGCTAGGTCTAATAGGTGTTTCATAATTCTCAGTTTCAAAAACTTCATCAGTTTCAGTAATTTCATTAGTTTCAGCATTCTCAATATCTTTAGCTCTAGCAATTTGTTCATCAAGAAATTCACCTAATGGCACATCATCACCAAGCAAGGCACTAGCATCATTCATAGCATAAGTTGCATCATCAATAACTTGCGACATATCAGGATAATAGCATGTGGTGGTGTTGCAAGTTTACTCAAAGCAGAAGGTGAATCAAGTGCAGCGTGTGATGGCAAATCCTTACCTCCCCTCGTCTTAGAGGGAACGATCTTGGTTTTAGTATCCTTCAAATTCTTCATAGTGATAGATAAATATAAATCCCAAGTGACTCAACAAATATAGCTATGTTCCTCGGCAACGGCGCCAGGAAAAGGTCTTGATAACCCACAAGTATAGGGGATCGCAACAATTTTCGAGGCTAGAGTATTCAACCCAAATTTATAGATTCGACACAAGGGGAGCCAAACAATATTTGCAAGTATTAACAGCAATTCAACCACACCTGGAGATTAAATATCTGCAGCAATGTGATCAGTAGTATAGTAGTACGATAGTTTTGATAATAGTGATAACAGTAGCAATGGTAA
Organism: Triticum aestivum; assembly: GCF_018294505.1. NCBI lineage: Eukaryota > Viridiplantae > Streptophyta > Magnoliopsida > Poales > Poaceae > Triticum > Triticum aestivum. The sequence goes on along the minus strand of NC_057802.1, from coordinate 615,392,487 downwards.
CGGTAACAGTAGTAACAGTTTTGTAGCAGTTGTAACAGTAGCAATAACAATAGTAACTCAGCAAGAGCAATATGTGGAAAACTCGTAGGCATTGGACCGGTGAATACTTTGGATGATATTCATCATATAACAGTCATAACCTAGGGCGACACAGAACTAGCTCCAGTTCATAAATATAATGTAGGCATGTATTCCATAAATAGTCATACGTGCTTATGGAAAAGAACTTGCATGACATCTTTTGTCCTACCCTCCCATGGCAGCGGGGTCCATAAGGAAACTAAGGGATATTAAGGCCTCCTTTTAATAGAGAACCAGAACAAATCATTAACACATAGTGAATACATGAACTCCTCAAACTACGGACATCACCAGAAAGTATTCCAATTACTGTCAAACTGGGGTTTACGGATCATAACACGTAATAGGTGCATATGACTTGCAAGATCGCATCTAGAACATATATATATAATGGTGAAAACATAAACGGTTCAGATCTGAAATCATGGCACTCGGGCCCTAGTGACAAGCATTAAGCATAGCAAAGTCATAGCAACATCAATCTCTGAACATAGTGGATACTAGGGATCAAGCCCTAACAAAACCAACTCGATTACATGACGAATCTCATCCAACCCCTCACCGACCAGCGAGCCTACGAAGGAATTACTCACTCCCGGTGGGGAGGATCATGGAATTGGTGATGAAGGAGGGTTGGTGATGACGAAGACCGAAGATTCCCCTCTTCGGAGCCCCAAACAGGCTCCAGATCTGGCCTCCCGATGAAGAACAGGAGGCGGAGGCGGCTCCGTATCGTGAAACGTGATGAAACTTCCTCTCCTATTTTTCTCCCAAAATAGGAATTTATAGTGTTGGAATTAGGGTTAGGGGGGCCACGAGGGCCCCACAACCCGCCAGGGTGCGCCTGGAGGGGGTGTTGCGCCCTAGTGTATCGTGGCCAGCCAGGGCACCCCCTCCGGTGGTTCTTGGTTCCAGTATTTTTTATTTATTCTGAAATAAATCTCTAAAAACTTTCGTCCAAATCCGAGAAGTTTTATTTCTGCACAAAAACAACACCATGGTAGTTTTGCTTAAAACAACGTCAGTCTGGGTTAGTTTCATTCAAATCATGCAAATTAGAGTCCAAAACAAGAGCAAAAGCGTTAGGAAAAGTAGATACGACAGAGACGTATCATGCTGCCCACCAAAACGTTAATCACGCAGTCACGGTTATGCTGAACAAATCCCAATTGATTGCTTGCGCCATCGTTCTCACCACGCCTGGCGACCTCTCTGGCTCCATGCTTGCCCCCATCTCCACCTTCCCCTGCATCTTGCAATCAATTCCCGCCAGTTGCGATGGTTCACATCACTAGGCGCCACCATGGGTGTTGGCTGTGGCGTTTCGCATCAACGGGGTTACCCTTCTCGGCAGTGGCGGCAACATCAGGCGTGACCGCGCGAGCGACTCAACCAACCAGTGCCGTACCTCCTCAATTTTCCCTAGGTTTGGATCTCTTATCAACCTCGACATGCATTGTTAGATTGTATATTATTCAAATAGATCAATGATATATCATGTTTTTGCCCATTTTAGTTCAGACAAATTTGTGTGGATGAGTTAGTTTAAGATCAGAAATTTATGCACCCACATCCTAAGCGTCAACTACTCACATCTATGTACCATTTAGGATTCCTGCTAAATATGTGATCCTTCAATTTTTTGACTTATCTACCATTTCAACTAATTTTATGGGTTATTCAAATAAATCATGGGATGCTTTCATCCTTATCTAGAGATGCTTCCATATGCAAAAAAATTGAGCAAAAAATGAGTCAACACGTCGACTTATCTAATGGTATGCTTACCATCCTAATTTGATACGTTTCTTCCCTTTTTCATAAACATGCATATACCTTCCATGCTTCCAGTAATAATAATTATTGCTTCAACATTAACCCACTTGTGCTTCCAACACAACCTCAACATTGTGTTTTACATGCATAATGGAGGAAGCATGGTTTTGTATTGTTCTTTTTTCATTGGGGTATTTATATTATTTGAAGCATTCTAGAGATCTCCTACTAATTTTGTATATGTTCAACGAATTTGCTACCTATGTTGCATGATTCTGTGCTCGGATTACAAGAAGCACATAGAAGACAGTAAGGTAGCCTAACTCCCGCCGGTCGCACTAACGTGATCTCCCTACTTTCTCTCTTAATTTCTTGAAAACATATCCATGGCAGTGAATTTCTACTTCCACCATTGCCACTATCCGCTTATTTTATTGTATATATACATTCTGCTTTAGCCAATATTTGTTTCTACTTCATTCAATATTAGTGTGTGCTTCAACCACGACCAATGTAGCTTCTTTGACTAAAGTTATTGAACCATTATTGTTGTATGCTTCATCATTTCTCATCGAGGTTTCCATGCATTACAGTTGATTCTAAATTTGATTTCATATATGTTTCCATGCTAGTAGACTTTTGTTTCGACCATTGCCTGTGTATGCTTCTTTTATTATAGACATTTTGGTTCAACTAGTTGTGTTGTATGCTTCAACCATGGCTAGTGTCGCTTCTTTTACTGGTATTGTTTTTAGCAAAATTTATTAAGACCCCTAACATTTTTAATGATATTGTTGTACATACATTTTGCTTCTTGCAACAAATAAATTGTTTCAACAACTACTAGTGCATGCTTCATTGTTTGCCACTGATGTTTTCGTTGTACAGACATTTTCCGCCCAGTTTAGAATGCTTCTTCATTTCTAGCACAATGGTCACAATGTTGAGTGTGATGCAGATGCTAGGCACCATTGCATGTTGGCGGTTGCCTTGTTGATGACAAAGAAGTCCGATGCGAATGGACCTCACCCACCATGATCGGCTAGTTCAACACGTGGTGATGCTGGCTATGGAGAAGTTCAATTATTATTGTTTTGTGAAACAAAAGTAGGTGTATATTGTTCTTAAGGAATAAATTTGTGCCGGTGTATATTCTTGCTTTGCTTCCGTACAATTTATTTGCGAAATGCAAATGTTTCCACCAAATGTGAATATTGTTTCTGCTAAATCAAAATAATTTTTCAACGGATGAAATGCTACCATAGCACAGAAATAATGCTTTCGTCGATACAAAAATATTCCTATCAATGCGATCAAAAATATTTACCCCTTGCACCATAAAAGGATGCTTCAATAAATAATAATGCTCATAAAGGATGCTTTATCGGTAAACAATAATCCTTCTATGCCACCTAAGCATGTTGGGCTGCACAAAATTGTATCTCCAATAACAATTATTTTCCTATATTTGTTTGTTGGAAGCAAATCACAACTTGCCAGAATTTGTTTTGATAATAACCGATATTTGGCATGATTTATGGGAAACAATTTTTCACTAATAGCCTAGTACTGTCATTCTAATGCAAACGTTCAATCTAGGAAGCATTCGATTAGGAAGCAAATTAGCGGACGTATTAACCGGAGGCAATTACAGGAGAAATTAATTAACGACCCAAACCAACAAACATGGGCCATATTAGCATAAGCAATTAATTAGCAACCCAACAAACAAACCATGCATCGGCCATATTAGCAGTTTGGACGACTATCGTGCTTCTAATCCTACATGGGCGACTAGTCAGATGGGAAGCAAGGTATCAGTAGTCTGATTGCTAGTGCTGCCCAAAGATAATAATATTTCCTCGTACTAGCAATCAGTTTAATATTTGCATGCATGCAATCATAATGACACTCCAATCAGTTTCTTATTTCTTTTTTGCATGCATGTGGCGTATTAACGATCCCAATAAACAAAAAGTAAAATTGGTTTACAAAGCAAGGCATTAAATTTTCATCTTGGTACCTGTAATATGAGTTTGTGGCCTTGGTTTACAAAGAAAAATAGAGGGAGTATGTCTGTATGATCATAGAAGCAAAAGGAATATCCCAACTTATGTGTTCTTGCATAGTAGGTTAAATGGGAAATCACGCAAAGTCGGATAGAAACAAGGATGGGGAAACATGAATTATTTACAAATGTCATTGGTTCCCATATAAAAGTCCAAACATAACTACCATGAGAATCCATGAACTTCTCAACTTGCAAACTCGTCGTCCAATTCCTTCAAGTAGACCTAATTGTCCAAAACAAATAAAACTTGGTAAAAAGGAACAAGGTTAGGGTTAGACAATGATATGTATGATAGGCGAAAATAGTGAAGTGTGGAAGTAGATGACATCTAAGTGCTGGTGGTCATCAACAAATCGCAAACCAACACACTAAACATGTATAGAAAGCTACAAACTAGTAACCTAAAGCATTCCCCTCAGATATGACACGTTCATGGGCAGATATGAAGACTCAAAATGTAGAAAAAACTTGGTTGAGGAAATGTGGTCTTATCATTCTTTGAATCTGCAAATACAGCAAGGTGTGTGGTAGACTAGTACTGTTTCTGTGATCATCCAAGAACTTTCCTATGAAAACAAATACTGATGCACAAAACTACAGATCAACTTGTAAGAGTGGAGTACACATTTCAGAGGCCATATACCGGGCAAGGCAACAAAAGTAGAGTCTTTCATAAGGCATCTAAGACATACTATACATACCCAAAAGCACTATATCAAATTAATTTTATAAATGCTCTAGCATCCTGTAATCAACTAGTTTTGCAGAAATGAAAATTTTAGCTAACAGTTGATCTTTTCATGTTTACAACTAACCGCAGTGCAGGACACAAAGTTACGGCGGGCAAAATCATACGGAAACAGAAATTCCATGATTATACCAGCCATGTGGCTACTACACAACAAAAGGGCTTATAAATAAACTTTCAAAATACCCAATTCAAATATTCAGCAAATGCTGACAATAATATGAACAAATTACCCGCTCCCATGTGAATCTTCAAATCTCAGTATATCACACCCTCATGATTCGGCATTCATTTGTAGTAGGAACTTTGTCTGATAATGTAGACCTGCATCATTTACATAGCAGCGGCTATATCAAAGCGCCGGTGTAGTATGATTGAGCATCAATCAAATATTTATAATACTTTGTTTGGGCTTTACGCCTAAGTATATTTCTGATCATGTAGGGATTAGATTAATTTTGATGGAGGGAAATTAATCATAATACTAATTTAATATAAATAGATTATAAACAAAAATAAGAATCTAAATGGCTTATGCGAAGTTCAGGAATCAAAATAATAGATGATGAAAGTGTTGGGTGCGCATATGTGGGGTGCACCAGCCACTGTCCTAATTAATTTTGTGAAGTGCACACCCATTCTCACAGCAGGACATATATAGGGTTCCATGCATGGACAGATAAATTTCCAACAAATTAACAAGGGAACGCATAACAAATAAGAAATCTCACATACATAGAACGTATTCCACACGACCCACTCGAAGACCAAGCAATCACCATCAACCAGGTTGTGGTCCAAGGCGAACCTTCTCCATCCGGCGCTGAGGCCCGTCTTAAGCGCGAGGTAGCGCGTTTTGTACTCGACACCCTCCTCATCCTCCAAAGTGATGGTATCATCACTCCCCGGGAGATACAGGCCGCAGAACTGCGACGGGAGGCCCTGTTAGTGATGCAAATGAATGGCCCACAGTCATAAGACAGAGCGAGCGACCGAGACAGTTTGGTTTCAATAAGAGAGGGAAGCTAGTGAAGTGAATGCAAGAGTGAGCGGGCTTACGAGCCAGAAGCCTCCGGTGACATGAGACTGTTTCATGGGCTTGACAAAGCTGGGGTTGCCGCCGGGCACCAGCTTACGCAGCAGCTCTTGGGCTTTGGAGTTGGCATGGCGTCTGGCCTCATCTGTGGCGTCTACTCGATTAATTATGTCACTCCTCATGCTGCTCGCCCTCCTTAAAAACAATCAATCGATAAAGATAAACTAGCTAGAGTGGTAAGTACGTATGCATCAAATCAAATGTTTCGGTTCATGGAGAGCAATGATGGGGTACGTACCTCCTAATCTTCTTCTTCTCTACCAAGGTTGGGTAGTCATCCTACATACATTACACCAAGTTAATTACATTTGCGAGCTGTACTGAATTGCAGACTTCGTTTTGATTGGCACTTTTTAATAAGATGGACGCATGCATCGTTCTGATGCAGAGGCCGGTGGTAATCCTTCTTTTCATTTTTTTATAAAGATGCATTGTACGGTCGGTTAGTAACTGAATGAATGAATGAAGGAAGGCAAGAAGAGAAAAGTGGGAACCACGTAGGAGTACCTCGTAGCGGTACTTGGGCTGCTTGGGGAGGCTGGCCACACGGCCGGACTGCCGGACCGGGGCGTCCCGCGGCACCTGCTTCGGCTTCACAGACTTGGCTTCCGATCTGACCGGCGAGAACTTAGGGCCGGCAGCCTCCCTGACTGCTGCGGAGAGCTGGTGCAGACGCAGCTCCTCCAGCTTGCGATTGTTCTCCTCTATCTGCCTCCGGCGCTGCTCCTCGTACGCGATCGCTCCGGCCATTTCTTCTCTCGCTCTCGCTCGATGTTGTTGGGGGAGACGAACGCAACGCAACAGAATGAACGGGAGGAGATGAGATGCGGCGGCCTATAAATTGGACGAGATTCAAAACTTCAAACGTTCGAAATCACTTGCGCTTTCTCAGGGATTCTGTTGATGTGATCAGCACGCTTTATTTACGGCGAAGAAAGTTCGTCAAGCCCTGATATTCGTGGCATAATTCCAGAAACAAATCCCGCATATACAAACTCTAACGTACTCTTGCCATTTTATAATTTAGAAGAACATACAAGGCGTATCGGCCGTTCTTCCCCTTTTTTTTTGCGAAAGTATCGGCCGTTTTTCCAAACCCACGGTTTCCATAAAAAACAGGTTCGTAACCTAACACAGAAAATAGGAAACTCACGTACGTAGAAAGGGGCAACTCACACAGAAATAGGAACAGGATGGATCGTATCCAAATAAGAAACTCCACACAATACAATCATAATTTTCCGTCTACAAAAACACAACCCCTCAAAATAAAATCGAAAAAAACACAAACATATTTTTTTCTATGAAACGATTATTCACAGAAAAATAGTAAAAAAAAATTTGCGAGGAAGAAAAATAGTAAAACTTGTTTTGGCAAAAATCAGCAACATACTACTCTTTTTTTAGTTAGAAATTAGCAACATACTGGTTTCCTATTAATCGGCATTTAAAAATGTCATTAATTTTTAAATGTGTCCATGCAATTAATTATTTTATGTATTTAAAAAATATTTGCGTATATTTAAAAAGTCTTCATGTATTTGAAAACATATTCATGCATTTAATAAGATATCCATGTAGTTTATTAAAAGTGTTCACATACTTATTATTAGAACAATATTACTATGGTTTTAGTAAAGCTTCTACGCATTATAGAATGTTCATGTATTTGTCAAAAGTAGTTTACATTTTTTTCAAAGAACAAATAAACTAGAGAAACTAGATAAAAAATGGAAAAAATTAGAATAAACATATAATAAACATAAAAAGAGAGAGAGAGGTGGAAAAAAATAGAGAAAAGGGACGTAGAAAAATATAAAAATTGAAGATAAACAGAAAATCAAAAGGAAATAAAAAATAAAAAAGGAAAAGGGACATAAAATAAAAACTGGAAAACGGAAAAGAAAAAGAACAAAAATGAAACTTTAAAGAAGAAATCAGGAAAACAACAAAAAAAGGAAAATGTTGCAAAACCAAAAAAATGTCGAAACCCCATTCAAATTAACCAGACCTGGAAAACAAACTGCGCAAAACCGACGTGTACCGCGCCTCCTACTGGGTTGGAGCCAACCCCACGAGGGGCATTTTCCCTTTGCCAAGCCAAAGGGCTTGTGGACTCCTGCTCGGATAGCCTCGTAGGCCACCTATATGTACAAGGGTAGGGCTCCCAACACCACCACAGAGCTTCACCACAATGGATTGTGGCTCCTAGGTGACCTCTTCCGTCTAGGGTGCCAAAACACCCAAGAGTAACAAGATTCACAAGGGATTAGTGGGGGGAATCAAATTTCTCTTGGTGAAAGTGTAGATCGGGGCTCTCTCAACCAAACCTTAGAGAAGACCCCCTTTATATAGTGGATGAAATCCAACCATTTTTTGCCCTCTGCCGGCAGCTAAGCGGTACTACTGCTCCTAGGAGCGGTACTACCGCTTTACTACCTCACACAAGAAGTACATGGAGTACACGAGCAGCAGTGCCGCCGGAGCGGTACTACTGTCGCCCCCAACAGTACTACCGATTCGAGGTTCTGGACTGAGTTAGGTATCAGTAATAGAGGGTGCTAGGCCGGCAGTACCGCGCCAAGCGGTACTATCGTGGTAGTGCCGCTCTACTACCGCTTAAGGGAAAATGGAAACATGAAGTTGAAGCAGGGGAGAACCTGCAAGCGGTACTGGCAGCGGTAGTGGGAGCGGTTGTAGTACCACATGAGCGGTACTACCGTGCTACTACCGCGATTAAGAAAACTGACAATAGAAAGTTCCACGCGTAGGAATCCCTAAGCGGTAAACGCGCGGTAGTACCCAACGGTACTACTGTGGGAACTACTGGTACTACCGCTTGTATGCTATCTCAGTTTTCACAGAAAATAGGAAGATGGGTCCTTTTTCGATAAAGGATGGATTTTATTTGCTCAAAATGAAGCATCAAGGAGATACAAACATAAGGAGTGCACACCCGGTCTCTGCATAACTAAGATGCACACAGCCAACATAAACACACACATAAACACGCCGGCAAGTAGCAAAATCATATAAGATCAAAGCTATGCCTAAGCGTGGAAAAGGAAAAAAGAAACCCCAAAACATAGGACATTGATCGATAAGCTACAACAATGACCATATCCGCACCAAATATTTTTTGACACCACAAAGACGACGGGAAAGGTTCTTCAATAGCAACGCCTTCATGAAGGGAACGACACTGAAGCGCCGCCGTCGCCGGATCCAACCATCAAAGGCTAGATTCTAAGTTTTCACCTTGAAAAACAAGTCCATGCAGCATATCCGAGCAATGCCTTCAACAAGGTAACGATGCTTCTGCATCGCCATTGCCAGGTAAACCCATCTCGGTTTAAACCTTGGCTTTCACCACGAAGCTACAGAATGGGCACTCGAAGTACCGCCAAATCGAAGTCAACTGTGTTGTCACCACCACTTTTCCACGATCACGACAGCTACGTGCGATAGGCCAGAAATCCCAGCGCCGCCGCTGCCCACCCATACCTGTGCGTCAAGTCATTGTCCATAGATTGCATCTTGACGTCGAAGATAATCTGACCGAAGTGGATGCCGCCAAAACTTAAAGGAGCCTTTTGGCTGCATCCCGCAACCACGCCATTACTAGGCGCCAACAGGAGCCATTCTTGGGAGAGGAACCCTCATGCCGGTGCCCACCACAATTCGGCCGGTGCCACGACGCAATTCCAGTGCCAATCCTGAATCGGCCATCACCAGAGGAGCCGCTGGGCTAGGCCAAGCCGGATGGAACGCCCTCGGCAACACAACTCGGCCAGGACGGACCCGACGCAGTCCAGCCGCCTAGCAAAACCTGCCTCATGCGTCGGGTGTGGGGGATGGGCATGGCTGCACCATGGCTGATGGGTTAGCCGCCGGAGCCCTCCGAGGCGCCCAACGCGGCAGGCCCAGCCGGAGCATACCGAGTCAACGTCGTAGCAGATCGGATCGGGGCGTGCGGTGCAGATCAATGCAGACCAGTCAGCTAGATGGGGACAAGAGAGAGGGGGGATGAATGAGAATGGAAGGAACGGGCAGTACCCTGCCGCCGCCGTCAGCACCGATAGCCTCCTCCAGCGGCGGCGGGTGGGCATGGACGGTGATGGGAAGGCCGCTGGGTGTGGCGGAGGGGTGGCCTCCGGAGTCGCCCGTGCGGGCAACCCGGGAGGCAGTTTTCTCTCTGTGCCAGGAAGATGGGTCCTAGGTTGCGGAAAGGAAATGTGGGTGCAAAAGTGGTTGTGTACGTGTTGATTCCACCCATACCTTTCCAACACGGACCCCCTCTTAATAGTCCGGTTTTCCTACGACTCAAAACCACCAAAAAGAAATCATCGGAAAATAACCTTCTTTACTCTACGAGGGAAAATAAACCGTCTCGTGCCTCCTAGGATAATCTCTAAAATACTCAATGCACACGGTTAGTCCGCAAAACGCATTGTCATCAATCACCAAAACCACTAAGAGAGAAATATGCCCTAACACCTAGTCTCGTCTTTAAGATCATGTCATGTATTGCATGATGATCTTGTCCTCCTAATCATAAGTAAATATTTAAGTAACCAAGATGGCAGCAATAATGAGAACGTGTTGTTGGCAGAACAATGATCTTGGACAGACCTAACTTATGATATACTATTGAGATCCCATCGACACTTTAGTTATCAGTATTATCCTATCATGTGTGCAATAAACCACCAACAACAACTCAAGAAGGCCGCCACCACCCAACATGCCCCCGAAGAGATCGAAGGAAGGATCTTCGAAAACACCTTCAAGAAGGCAAACGACGGTTCGAGAACGCTGGCATAACCAACATTGACCCCTGTCGATCGCAAAGCTTTTGCCCAGACCCACACATGACCACCCCACCGAACCCTTTAACATTGCTTCCATTACAACCGGCCACAGCCCAGCGTGAAGAAGTACTCTTTGATAATGCCTCCAAGGAGGAGGGTGCCTACAGGTGCCAACATCATTGACACAACCCCCATCAAAGAACAAAGCTTTCGCCCAGAGCGTTATGCCTCGCCACCTCTGACCCAAGGTAGGGCCTAGGCCGCTGCGAAGCTTGCAAGATCAATCCTGGCATTCAACAGTGGAAAACATCGGGAATAAGACCAAGAGGAACAAAAGACACAATGGCCGCACCGCCATGCTGGATTACTTGCATCGATGTCGACACCACCACCACAAGTGCAACGAAGGCACAAACAAGGCACAACACTGCTCACGCACCACTGCATCGACCCGCTAATAGCAACATGCATATGCGCCATGGTTGAGGCCCATGCGACGCATATCCAAAGAGAGGAGCATGTCTTGCACGACCGGAGGCATGACCACCTGCACCATAAGGAGGCACACAACTCAAGTTGCCCGATGGTTCCAACCATGGCGCATCACGTCATCCACATTACCACTATTATTGGCCGCCGCCATCGAGAAGCCAGGGGCCGCCACCCTTCATCCCGAGCTTCACAGAGCTCCACGCGCGGGATAGCCGAGTCCATGGTGCCACCACCCGTAGAGCAGCCGGCCCCATGGCCCAAATCGAGCATGCATGAACCCAACCAACCTCGCGAGCAAACACCACGCAGTCGCCTTGCCAACCGCGTGGCAGAGAACGGCCAGCGCCACCATAGACCCGACGCATTACGGCGATGGCCGCGATCACTGGATCCGGGCGCAAGCCCCAATCCACTGCGACACAACACACCACCAAGAATCCACCACGAGGAGAAGGGAAGGATGAGGTCACCACCTTAGTGCACTGAACCCGACGAGGTCTCCGTCGCCGCCTCAACCGAGGAAGATGAAGACTGGCGTGAGCATCCCTAGCCACCATTAGGAGATGGGGACCGCCGCGGCGACGTCATATAAGCAGGCGACATCGGCAGAAGGAGGAGGCGGAGGAGGGTGGTGTGGCGGCACTAGGGCATGCGCACCCGGTGATGGTGTCCTGGACTAGTTGGTTCTCAACACGTCGTCTCCCAGCCAGTGGCCTCGGCCGAGGAGCCCCATGGTAGTTCACTAATGGGCCGCATCCAGAAGACCTGTACCAGGAGGACTCCCAAAGGCTTGGCACGCACTCCAAGATCAATAGTCGTGTGCACCACGATCTGCTAAATACGTAGCCAACATATCTGTAATCCTAGATCCCCAAGTACCTATAGAAACAGGGGGGTAGGACACGTAGAGGCCATAGACAATCTCATGGTAGAAACACCTGTACTATGTACTCCATCCACAATCAATACAATCCAATGCAGAACATAGGGGTATTATCTCTTCGAGGGAGTTCAAACCTTGGTAAAAACCTTGCGTATTTTGTTACCATCGTACTTAGGCTAACAGCTCGGGACCTCCTACCTGAGATTTACCGAAATTGACTCTAACATCCGGTGTCGCTGCTGGGGAGCGACATAAGGGGAAGGGGAGTGTGTTCCCCTGTGTGACGAAACGAATTTTAATTAGGGAGGGAGATCCATTCCAAATATTCATAACCTCAATTTTTCGCACAAATGTGAACTTTTTACTTGACGCATTGTCATTCGTCTGAGTATACTTATTTCATCCTAAATTGGCACTAGCTTTCACTATGATGGACATCACAAGATAATGCTATCTGCATTTGCTCTCATTGACATAATTAATCTTGACAGGATCTATAATAAATCATGGAGGCAACTGTCCGCTGCATGTTGGGTTGCATGGATACTCGCAGTCTATCTCTTTCTCTCCTTGGCTCCTTCCATGGTACCAATCTCCTGCGGCCTCTGCAATGCTCTGCTCGACAAAATTGTGATAATCCAAGTAACAACACGGTGAATCAGATACCACAGATTCCTCGCAAAAGAAATAGATGACATAGATAATGTGTTTTGCGTTAGAATTTTTAATTCCCTACCTTATTTCCAAGCCTCGGGGAGATTTCTGAATTCCAAGAGATGCCATATAGGGATTGGCAGTGAGTGAAGCATGAATCGATGAACAATCCCCAGTCCTCCTTATCTTCCACAACCTTGAATGCACCCACCATTGTGTTCCTGAAGGCTATTGACACGGAAGCTGAATATTCAGTGTTTCGTGGCACAGAAAAGGCATTGGAGTTGAATGAGAGAGGAAAAATAAATGGAATGACAAGCTAAGCTAACCATCAAGGACTTTGATTTGTGTGGAATTGCAGTTGCGGATATTGTCCTTGCAACTCGACCACGGCTTATCAGGAGCCGATGAAACTGGTACAAGAACATTTCGTATCTGTGGCAAAGATTTATCGATAAAACAGTAAGAACTTTAAAAGAGAAGTTGGAAGAAGAAGAAGAAGAAAAAACATTCCAAATTACCTGCCATGAATCATACGCAGAGTTGAGAATAAACATGGGGGTCCGGATGCTCTTAATAAGCTCCGCGGGGAAGAAACACTAGGAGCAACATTATTTTAGTTAACGAACTGACTGGCATAATCTATTACAGGAGCAATTGTGGCAAGAAAATCAAACTCAACAATGGAAACTACCTCGGTTGGCTCCTTGTTGGCAAGGCAGTCCTTGGGCAACACTTCTCTGACATTCTGAAATTAATTTATCAAACAAAGAAAAAAATAACTCAACAGCATTTAGTACAAAGTGGCATTAATCACATGGACGGAAAAATATTGCAGTGTTTATTGATTGTTGCACAATACTAAGCACTTGAAAAAAAATCAGAGTTTTATAAAGCCTTTTTCTGGTATTCAAATTTTAGAGAAGTGCAAAAAGGACTACAAGATGACCACAAGGCTTGATTATAAAACAAGGCATGTCTTTTAAACTTTGAAGCATGTCCAACAGCTAACCTGGAGGTGAACAACGCCATCATAGACAGACCAAAAGGACCTTTTCCCTGAAATATCCTTTCTGTCGAAGAAAAAGGTACTTTAGTTCAAGTGCACTGAAATCATCGCGGTTGGAACAGTCCTTAGCTGGTGGGTCACATTTGTTTTCAAGAGTCTTACACGTCAAGAAAAAACCCAGCATCAGCAAGGCATTTAACTGAAACATCGCGAGAAAACCGTGCACTGAAATCATCGCAATGTAGTATCGTGGCTAGACCACCAGCAGAACAGCCTGTGAGGAGGGCCTGAAATGTGTAGAAAAATGAGGAATCTCGCATGGTGTTGCTGAAATTGACAGAGTAATATGTATGTACTGCCGGTTCGTGTTGAAAACTATATGAACTTTGTAAGTTAAGCATGACCTGTGTAGCATTGTTAAGTCCTTTTTCCATGAGTTCGTCAATAACCGCTTGGTAGATGCGCAATCCTCTAAAGTGAAGTGTGCTTCCATCCTACATCATCATCGCCAACAGAACATTACTTGAAGCAACGGAGACAGCGACATGATACCAAGACTCAGAAAATTCACCTGTGCTCGACCTTCCGCGTCCCCAGAAAACGACGCCCCATCACAATACCGCACAAACACTTTGTTCCAGTTGTAGAAATCTGATTACACGCTGATCAAAGTTAGTGGGAAAGACATATCAAACAGGTAAAAGAAGTACGATTATGCAAACAAACAGGAAGATAACTAATATAACGATGGAACAAATAGATAGGCATCAGTGATTACCAGGATTTTGCAGCTGGTCACTGCCGAGGATCCCAGCGCCGGCGAACCGCATCGGTTTCATGAAGTTGGATGAACCGAGCGCGTACATTCTGCGGTTGGAACAGTCCTTGATTGTGCTGCACCAGCCACCACCCTGGGTTGTTTGTAATTCAAAATAGACAGGTCAGTCAACTAATTGCCCTACCTTGAGTCTACCTGCTTAACATCCCCATCATGTAGAAGGCATCTTTTGACAGAAAAAATAACAATGAAAAGGCATCTCGTTGGTGGCAACAGAAATTAGGGCCCGGGTCTCTATCCCGAACCATACTTTGATTATGAAAATTGTACCTTTTTCGGTTATCAAAAGTGTATCTTTCGAAAGATCATCCACTACATTTGAGCTTCTTCTTTTGTTTGGTAATTTGTGGGAGACGTGAATAAGAAAAATAAAATAGCCACACAGTATATAAGAAAACGGGTCAAGGATGGATGAATCGTGATCATAAGAAGCAACGGGTGATTCATGGGAGGGATGATAGACAGTGCGGTACGAACCTCTAGATGGATGAGCCAGCGGTTGGATCCGTCGCCGGAGCCTCTCTGCAGGTGGTAACCCGGCGGGGTCCCATCCAGGCACACTGCTCCCTTCTCCTGCGCGCCGGCGAGCAGGGTCAGCGGGACGGTCTCCGGCGGCGGCACGCGGAAAAGCGGCGGACGGAGAGGGCCGGAGGCGGACAGCAGCAGCAGTGTCAGAACCGCCGCGGGGAGCCCCCACGCGAGCCAGTCCGGCGGACGCCGGCGCTGCTCCGGGGGCTGGAGGAGGAGCGGCTCGGTTGTCCCCAGCGCCATGGCCGTCGCGTCGCGGGCACGAGAGACGGAAATGGTTTGGTTTCGGCGCCTGTTGCTTGCTCTAAAATATTGTTGCAGCAAGTTCGGTGAGGTCTCGTGCACTCCACTCACCACCCGTCCTCTCGTAAGCTGGCGCGAAGCAAAATAATTGCGGAGATACCCGCCAAATCTTGGAGCTGAAAAGAGCTTTGCTACTACCATTTGGTACAAGCAATAGTACCTTCTACGGTTTTGCTAGATCCAAGTGGCCTCGGATAGATTTTCCTTGCGTATGAATCGATGTCTTCACGTGGGTTGAGATCCTCTCCCGATGGATATCAAGCTTGACACTCGATGGATATCAAGATTAGGTCAGACGGATAGCACAACTACGTCATCCCAACTTCTTTTTATAAAAAAGTAGTACTACTCCATATCAACGTCTTTTGGGCTTTTCCCCATTTTCCATTCTCAACTTACAAAATGCCAAGTAAAAAAAAACTTACAAAATGCAGAATTGATTTTTTTACTAAGTATATGAATTAATAAAATAACACCTCTTCATTCTGGGAAATTTCTCATGCTTATTTGGTGCTTGAACTATACACTGTCCAACCAACGGACTAACATAGGTGGTTGGAGAAAGAGTGAAGCCTGCCCCCCTCCCCTCGAGCCGCCGCCCCAGGTGACTCTGAAGGCCAGCAACGCTTGCACCGAAAACGGCCCCTCCACCACCTAACCCCCTCGTTGCCACCGGAGGAGGCCGTCCGTTGGCAGACAGCGGCGGCGGGGCAACTTTCTCTAGTGTTTATTTTCTCTCCCAGCCGCGTCGTCTACTCCCTATCAGGCGTCCAACTCCTCACCGACGGATCTCGCAGCTCCGGCTCCAGATCCAACCATGGTGGTTTGCCGGCGAGCAGTTCCTTGGCTCTTGGCATCTTCAGCAGCTCTTCAGTGGCGGTTGCAACTCAGCGAGGCTGAAGGTTGCGTGGTTGTGCCCCCTCTCCAGTCTGCCTGCAAGCTAGCCAACATTTTTTACGTCAGTGCACCAAAATCTCCATGGGCTCTGAATGCTTGACGCCATTGTGCCATCCATGAATTTTCCCCAAACCGCTAGTGGTGACGCTCCTCCATGCTTCCCCGCCATCTGGAGTGAATAGCATAAAACTACCACTTTTTGCGTTAGGGTTCCAAAAAATACCAAAAAATTGTTTTTAACTGATAACTACCAAAACAACGTCGATTGTTTCAAAAAACCCAAAACATTCGTTGCTAAGAAATTAAACCGGTTTATGACTGGTCGGGCCCGAACCTAAATGAACCCTCTGTTTAACTGTTTGTTTGGCTGTTAACTGACATGTGGGGCCCACATGTCAGTGTCTTTTCCTCATTTTCTTCTTCTCCCCTCTGCCTCCCTTCTCCTTTCTCCCTATGAAGCAGACCTGAGACCGTCGTGTGGCCATGGCCACTGGTGCTCCTCCTACGCATCGCTGGATTGAGGGGGCTCGCGCTCGAGCTACGGCCAGCAACAACGCATGCTCCGAATGTGCCCTGTACGTAGGGCGTCCCCAACCACCCACCCGCCGGCGAGCATGACCTCCTGCTGCAAGCAGCAACAGCAGGGTCGCGCCCGAGCGGCAGCAGCACATGTGCACATGAGTGTTGGAAATATGCCCTAGAGGCAATAATAAAATGGTTATTATTGTATTTCCTTGTTCATGATAATTGTCTATTGTTCATGCTATAATTGTATTAACTGGAAACCGTAATACATGTGTGAATACATAGACCACAACATGTCCCTAGTAAGCCTCTAGTTGACTAGCTCGTTGATCAATAGATGGTTATGGTTTCCTGACCATGGACATTGGATGTCATTGATAACGGGATCACATCATTAGGAGAATGATGTGATGGACAAGACCCAATCCTAAGCATAGCACAAGATCGTGTAGTTCGTTTGCTAAGAGCTTTTCTAATGTCAAGTATCGTTTCCTTAGACCATGAGATTGTGCAACTCCCGGATACCGTAGGAATGCTTTGGGTGTACCAAACGTCACAACGTAACTGGGTGGCTATAAAGGTGCACTACAGGTATCTCCGAAAGTGTCTGTTGGGTTGGCACGAATCGAGACTGGGATTTGTCACTCCGTATGACGGAGAGGTATCTCTGGGCCCACTCGGTAATGCATCATTATAATGAGCTCAATGTGACTAATGAGTTAGCCATGGGATCATGCGTTATGGAACGACTAAAGAGACTTGCCAGTAACAAGATTGAACGAGGTATTGGGATACTGACGATCGAATCTCGGGCAAGTAACATACCGATAGACAAAGGGAATTGTATACGGGATTGATTGAATCCCCGACATCGTGGTTCATCCGATGAGATCATCGTGGAACATGTGGGAGCCAATATGGGTATCCAGATCCCGCTATTGGTTATTGGCCGGAGAGGTGTCTCGGTCATGTCTGCATGGTTCCCGAACCCGTAGGGTCTACACACTTAAGGTTCGGTGACGCTAGAGTTGTCATGGGGAATAGTATGTGGTTACCGAAGGTTGTTCGGAGTCCCGGATGAGATCCCTGACGTGACGAGGAACTCCGGAGTGTTCTAGAGGTGAAGATTGATATATTGGACGAAGGGTATTGGAGTCCGGAATTGTTCTGGGAGTACCGGGTGACGACCAGCGTGACCGAAAGGTGTTTCGGAGGCCCCGACAAGCGTTTGGGGGGGGGGGGGCTTATGGGCCAAGGGGAGGGGGCACACCAGCCCACTAAGGGGCTGTGCGCCCCTCCCAACCCCTCTCACGTAACGTGGAGAGGTGGGGGCGCCTCCCCTAGGGCAGCCACCCCTCCCAGCTTGGGAGGCAAGTTTCCGAGGGGTGGGGGCGCCCAAACCCAACTAGGGTTTCCCCCGTGGCCGCCACCCCTCCCCTAGGGAACCCTAGGGCGCCTCCTCCACCCCCTTTCCCCTATATATAGTGAGAGAGGGCAGCCGCACCCCTTGCCTGGCGCAACCCTCTCCTCCTCCAACTCCTCCTCCTCCTCCTCCTCCTCCGTAGTGCTTAGCGAAGCTCTGCCGGAGAACCACAGCTCCATCGCCACCACGCCGTCGTGCTGCTGGAGTTCTCCCTCAACTTCTCCTCTCCCCTTGCTGGATCAAGAAGGAGGAGACGTCCCCGGGCTGTACGTGTGTTGAACGCGGAGGCGTCGTCCGTTCGGCGCTAGATCGGATCTTCCGCGATTTGAATCGCCGCGAGTACGACTCCATCAACCGCGTTCTTGTAACGCTTCCGCTTAGCGATCTTCAAGGGTATGAAGATGCACTCCCTCTCTCTCGTTGCTAGCATCTCCTAGATTGATCTTGGTGACACGTAGGAAAATTTTGAATTATTGCTACGTTCCCCAACAGTGGCATCATGAGCTAGGTCTATGCGTAGATTTTATGCACGAGTAGAACACAAAGTAGTTGTGGGCGATGATTTGTTCAATTTGCTTGCTGTTACTAGTCTTATCTTGATTCGGCGACATTGTGGGATGAAGCGGCCCGGACCGACCTTACACGTACTCTTACGTGAGACAGGTTCCACCAACTGACATGCACTTGATGCATAAGGTGGCTAGCGGGTGTCTGTCTCTCCCACTTTAGTCGGATCGGATTCGATGAAGAGGGTCCTTATGAAGGGTAAATAGCAATTGGCATATCACCGTTGTGGTTTTGCGTAGGTAAGAAACGTTCTTGCTAGAAACCCATAGCAGCCACGTCAAACATGCAACAACAATTAGAGGACGTCTAACTTGTTTTTGCAGGGTATGCTATGTGATGTGATATGGCCAAAAGGATGTGATGAATTATATATATGTGATGTATGAGATTGATCACGTTCTTGTAATAGGAATCACGACTTGCATGTCGATGAGTATGACAACCGGCAGGAGCCATAGGAGTTGTCTTAATTTATTGTATGACCTGCGTGTCAATGAAAAACGCCATGTAATTACTTTACTTTATTGCTAACCGTTAGCCATAGTAGTAGAAGTAATAGTTGGCGAGACAACTTCATGAAGACACGATGATGGAGATCATGGTGTCATGCCGGTGACGAAGGTGATCATGCCGCGCCTCGAAGATGGAGATCAAAAGGCGCAAGATGATATTGGCCATATCATGTCACTTTATGATTTGCATGTGATGTTTGTCATGTTTACATCTTATTTGCTTAGAACGACGGTAGCATAAATAAGATGATCCCTCACTAAAATTTCAAGAGATGTGTTCCCCCTAACTGTGCACCGTTGCGAAGTTCGTTGTTTCGAAGCACCACATGATGATCGGGTGTGATAGATTCTAACGTTCGCATACAACGGGTGTAAGCCAGATTTACACATGCGAAACACTTAGGTTGACTTGATGAGCCTAGCATGTACAGACATGGCCTCGGAACACAAGAGACCGAAAGGTCGAACATGAGTCGTATAGTAGATACGATCAACATGAAGATGTTCACCGATGATAACTAGTCCGTCTCACGTGATGATCGGACACGGCCTAGTTGACTCGGATCATGTATCACTTAGATGACTAGAGGGATGTCTATCTAAGTGGGAGTTCATTAAATAATCAGATGAACTTAATTATAATGAACATAGTCAAAAGGTCTTTGCAAATTATGTCATAGCTTACGCTTTGGTTCTACTGTTTAAGATATGTTCATAGAGAAAATTTAGTTGAAAGTTGATAGTAGAAATTATGCGGACTGGGTCCGTAAACTGAGGATTATTCTCATTGCTGCGCAGAAGGCTTATGTCTTTAATGCACCGCTCGGTGTGTGAACCTCAAGCGTCGTCTGTGGATGTTGCGAACATCTGACATACACGTTTTGATGACTACGTGATAGTTCAGTGCGTAATGCTAACGATTTAAAATTGTGGCACCAAAGACGTTTTGAAACGTCGCAGAATATATGAGATGTTCCAAAGACTGAAATTGGGATTTCAGACTAGTGCCCATGTCAAGAGGTATGAGACCTCGGACAAGTTTCTTAAGCCTGCAAACTAAGGGAGAAAAGCTCAATCGTTGAGCATGTGCTCAGATTGTCTGAGTACTACAATCGCTTGAATCGAGTGGGAGTTAATCTTCCAGATGAGATAGTGATGGTTCTCCATAGTGACTGCCACCAAGCTATTAGAGCTTCGTGATGAACTATAACATATCAGGGATAGACATGATGATCCTTGAGCAACTCGTGATGTTTGACACCGCGAAAGTAGAAATCAAGTAGGAGCATCAATTGTTGATGGTTAGTAAAACCACTAGTTTCAAGAAGGGCAAGGGAAAGAAGGGATACTTCATGAAACGACAAATCAGTTGTTGCTCTAGTAAAGAAACCCAAGGTTGAACCCAAACCCGAGACTAAGTGCTTCTGTAATGAGGGGAACGGTCATTGAAGCAAAACTACCATAGATACTTGGTAGATGAGAAGGCAGGCAAGGTCGACAGAAGTATATTGGATATACATTATATTAATGTGTACTTTACTAGTACTCCTAGTAGCACCAGGGTATTAGATACCGGTTCGGTTGCTAAGTGTTGGTAACTCGAAATAAAAGGCTACGGAATAAACGGAGACTAGCTAACGGTGAGATGACGATATGTGTTGGAAGTGTTTCCAAGGTTGATGTGATCAAGCATCGCATGCTCCCTCTACCATCGAGATTGGTGTTAAACCTAAATAATTTTTATTTGGTGTTTGCGTTGAGCATAGACATGATTGGATTATGTTTATTGCAATACGGTTATTCATTTAAGGAGAATAATGGTTACTCTGTCTATTTGAATAATACCTTCAATGATCTTGCACTTAAAATGAATGGTTTGTTGAATCTCGATCGTAGTGATACACATGTTCATGCCAAAAGATATAAGATAGTACCACATACTTGTGGCACTGCCACTTGAGTCATATTGGTATAAAACGCATGAAGAAGCTCCATGTTGATGGATCTTTGGACTCACTCATTTTTGAAAAGATTGAGACATGCAAACCATGTCCATTAGTATATATGCATGAAGAAAGTCCATACAGATGGATCGTTTGGACTCACTTGATTTTGAATCACTTGAGACATGCAAATCATACCACATGGGCAAGATGACTGAAAGGCCTCGTTTTCAGTAAGATAGAACAAGAAAGCAACTTGTTGGAGGGATACATTTTGATGTGTGCAGTCCAATGAGTGCTGAGGCACGCAGTGGATATTGTTATGCTCTTACTTCACAGATGATTTGAGTAGATGCTGAGAATATTTACTTGATGGAACACAAGTCTGAATTATTGAAAGGTTCAAGTAATTTCAGAGTGAAGTTGAAGATTGTCGTGACAAGAGGATAAAATGTCTATGATATGATCATAGAGATGAATATCTGAGTTACGAGTTTGGCACACAATTAAGACATTGTGGAAATCATTTCACAACTAATACTGACTGGAACACCATAGTGTGATGGTGTGTCCGAACTGTTGGGTAACGTAGCAGAAATTCAAAATTTTCTACGCATCACCAAGATCAATCTATGGAGTAATCTAGCACCGAGGGGAAGGGGAGTGCATCTTCATACCCTTGAAGATCGCGATGCGGAAGCGTTGCAAGAACGCGGATGAAGGAGTCGTACTCGTAGCGATTCAGATCGCGGTTGATTCCGATCTAAGCGCCGAACCACGGCGCCTCCGCGTTCAACACACGTGCAGCCCGGTGACGTCTCCCACGCCTTGATCCAGCAAGGAGAGAGGGAGAGGTTGGGGAAGACTCCGTCCAGCAGCAGTACAACAGCGTAGTGGTGGTGGAGGAGCGTGGCACTCCAGCAGGGCTTCGCCAAGCACCGCAAGAGACGAGGAGGGAGAGGGGTAGGGCTGCGCCATGAGGGAGATGTTCTCGTGTCTATGGCAGCCCCAAACCCCCACTATATATAGGGGAAAGGGAGGGGCTGCGCCCCCACCTAGGTTTCCACCTCTAGGGGTGGCGGCCAGCCCTAGATGGGACTTGGAGGGGCGGCCAAGGGGGGAGAGAGGGGGGCGCACCACTAGATGGGCCTTAGGCCCATCCGAGCCTAGGGTTTCCCCTTTTCCCTTCTCTCTTCGCCTTGGGCCCTGGTGGGGGACGCACCAGCTCACCTGGGGCTGGTCCCCTCCCACACTTGGCCTACGCAGCCCTCTGGGGCCGGTGGCCCCACCTGGTGGACCCCCGGGACCCTCCCGGTGGTCCCGGTACGTTACCGATAGCACCCGAAACTTTTCCGGTGACCAAAACAGGACTTCCCATATATAAATCTTTACCTCCGGACCATTCCGGAACTCCTCGTGATGTCCGGGATCTCATCCGGGACTCTGAACAACATTCGGTAACCACGTATATCTATTCCCTATAACCCTAGCGTCATCGAACCTTAAGTGTGTAGACCCTACGGGTTCGGGAACCATGCAGACATGACCGAGACGTTCTCCGGCCAATAACCAACAGCGGGATCTGGATACCCATGTTGGCTCCCACATGTTCCACGATGATCTCATCGGATGAACCACAATGTCAAGGATTCAATCAATCCCGTATACAATTCCCTTTGTCTACCGGTATAGTACTTGCCCGAGATTCGATCGTCGGTATCCCGATACCTTGTTCAATCTCGTTACCGGCAATTCTCTTTACTCGTTCCGTAACACATCATCCCGTGATCAACTCCTTGGTCACATTGTGCACATTATGACGATGTCCTACCGAGTGGGCCCAGAGATACCTCTCCGTTTACACGGAGTGACAAATCCCAGTCTCGATTCGTGCCAACCCAACAGACACTTTCAGAGATACCTGTAGTGCACCTTTATAGCCACCCAGTTACGTTGTGACGTTTGGTACACCCAAAGCATTCCTACGGTATCCGGGAGTTGCACAATCTCATGGTCTAAGGAAATGATACTTGACATTAGAAAAGCTCTTAGCAAACGAACTACACGATCTTGTGCTAGGCTTAGGATTGGGTCTTGTCCATCACATCATTCTCCTAATGATGTGATCCCGTTATCAACGACATCCAATGTCCATGTCCAGGAAACCGTAACCATCTATTGATCAACGAGCTAGTGAACTAGAGGCTTACTAGGGACATGGTGTGGTCTATGTATCCACACATGTATCCGAGTTTCCTATCAATACAATTTTAGGATGGATAATAAACGATTATCATGAACAAGGAAATATAATAATAACCAATTTATTATTGCCTCTAGGGCATATTTCTAACAGTCTCCCACTTGCACTAGAGTCAATAATGTAGTTCACATCGCCATGTGATTAATACCCAAGAGTTTACTAGAGTCAATAATCTAGTTCACATTACCATGTGATTGTAATGATTCCAACACCCATGGGGTTTGTTCATATCTCGCTTGTGAGAGAGGTTATTAGTCAACGGGTCTGAACCTTTCAGATCCGTGTGTGCTTTACGAATATCTATGTCATCTTGTAGATGCAGCTACCACACGCTACTTGGAGCTATTCCAAATAACTGCTCTACTATACGAATCCGTTTTACTACTCAGAGTCATCCGGATTAGTGTCAAAGTTTGCATCGACGTAACCCTTTATGACGAACTCCTTTTCCACCTCCATAATCGAGAAAATTCCTTAGTCCACTAGATACTAAGGATAAGTTCGACCGCTGTCATGTGATCCATTCCCGGATCACTATTGTATCCCTTGACTAACTCATGGCAAGGCACACTACATGTGCGGTACACAGCATAGCATACTATAGAGCCTACGTCTAAAGCATAGGGGACGACCTTCGTCCTTTCTCTCTCTTCTGCTGTGGTCAGGTCTTGAGTCTTACTCAATACTCACACCTTGTAACACAGCCAAGAACTCCTTCTTTGCTGATCTATTTTGAACTCCTTCAAAAACTTGTCACGGTATGTATTCATTTGAAAGTACTATTAAGCGTTTTTTGATCTATCCTTATAGATCTTGATGCTTAATGTTCAAGTAGCTTAATCCAGGTTTTCCATTGAAAAACACTTTTCAAATAACCCTGTATGCTTTCCAGAAATTCCACATCATCTCTGATCAACAATATGTCAACAACATATACTCATCAAAAATTCTATAGTGCTCCCACTCACTTCTTTGGAAATACAAGTTTCTCATAAACTCTGTATAAACCCAAAATCTTTGATCATCTCATCAAAGCGTACATTCCAACTCCGAGATGCTTACTCCAGTCCTTAGAAGGATTGCTGGAGCATTGGATACTTGTTAGCATCTTTCAGGATTGACAAAACCTTCTGGTTGTATCACATACAACCTTTCCTCTAGAAAATCGTCGAGGAAACAATGTTTTGACATCCTATCTGCAAGATTTCATAAATAATGCAGTAACTGCTAATACAATTCCAACAGACTCTTAGCATCGCTACGAGTGAGAAAAATCTCATCGTAGTCAACTCCTTGAACTTGTCGGAAAACATCTTAACGACAAGTCGAGCTTTCTTAATGGTGACACTTACCATTATTGTCTGTCTTCCTTTTAAAATCCGTCTGCACCCAACAGCCTTACGACCATCAAGTAGTTCTTCCAAAGTCTATACCTTGTTTTATACATGGATCCTCTCTCGGATTTTGTGGCCTCGAGCCATTCGTCGGAATCCGGGCCCACCATCGCTTCTCCATAGCTCGCAGGTTCATTGTTGTCTAGCAACATGACTTCCAAGACAGGATTACGTACCACTCTGAAGTAGTACGCATCCTTATCGACCTACGAGGTTTGGTAGTGACTTGATCCGAAGTTTCATGATCACTATCATAAGCTTCCACTTCAATTGTTGTAGGTGCCACAGGAACAACTTCCTGTGCCCTGCTACACACTAGTTGAAGTCATGGTTCAATAACCTCATCAAGTCTCCACCATCCTCCCACTCAATTCTTTCGAGAGAAACTTTTTCTCGAGGAAGGACCTGTTTACTTCCAGATCTGAAACAGGAGGTATACCCAACTGTTTTGGGTATTCTATGAAGATGCATTTATCCGCTTTGGGTTCGAGCTTATCAGTCTGAAACTTTTCACATAAGCATCGCAGCCCCAAACTTTTAAGAAACGACAACTTAGGTTTCTCTAAACGGTGTCGTCTCAACGGAATTGCGTGGTGCCCTATTTAAAGTGAATGCGGTTGTCTCTAATGCCTAACCCATAAACGATAGTGGTAATTCGATAAGAGACATCATGGTATGCACCATATCCAATAGGGTGCAGTTATGATGTTCGGACACACCATCACATTGTGGTGTTCCAGGCGGTATTAATTGTGAAACACTTTCCACAATGTCTTAATTGTGTGCCAAACTCGTAACTCAGATATCTCTATGATCATATCATAGACATTTTATCCTCTTGTCACGACGATCTTTCAACTTCACTCTGAAATTACTTGAACCTTTCAATAATTCAGACTTGTGTTTCATCAAGTAAATATTCCCAGCATCTACTCAAATCATCTGTGAAGTAAGAACATATCGATATCCACTGCGTGCCTCAGCACTCATTGGGCTGCACACATCAAATGTATTACTTCCAACAAGTTGCTCTCTTGTTCCATCTTACTGAAAACGAGGCCTTTCAGTCATCTTGCCCATGTGGTATGATTTGCATGTCTCAAGTGATTCAAATCAAGTGAGTCCAAACGATCCATCTACATGGAGTTTCTTCATGCATATATAGCAATAGACATGGTTCGCATGTCTCAATCTTTTCAAAAACGAGTGAGTCCAAAGATCCATCTACATGGAGCTTCTTCATGCGTTCTATACCAATATGATTCAAATGGCAGTGCCACAAGTATGTGGTACTATCATTGCTATCTTATATCTTTTGGCACGAACATGTGTATCACTGCGATCGAGATTCATTTTAGGTGCAAGACCATTGAAGGTATTATTCAAATAAACAGAGTAACCATTATTCTCCTTAAATGAATAACCGTATTGCGATAAACATAATCCAATCATGTTTATGCTCAACACAAACACCAAATAACAATTATTTAGGTTTAACACCAATCTCGATGGTAGAGGGAGCATGCGATGCTTGATCACATCAACCTTGGAAACACTTCCAACACATATCGTCATCTCACCTTTAGCTAGTCTCCGTTTATTCCGCAGCTTTTATTTCGAGTTACTAACACTTAGCAACCGAACCGGTATCTAATACCCTGGTGCTGCTAGGAGTACTAGTAAAGTACACATTCATATAATGTATATCCAATATACTTCTATCGACCTTGCCTGCCTTCTCATCTACCAAGTATCTAGGGTAGTTCTGCTTCAGTGACCGTTCCCCTCATTACAGAAGCACTTAGTCTCGGGTTTGGGTTCAACCTTGGGATTCTTCACTAGAGCAACAAATGATTTGCTGTTTCATGAAGTATCCCTTTTGCCCTTGCCCTTCTTGAAGCTAGTGGTTTTACTAACCATCAACAATCGATGCTCCTATTTGATTTCTACTTTCGCGGTGTCAAACATCGCGAATAGCTCAAGGATCATCATATCTATCCCTGATATGTTATAGTTCATCACGAAGCTCTAATAGCTTGGTGGCAGTGACTATGGAGAACCATCACTATCTCATCTGGAAGATTAACTCCCACTCGATTCAAGCGATTGTGGTACTCAGACAATCTGAGCACATGCTCAACGATTGAGCTTTTCTCCCTTAGTTTGCAGGCTTAAGAAACTTGTCAGGGGTCTCATACCTCTTGACGTGGGCACTAGTCTGAAATCCCAATTTCAGTCCTCGGAACATCTCATATGTTTTGTGACGTTTCAAAATGTCTTTGGTGCCACCATTCTAAACCGTTAGCATTACGCACTGAACTATCACGTAGTCATCAAAACGTGTATGCCAGATGTTTCGCAACATCTACAGACGACGCTGAGGTTCAGCACACCGAGCGGTGCATTAAGGACATAAGCCTTCTGTGCAGCAATGAGGACAATCCTCAGTTTACGGACCCAGCCCGCATAATTGCTACTATCAACTTTCAACTAAATTTTCTCTAGGAACATATCTTAAACAGTAGAACTAAAGCGTAAGCTATGACATAATTTGCAAAGACCTTTTGACTATGTTCATGATAATTAAGTTCATCTGATTATTTAATGAACTCCCACTCAGATAGACATCCCTCTTGTCGGAGTAATTGGCCACGGGTAGCCTCACCGACTACCCCTGGCTCTTCAGAAAATTTATCAGGCCTTTGGGCCTTCAAGCACTCCAAGCGTTTGGGCCGCCTTCCCCGGCCGGCTTCCACTAAAGCCGGCTCCTGGAAGGCGACCCAGCCTCACCGACTCCAAGAAGCCGGCCAAGAAGGACGCCGACTCCTAGAAGCCGGCCAAGACCACAACCACTCCTACATAACAGCGACAAGACGGGGTGTGGCCACAGTGCGACCCACGACCCCCTAAGCCCGAGGCGGGCATGGCTACAGGAGGCCGTACGGGGGGGATGTCCCCCGTGCGGCCGGGCACTGTAGCCACGCCGGCTACGACGTCATCCACGACCCACTCCTGTACGGCACAAGGACTGCGGGCCCCATCAGCCAGAGAGAGGCGTGAAGGCGGCCCGGCTTTTTCTAGTCGGCCAGGAGCATAGCCGGCCTCCAGAAGCCGGCGACTCCCTTCCTCGAAGCAGGAGCCCCATTAAGGAGACAAGACGAGGTGAGGCTACAGTGATAGCCCCCGATGCGGATCACTGTAGCCACGCTTACCTCGACAAAGCCCTCATCATCAGAGGCGCGGCTACAGTAAGCAGCCGCCGACAAGACCCTAGGCAGTGGGGCCGGCCTGTCGATCGAGGAGCCGGCAGCCGGCGGGACCCAGCAGCCGGCGGAGAAGCCGGCAGGCGAAGACACTGGCGGCTGGGGCCAGGTCCCAGTCGGATTACCATTGTACCCCCAGGGGGTAGGCCTATATAAACCCCCCGGAGCACCCATGCAAAGGGTTCGCACCTCTGCACGTTTGGCTTCCAAGCATAGCACACACACACGCATAGATAGAGAGAAGCAAGAGCTAGCCTTGTTCTTCTTCTCCCTTGATCCCAACAGCTCTAGGAGCGATTGTAGCTACTCTTTATCGATCTAGTGATCATGCGGAGACCCCGCAGAGCAGGACTAGGGGTGTTATCTCCTCGGAGAGCCCCGAACCTGGGTAAGATTCGTCGGCGTGCATGTCTTCGCCTCATCCCGTTTCCAGGCACCGGCGACGTTTTATTGGCTCCCACAATGATAAGCCATCCCTTGGCATATGTCGCACCAACCACCCGACATTTGGCGCCCACCGTGGGGCCAAGTGCACCGTTGTCCGGAGACCTGTTCTGGACGGGAACCCTCTTCCTTCCCCGCGAGCGCAGCCAGCCTGCTGCGCCCGATGGCGTTTGCCCCGACGCGCTGCAAAGCGTCGACGACGCCTGCGCAGCGAGCCGCCTCGCCGATCTGCTCGGCGAGACTCGCATCTCCGACGAGCCTGCGTCCGACGCAGGCACCGATTACCCCGAGAGCCGCCTCGTCAGCCTCCTCGACCAACTCCACGTCTCCAGCGAGCCTGCTGCGGACATGGAGTCTGTCGGCTCCACCGACCCGATGCTCATCGACTCCGACACCGCGTCGCTCGACGCCTACCCCTCCGACGTGGCGGTCTTCGACGACCCACTCCCTCGAGCTGACAGCGGCAGCAGCGCTGTCACCGAAGTGCTGGTCATCAGCCACATCTCCAACTCGGGCGGGAGCGCCCGCGACGCTCAGCAAGCGGCGATGCACGACCTCTCCATCCCTATTCCAGCCGACGCCGACGCCGAGACCTTGGAGGCACGCCGTCTTGCCCTCATCACGGAGAGCAAGAAGATAGCCTCGATGAGACGCCTCGCCGAGGCCCACCAGCGCGAAGTCGACCGCGCCGCCTTCGGGCCGCCGCCGCCTAGCGGCCCGAGCCGAGCTGGCTTCGTCCAGAAGCGCGGCGCAGCCGTTGCCAGCATGCTGGGCGCAGATCGCCCCGTCTACGCCACCCCGCTCGAGAATCTGCGAGCCGCTCAGGCGGCTGCAGAGGAGCTCAATGGGCTAGGAGCCGATGAGCTCCCCTACATGACAAGACGGATCCAGCAGCTGATCGACGCGGCTGCAGAACGGCACGAAGCCGGCACCCGAGCTGATAACCATCCCCCGCACCGGGAGCACGCCGCGACGTCCCGCTCGCCGACTACGAGCGGCACGCGCCAGAGGAAAGACAAGGAGCCGGCTGTCAGCCGCAGCCGGACTCGCATCACTATCGAGCGCGACGCGGATGGCCGCCCTCGGGTGGTCGAACACCAAGGAAACCTGCCGCCTCCCCCGCCTCGAAGAGAAAGACGCCTCACTCCGCCGCCCATCACGCATCCGACTCTTGGCAACCGACTTGGCCGCCGAGAAGGAGTCGGCGAGAGTGACGCCCGCCACAGGATCGACCGCCTCGCTCGGTCCTTGGCATTAGAAGAAGAAGACGATGTCGGCCCGCCATGCTTTGGCCCCCGCATCCGCGACGAGCCCTTCCCCAAAGGGTTCTCGCTCCCCAGAGACACACCCAAGTACAACGGCTCGGTGAAGCCGGAAGATTGGCTCATCAACTACTCCACAGCCGTCAGCATCGCCAACGGCAATCGGCGCGTCGCCGTGAAGTACGTCCCCTTGATGCTGCAAGGGACGGCGCGCACGTGGCTCAACAGCCTCAAGCCGTACAGCATCAACAGCTGGCTGGACTTCACCGAGGTTTTCGTCCGCAACTTCACCAGCACCTACAAGCGGCCTCCCAAGCCTCGCCAGCTCTCCCTCTGCGTCCAAGGGCCCAACGAGTCGACCCGCGACTACCTCACGCGATGGGCCGAGCTCCGCAACTCCTGCGAGGGAGTGCACGAGGTCCAGGCCATCGAGTACTTCACTGCCGGGTGCCGAGAGGGCACCCTCCTCAAGCACCGATTCCACTGCGACGAACCGGCTACCCTCGATGAGCTGCTGATCACCGCCGACAAGTACGCCACCGCCGACTCCTCCATGAAGACCGAGCTCCGAGTGGATGCCTCAGGGAAAGTAATTGCTCCGGCTCCCAAGACGCCGGCTGGCGACCCAAACCGGCGCCCCTACCAGAACGACCACAAGCGCAAGGGCCCCATGCCGACTTCCTCCAGTCGGCAGGTGGCCATAGTTGAAGACGAGCAGCCCGAGGAGCGGCCCGCTCCCAAGAAGAAGGGAGGCCGGTCGCCCTGGCAGCCGTCCTTCTCCTACGAGCAAGCACTCGATGCTCCCTGCAAGTTCCACAGCGGCGCGAAGCCGTCCAACCATACAACACGAAAATGCCACTGGCTCACCCGCATCACCAAGGGCGAAGGGATGGTGCCGCCTCCGCCTCCCGGCCCGCCGCCTCCAGCTCCCCAGCAGCCGGCGGCCCGGCCTGTAGTCGGCGCCATCCAAGACGAGTTCCCCGAAGCGAACGACGCCTACGTCGTCTTCACAAGTCAAGTCGACGACAAGCGCAGCCGACGCTGGCAACACCAAGAAGTAAACGCAGTCGCCTCTAGCACCGCCGAGTTCATGCACTGGTCGGAAAAGCCCATCAGCTGGAGCCAGGCCGACCACCCAGAGGTGATGCCCTCGCCTGGCTCCTATGCTATGGTCCTAGACATCACCCTCGCGACGGAGAGGCGAGCTGCCAGATTTTCCCGCGCCCTGATAGACGGCGGAAGCAGTATCAACATACTGTACCGCGACACCATGGACAAGATGAACATCAAAGCGAAGCAGCTCATGCCGAGCCGCACTGTCTTCCATGGTATCGTACCCGGCCTATCTTGCTCTCCAATCGGCAAGATCAAAATGGATGTTCTCTTCGGAGACAAAGATCACTTTCGCCGGGAAGCAATATGGTTCGAGGTGGTGGATCTGGAGAGCCCCTATCATGCACTGCTTGGCCGACCTGCTTTGGCCAAGTTCATGGCTGTGCCCCACTATGCCTACCTGAAGATGAAGATGCCGAGCTCGAAGGGGATCATCACGGTAGCCGGCGACTACAAGAAGTCCATCGAGTGCGCCATGGCCAGCAGCCGGCTGGCCGAGTCCCTCGTGGTGGCCGAAGAGAAGAAGATGTTGGAGCGGGTTGTGGCCATGGCCGGCAAGCAGCTGGCCTTGTCCCCCAACCCCAAGGACTGTGATGCGCAGGGCTCCTTCCAGCCTGCGAAAGAGACAAAGAAGATACCTCTAGACCCAGAGCACCCGGAGAGGTTCGCCGTGATTGGGGCGAACTTGGACAGTAAATAGGAAGGCGAGCTCGCCGACTTCCTCCGTGAGAATCGAGACATCTTTGCATGGTCCCCAAAGGACATGCCGGGTGTCCTGAAGGATTTCGCCGAGCACAAGTTACATGTCCGAGCTGATGCGAAGCCAGTCAGGCAACCCCTCCGCCGACTATCAGAAGAGAAGCGAAGAATCGTGGGAGAAGAGATAGCCCGGCTCCTTGCAGCCGGCTTCATCATGGAAGTGTTCTTTCCAGAATGGCTTGCCAATCCAGTTCTGGTTTTGAAGAAGAATAACAAGTGGCGCATGTGTATAGACTACACAAGTTTGAACAAGGCCTGCCCAAAGGATCCGTTTGCTTTGCCACGGATTGACCAAGAGATAGACTCCACAGCCGGATGCGAGCTGTTGTGTTTTTTGGATGCATACTCAGGGTATCATCAGATCAAGTTGGACCCGGCTGACCGCCTGAAGACTGCCTTCATCACACCCTTTGGAGCTTTCTGCTACCTGACAATGACATTCGGCTTGAGAAACGCCGGTGCCACTTTTCAGCGTTGCATGCAGAAATGTCTCTTGAAACAACTCGGCAGAAATGCCCACGTCTACATAGACGACATTGTGGTGAAGACAGAGAAGCGCGGTACCTTGCTGGAAGACCTGAAGGAAACATTCGCCAACTTGCGCCGATTCCAGATCAAGCTCAACCCCGAGAAGTGCGTGTTCGGAGTGCCAGCCGGCCAGCTGCTAGGCTTCCTGGTCTCCGAACGCGGCATTGAGTGCAACCCTATCAAGATCAAAGCCATCGAGAGGATGGAGATTCCCACCAAACTGCGAGATGTGCAGAAGTTCACTGGCTGCTTAGCCTCCCTGAACCGTTTTATCAGCCGACTAGGAGAGAAGGCCCTCCCCCTGTACTGACTCATGAAGAAGTCCTCTCACTTTGAGTGGAATGATCAAGCCGACCAAGCCTTCCATGAGTTGAAGAAAATGTTGACCACTCCGCCTGTCCTGGCCGCGCCGACTGAGAAGGAGCCCATGCTCCTCTACATCGCCGCGAGAAGCCGAGTCGTCAGCACTGTTGTTGTGGTCCAGCGCCCGGAGGAAGGCCGAGCCCAGCTGGTCCAGAGGCCGGTCTACTATCTCAGCGAAGTACTATCTAGCTCGAAGCAAAACTACCCGCACTACCAGAAGATGTGCTATGGGGTGTACTTCGCTGCCAAGAAATTGAAGCCCTACTTCCAAGAGCACCCCATCACGGTCGTGTGCACTGCCCCGCTCGCCGAGATCATAGGCAGCCGGGATGCGTCCGGCCGGGTGGCCAAATGGGCCATTGCCTTGGCGCCCTACACGATCTTCTATCAACCCCGCACCGCCATCAAGTCGCAAGCATTGGCCGACTTCCTCGTCGACTGGGCCGAGACCCAGTACTTACCGCCAGCTCCCGACTCCACCCATTGGCGGATGCACTTTGACGGGTCCAAGATGCGCATCGGCTTGGGAGCCGGCATCGTCCTCACCTCTCCCAAAGGCGACAAGCTCAAGTACACGCTGCAGATCCACTTCGCCGCCTCCAACAACGTGGCCGAGTATGAGGCGCTCGTACATGGGCTCCGGCTAGCCAAAGAACTCGGCATACGCCGGATCCTGTGCTACGGCGACTCAGACTTAGTGGTCCAGCAATCATCTGGCGACTGGGACGCCAAGGACGCAAACATGGCAAGCTACCGATTCCTCGTCCAGCAGATGAGCGGATACTTCGAAGGGTGTGAGTTCCTTCACGTGCCAAGGGCCGACAACGACCAAGCAGATGCCCTAGCACGGATCGGCTCCACCCGACAAGCCATACCGACTGGCGTCTCCCTCCAGCGCCTCCTCAAGCCGTCCATCAAGCCGTCTCCAGAGTCGGATTCCATCTTCGTACCGCCTGCGCCAGAAACAGTCGGATCCGGCTCAAGAAATCCCGCAGGCGGCGCGGGGACTTCGACGACTGCCCCGGGGACTGACGTAGTCGCACCCGGCCCAGGGACTTCAGAACCCGGCCCGGGGACTGCAGCAGTCGGCCCGGGGACTGCAACAACACAAGAAGCGGTGGACGACTCCAACGCAACACCCAACCCACCCACCCGAGTCATGGTGGCTACGTTAACAGCAGAAGAAGTCACAGCTCCCTCATGGGCCCAGCCCATCCTCAAGTTCCTAGTCAGCAGAGAGCTGCCGGCTGATGAGATCGCAGCAAGACTAGTGCAACGACGAGCCGCAGCATACACAATAATCAACAGGGAGCTTGTGAAGCGCAGCGTCACTGGAATCTTCCAGCGTCGCGTCGAGCCAGAAAAAGGAGTGGCAATCCTCAAAGACATCCACCAAGGCGAATGCGGCCATCAAGCCGCCTCAAGATCCCTCGTGGCCAAGGCTTTCCGCCATGGGTTCTTCTGGCCGATTGCCTTGGAGGATGCTAAAGAAATAGTCAAGACCTGCAGAGGATGTCAAGTCTTCAGTTCCAAACAGCACCTGCCGGCTTCTGCCCTCAAGACCATTCCCCTCACCTGGCCTTTTGCCGTCTGGGGACTGGACATGGTGGGCCCTTTCAAGACGGTCCGCGGTGGCTTGACACATCTACTCGTTGCTGTGGACAAGTTCACAAAGTGGATCGAAGCAAAGCCGATTAAGAAGCTGAACGGGCCGACTGCCGTGACATTCATCACCGACATCACTACTCGGTACGGCGTGCCGCACAGCATCATCACCGACAACGGCACGAACTTCGCCAAGGCGCACTGGCGCGTTTCTGCGCGACACAGGGCATCCGACTGGACTTAGCGTCCGTTGCCCACCCGCAGTCAAACGGCCAAGTCGAGCGAGCAAATGGACTTATCCTCTCCGGCATCAAGCCCCGATTGGTTGTACCACTGGAGCGATCGGCCGGCTGCTGGCTCGAAGAGCTGCCGGCTGTCCTCTGGAGTCTGCGAACTACACCCAACAAGTCAACCGGCTTCACTCCATTCTTCCTTGTGTACGGTGCCGAGGCTGTCATCCCAACAAACATCGAGTTCAACTCGCCTCGGCTCACCATGTACACGGAGGAGGAAGCCAAAGAAGCAAGAGAAGACGGCGTCGACCTACTGGAAGAAGGCCGGCTGTTAGCCCTCAGCCGGTCCGCCATCTACCAGCAAGGCCTGCGCCGCTACTACAACCGCAAGGTCAAGCCAAGATCCTTCCAAGAGGGCGACCTTGTGCTCCGGCTGATCCAGCGAACAGCCGGCCAGCACAAGCTCTCGGCCCCTTGGGAAGCCCCCTTCGTCGTCAGCAAGGCACTCGGCAACGACTCCTACTACTTGATCGACGCGCAAAAGCCAAGAGCACGCAAGAGAGACGACTCCGGCAAGGAGTCGGAGCGACCATGGAACGCAAACCTCCTAAGACGATTTTACAGCTGAAAATCAGTATGTATCACGCTACCCCTTTTGTATTAAGTTGCAAACCAACAGGCCCCCCGAACAATACTCGGGGACTGCCTTTTATTTATCTATCAATGACGAGTGTCATATCCATGAATGTATTATTACATTTTGAATTCTTTTCCGGCACCGGGTCCGACTAGTCGGCCCGGGGACTGGCCGCCTTGAGCTATATTCTAAGTTGTTCCCGAAGTCAGCAAAGTAGTGTGCCGGCTCCCAAGTCCTCCCTTGTTGAAAGTCGCAGCTCAAAGAACTGACTGTCCGACTAGCAAGAGGAAAGACAGAAAAGACGCCCACACAAAAAATGGCTAAGGAACAACTAACCTATATAGCAAAGAGACGGCCTCGACATACGCCTGCCGGCTGTCACTGCAGCCGGCTGGCCGGCTTCCTAAAAAACTTAGCTTAAGTCCAGCAGAGCTAAAAGTACTTCCCCCTCCCCAATCGGCCAGGCACTCCCCGGCTACAGATTGCAGAGCAACTGTTGACTAGGGAGGCGGCAACCAAGGGAGGGCGGCAAAGGAAAAAAGCAGAAGGACAAAAAGCGAAAGTACAAGGAAAAGCCGATTGCATAACTTATATACATAAAGCCGCCTAAAGGCTAGCAACAGACTTGAGTTTCAATACACCCAGTGGGTGAAATTGTGCAGACTTAACCAAACATTGTTCAAAAGCAACAAGACAGGAAAACAAAAGAACGAAGACTAAGGTGCGACTTGGAGGTCGAGCTGATCGGTGAAGGCAGCTCGCCGGCTGAAGGAGTAGCCGCCTAGTTGGTCCCGGCCTGACCACCTCCCGCGGCAGGAGACGCACTCGCACGCGACGTAGTGCTGGAGGCGCGGTCAGGCTGACCGGCTTCTCCACCAGCCGGCTCGGCGTCTTCACCTTCCTCCTCCTCCTCCTCCTCGCCCTCGTCGCTGGAGTCGATCTCCTCCGCCGAGTCCTCGCCATGCGCCGGGTCCAGCCCGAACCAATCTTCCGGCTGGGCGACTCCATTGTCGTCCACCTCGGGGGCGAAGACGTTGGTGTCCGTATACTCGGCGATCGCCGAAGCCCGCCGAATGATGGCCGGCCGCGCCGGCTCCAGCTCCGCGTCGGCTTGCTGCCGCCAGGTAGCCAGCTGGTCCAGATTCAGGCCTGGGTACCAGGCCTTGACGAACTCCAGTGCCCGCCCGGCTCCGGAGCGAGCCGCCGACGCCTTCCAAGCCTCGAAGCGGCCGACGGCCACCTCCAGCCAGTCGGCGGTCCGACTGGGAGTGCGCGGGATCACTTGGCCGGGCCAGAGGGCGGCCAAGACCTGCGACCCGGCACGCTGAAGCCGGCGGAGCAGCCTGTGAGCCGGCTGGATACGAGCCCGGATCGCCAGGAGCTGCTCCTCCAGCGAGCGGCCGGCGGTCGGCGAGATCTCGAAGCCGGCTTGCCTCTTCGCCTGGCGACGAGCTTCGATGGCCTGGTTGGCGGCAGTGGAATAGCCGGGGAAGTACTCTGCACGAAGAAGAAAAGAAAAGAAGAACCCCAAATCAGAAAAGCAAGTCGAAATGACAGATGGCAAGAAAAGACAAAGGGGTAGATGACTTACCGTCAACCAGATCCTCAATCTGGCCATAGCCGGAGACCAGAGTCTGCCTGGCCTCGTCCCAGCCAGCCGCCTCCGTCTCGAACTCGGCCTGGAGGGTGGCTTCGTGATCCTACGCAGCCTTCAGCGCAGCCTTGTGGCTTTCCTCCTGGTCGGCCAGCTTCTTGACCAGGCGGTCGCGCTCCTGCACCAAGGCGGCAAGCTCCGCGTCCTTGGCACGAAGAGCAGTCTGGGACTCCCCCAGTTATGCCCTCAGACTGGCGTTGGCCGCTGCAGAGATAGAAGAACAAGAAGAACGATGAGAAATCATCAAGGAAGATCCGAGCCGACTGCTCAGCAGTCGGCCCGAATCTCGGGGACTACACCCAGTGGGTGCGCTGACGCGCCCCCACATGAGATAAAGATCAAGTCACATACCTCGGCTTTCAGTGAGATCGGCGGTCTTCTGCGTCAGCTCCCGAGCCTGGGAGTTGAAGGCGGCTGCTCGGAGGTTGTGATAGTCCTGCAAGATGGACAGAAGACCGACGTAAGAACAAAAGCAACGATGAGAAATCATCAAGGAAGATCCGAGCTGACTGCTCAGCAGTCGACCCGAATCTCGGGGACTACACCCAGTGGGTGCGCTCACGCGCCCCCACGAGAGAAATCAAGAAGAAGATGAGAATACTAACCCGGATGGCAGCCCGCGTGGCGAGGAATTCGTCGGTGAACTGCCTCAGCGCCGCGGCTTGGCCCTGAAGCCGGGTCCGGACGTCCTGTGCAGCGATGTTCACCACGGCTGTCCCTCCGCCTGGCGTCCACCCTGAGGTAGCGCTGGCCGCCTCCGCGTCTCGGGCCGACGAGCTGGAGCCCACGACCGGCCGTGGCTCCGACGCCGCTTTCTGCGGCTCCGACGTGGCCTTCCCTGCGCGCCGGCTTGGCGGAACCCGGACCGCCACCTCAGCTCCCGCGGCCGGCTCGCCTTCCGCCGACTGTGCGGGCGTAGGCTCAGTCTGGCCGCCCCAGTCGGAGGAGTCGGCCCCGGCGCCTCCCTCAAGAAGATGACGTCGTCGCCGCTCCCTCCCAGATCCAGCTGGGAACCGCTGGCTCCCCCTGGCGAGGGATCCGCGCCCCCGGGCGCCATGGTGCGCAGGGGGGTGACCATCAAGGCCTCCCCTGCCGCCGCTTCGGCCTCGGCCTCTGCCTGGGCTTTGGCTGCAGCCTCGGCGAGCGCCTTCGCCGCCTCCTCCTACCGAGCTGCCCGCTCCTCCCGCGCCTCCGCCTCCCGTGCCTCCTGCTCCTCCCGCGCCTCCCGCGCATTCCTTTCCGTCACTTCCAGGAGGGCGGCGCGGGGATCTACGCGGCGGGTGGTGCTCCCAGAGCCCCCTGGCGACTCGACAACGGAGCCGGCAGCCGCCCGCTCGAGTGACAGTGGAGCTCTGATCAAAGAAAAGAAGACAAAGGTTCAGAAAACCACCCAAGAAAAGAAAGAAGGAGAATACACAGAAAGAGAGAAAGCTTACGCTGACACAGCCTGCGGCTGCTTCACCACTTTGCGGAAGCGAGCCGCCTTCGCGGCCGCCTCTTCCTGCCTGGTGGCCGCCGCCCCACCCCTGGGCTTCTTCGTCCGGCTACCGAACATGCCCTGGGTGGCGCGACGTTTCTGGCCTCTACCCCGAGCAGGCTGCGCGCCGGAGGAGCCCGCGCCGCGTCCGGACGCCGGCTGGCGATGCGGGACGGCTTCGGCTTCGTCCTCATCCGGCCAGTCCTCAAAGGTAGCGGAGAGCCCGGCGCCGCCTGCCTCACCGCCAGCCGGCTCGGTGGCGTCCTCCATATGGACTGCCCCCAGGTCGGGGTCCTCCTGGTCGTGCTCGGTCCGGTCGGGGACGAAACGGCGCTCCGCGTTCGCCCCGCCGGCCGGTCGAAGCAGAGGACTCTGTCAAAAAGAGCGAGCCGACGGAGTTAGAGTCGGCCCGAAGGAACTCGGCGACAAAGCTGAGAGAGAGAAAGAGAAAAAGAGAAAGGGAGCGTACCATAGGCGGAGGAATAGCGCGGCTGTATGGCTCCTTGCCGAATTTCCAGTCGTCGGGAAGCTGGCAGTTGGCGAGGTAGTTCACCATGTCGGCCGCGTCGGCCTGCGGCATCTCCTTGGTGCACATCCGGCTCGGATCGAGCTGGCCGCTCATCTGACAGATCAGATGAGGCCGGCTCTGGAGCGGGAGGACCCGGCGCGTGACGAACGCGGCCAGAAGGTCGGGCCCCGTCAGGCCCTCCGACTGGACCATCACCCGCAGGCGGGCGATGGCGGCGTTTCCTCCCGGCGACAGCGTTACCGCCCGGAAGGACCACTGGGGCAGCCTCCCCGCCGGCGGGCCGGCTACGTAAGCCGGCAGGTTGAGGTAGTCGCCTCGGGGAGCGATGTTACGCACGTAGAAGTATGACTTCTGCCACTTCTTCACCGATTGGATCAGCGTGATGACGGGGAAGGGGTTGTCGGCGCCTGATCTCCGTGACGCGATGAAGGCGCCGGTCTGAGCCGGCACGCCCCTCACACGCGTGCCCAGCTTCGACTGGAAGAACTCCCCCCAGAGCTCGAGGGTGGGGAGGACGCCGAGATAGCCCTCGCACAGGGTGACGAAGGCCGACAGCAGCACCACCGCGTTGGGGGTGAGGTGATGCGGCTGGAGTTGATAGAAGTCCAGCCAGGAGCGGAAGAAAGCGCTCACTGGCAGACCGAAACCGCGCAGGAAGTGCGAGCGGAAGACCACCCGCTCGCCCTCCTACGGCGCCGGCCTGACCTCCTTCTCCGGCGCGAGGCGGACGTCCACTTTGTCTGCGCTGGGCAGACGCCGGGTGTCGCGGAGGAAGTCGATGTGGTCCTGGTGAACAATGGAGCCATCCCAATCCCCGCCAAGCTGCTCAACGTGGGGAGGCATGGCGGAAGCTGGCACGGCGGCGGAGAAGCGTGCGGAGGAAGAGCGTGGCGGCGAGGCGCTGACGCAAGAACGAGCAAGGCGAGAAGACGAAGGGAGTAGGAGGAGCGTGCGAGGGTCTGCCGCCTTCCACCTCCCCCTACTTATAACCTCACGCGGCCGAAGAGGCCGGACGTGGGGGGAGACATGGGATTAACCGCGCCCACTTCCCCCACGCCTCGCGTTTATTACGCATAAGTGCGAGCCGAAACTGCCGCACGGATCGTGCGGGCGGTTTCGGGATACAAAGGATCCGCGCCTGGCCGGGGCGCGGACGTGGAGGGCCCCCTCCCTGCGGTGATGTCCCGTCACGCGCGTGGGCTGGCAGGCTTTCCGGCCACGTGGCACGCCAACGGCCCGAGGCCGGCCCGCGGCCCGGTGCACGAGCCAGCGGGTTCCCGCCCCCGACTCCAGAAGAATTCGACTAAGGGCGGCGCGCCTGCACCAAGGCCGGCTCCTAGCTGCCGGATTGTCACGATAGGAAGCTGATCGAGCTTCTCGAACCCCACTCCACCTCGAAGCCCAATCAGCTTCGGGGACTACTGTCGGAGTAATTGGCCACGGGTAGCCTCACCGACTACCCCTGGCTCTTCAGAAAATTTATCAGGCCTTTGGGCCTTCAAGCACTCCAAGCGTTTGGGCCGCCTTCCCCGGCCGGCTTCCACTAAAGTCGACTCCTGGAAGGCGACCCAGCCTCACCGACTCCAAGAAGCCGGCCAAGACCACAACCACTCCTACATAACGGCGACATGACGGGGTGTGGCCACAGTGCGGCCCACGACCCCCTAAGCCCGAGGCGGGCACGGCTATAGGAGGTCGTACGGGGGGGATGTCCCCCGTGCGGCCAGGCACTGTAGCCACGCCGGCTACGACGTCATCCACGACCCACTCCTGTACGGCCCAAGGACTGCGGGCCCCTTCAGCCAGAGAGAGGCGTGAAGGCGGCCCGGCTTTTTCTAGTCAGCCAGGAGCATAGCCGGCCTCCAGAAGCCGGCGACTCCCTTCCTCGAAGCAGGAGCCCCATTAAGGAGACAAGACGAGGTGAGGCTACAGTGATAGCCCCCGATGCGGATCACTGTAGCCACGCTTACCTCGACAAAGCCCTCATCATCAGAGGCGCGGCTACAGTAAGAAGCCGCCGACAAGACCCTAGGCAGTGGGGCCGGCCTGTCGACCGAGGAGCCGGCAGCCGGCGGGACCCACCAGCCGGCGGGACCCAGCAGCCGGCGGAGAAGCCGGCAGGCGAAGACACTGGCGGCTGGGGCCAGGTCCCAGTCGGATTACCATTGTACCCCCAGGGGGTAGGCCTATATAAACCCCCCGGAGCACCCATGCAAAGGGTTCGCACCTCTGCACGTTTGGCTTCCAAGCATAGCACACACACACACACGCATAGATAGAGAGAAGCAAGAGCTAGCCTTGTTCTTCTTCTCCCTTGATCCCAACAGCTCTAGGAGCGATTGTAGCTACTCTTTATCGATCTAGTGATCATGCGGAGACCCCGCAGAGCAGGACTAGGGGTGTTATCTCCTCGGAGAGCCCCGAACCTGGGTAAGATTCGCCGGCGTGCATGTCTTCGCCTCATCCCGTTTCCAGGCACCGGCGACGTTTTATTGGCTCCCACAATGATAAGCCATCCCTTGGCATATGTCGCACCAACCACCCGACACCTCTAGTCACCTAAGTGATACATGATCCGAGTCAAACTAGGCCATGTCCGATCATCACGTGAGACGGACTAGTCATCATCGGTGAACATCTCCATGTTGATCGCATCTACTATACGACTCATGTTCGACCTTTCGATCTCTTGTGTTCCGAGGCCATGTCTGTACATGCTAGGCTCGTCATGTCAACCTAAGTGTTTCGCATGTGTTCCGAGGCCATGTCTATACATGCTAGGCTCGTCAACACTCGTTGTATGTGAACGTTAGAATCTATCACACCCGATCATCACGTGGTGCTTCGAAACAACGAACCTTCGCAACGGTGCACAGTTAGGGGGAACACGTCTCTTGAAATTTTAGTGAGGGATCATCTTATTTATGCTACCGTCGTTCTAAGCAAATAAGATGTAAACATGACAAACATCACATGCAAATCATAAAGTGACATGATATGGCCAATATCATCTTGCGCCTTTGATCTCCATCTTTGAGGCGCGGCATGATTATCTTCGTCACCGGCATGACACCATGATCTCCAGCATCATGATCTCCATCATCCTGTCTTCATGAAGTTGTCTCGCCAACTATTACTTCTACTACTATGGCTAACAGTTAGCAATAAAGTAAAGTAATTACATGGCGTTTTCATTGACACGCAGGTCATACAATAAATTAAGACAACTCCTATGGCTCCTGCCGGTTGTCATACTCATCGACATGCAAGTCGTGATTCCTATTACAAGAACATGATCAATCTCATACATCACATATATCATTCATCACATCCTTTTGGCCATATCACATCACATAGCATACTCTGCAAAAACAAGTTAGACGTCCTCTAATTGTTGTTGCATGTTTTACGTGGCTGCTATGGGTTTCTAGCAAGAACGTTTCTTACCTGCGCAAAAGCCACAACGTGATATGCCAATTTCTATTTACCCTTCATAAGGACCCTTTTCATCGAATCCGATCCGACTAAAGTGGGAGAGACAGACACCCGCCAGCCACCTTATGCAACTAGTGCATGTCAGTCGGTGGAACCTGTCTCACGTAAGAGTACGTGTAAGGTCGGTCCGGGCCGCTTCATCCCACGATGCCGCCGAATCAAGATAACACTAGCAACGGCAAGTAAATTGACAAAATCGACGCCCACAACTACTTTGTGTTCTACTCGTGCATAGAAACTACGCATAGACCTAGCTCATGATGCCACTGTTGGGTAACGTAGCAGAAATTCAAAATTTTCTACGCATCACCAAGATCAATCTATGGAGTAATCTAGCACCAAGGGGAAGGGGAGTGCATCTTCATACCCTTGAAGATCGCGATGTGGAAGCGTTGCAAGAACGCGGATGAAGGAGTCGTACTCGTAACGATTCAGATCG
Organism: Triticum aestivum; assembly: GCF_018294505.1. Taxonomy (NCBI): domain Eukaryota; kingdom Viridiplantae; phylum Streptophyta; class Magnoliopsida; order Poales; family Poaceae; genus Triticum; species Triticum aestivum. Next base: position 615,349,872 of record NC_057802.1, on the reverse strand, counting down.
TGGTTGATTCCGATCTAAGCGCCGAACCACGGGGCCTCCGCGTTCAACACACGTGCAGCCCGGTGACGTCTCCCACGCCTTGATCCAGCAAGGAGAGAGGGAGAGGTTGGGGAAGACTCCGTCCAACAGCAGCACAACGGCGTGGTGGTGGTGGGGGAGCGTGGCACTCCAGCAGGGCTTCGCCAAGCACCGCAAGAGACGAGGAGGGAGAGGGGTAGGGCTGCGCCATGAGGGAGATGTTCTCGTGTCTATGGCAGCCCCAAACCCCCACTATATATAGGGGAAAGGGAGGGGCTGCGCCCCCACCTAGGTTTCCACCTCTAGGGGTGGCGGCCAGCCCTAGATGGGACTTGGAGGGGCGGCCAAGGGGGGAGAGAGGGGGGCGCACCACTAGATGGGCCTTAGGCCCATCCGAGCCTAGGGTTTCCCCTTTTCCCTTCTCTCTTCGCCTTGGGCCCTGGTGGGGGGCGCACCAGCTCACCTGGGGCTGGTCCCCTCCCACACTTGGCCTACGCAGCCCTCTGGGGCCGGTGGCCCCACCTGGTGGACCCCCGGGACCCTCCCGGTGGTCCCGGTACGTTACCGATAGCACCCGAAACTTTTCCGGTGACCAAAACAGGACTTCCCATATATAAATCTTTACCTCCGGACCATTCCGGAACTCCTCGTGATGTCCGGGATCTCATCCGGGACTCTGAACAACATTCGGTAACCACGTATATCTATTCCCTATAACCCTAGCGTCATCGAACCTTAAGTGTGTAGACCCTACGGGTTCGGGAACCATGCAGACATGACCGAGACGTTCTCCGGCCAATAACCAACAGCGGGATCTGGATACCCATGTTGGCTCCCACATGTTCCACGATGATCTCATCGGATGAACCACGATGTCAAGGATTCAATCAATCCCGTATACAATTCCCTTTGTCTACCGGTATAGTACTTGCCCGAGATTCGATCGTCGGTATCCCGATACCTTGTTCAATCTCGTTACCGGCAAGTCTCTTTACTCGTTCCGTAACACATCATCCCGTGATCAATTCCTTGGTCACATTGTGCACATTATGACGATGTCCTACCGAGTGGGCCCAGAGATACCTCTCCGTTTACACGGAGTGACAAATCCCAGTCTCGATTCGTGCCAACCCAATAGACACTTTCGGAGATACCTGTAGTGCACCTTTATAGCCACCCAGTTACGTTGTGATGTTTGGTACGCCCAAAGCATTCCTACGGTATCCGGGAGTTGCACAATCTCATGGTCTAAGGAAATGATACTTGACATTAGAAAAGCTCTTAGCAAACGAACTACACGATCTTGTGCTAGGCTTAGGATTGGGTCTTGTCCATCACATCATTCTCCTAATGATGTGATCCCGTTTTCAACGACATCCAATGTCCATGGCCAGGAAACCGTAACCATCTATTGATCAACGAGCTAGTCAACTAGAGGCTTACTAGGGACATGGTGTTGTCTATGTATCCACACATGTATCTGAGTTTCCTATCAATACAATTTTAGCATGGATAATAAACGATTATCATGAACAAGGAAATATAATAATAACCAATTTATTATTGCCTCTAGGGCATATTTCTAACACGAACATCATAACTGCACCCTATTGGATATGGTGCATACCTTGATGTGTCTTATTGAATTACCACTATCGTTTATGGGTTAGGCATTAGAGACAACCGCATTCACTTTAAATAGGGCACCACGCAATTCCGTTGAGACGACACTGTATGAACTATGGTTTAGAGAAACCTAAGCTGTCGTTTCTTAAAAGTTTGGGGCTGCGACGCTTATGTGAAAAAGTTTTAGGCTGATAAGCTCGAACCCAAAGTGGATAAATGCATCTTCATACCCAAAACAGTTGGGTATACCTCCTATTTCAGATCTGGAAGCAAAAGTGATTGTTTCTAGAAACGGGTCCTTTCTCGAGGAAAAGTTTCTCTCGAAAGAATTGAGTGGGAGGATGGTGGAGACTTGATGAGGTTATTGAACCGTCACTTCAACTAGTGTGTAGCAGGGCACAAGAAGTTGTTCCTGTGGCACCTACACCAATTGAAGTGGAAGCTTATGATAGTGATCATGAAACTTCGGATCAAGTCACTACTAAACCTCGTAGGTCGACAAGGATGCGTACTACTTCAGAGTGGTACGTAATCCTGTCTTGGAAGTCATGTTGCTAGACAACAATGAACCTACGAGCTATGGAGAAGTGATGGTGGGCCCGGATTCCGACAAATGGCTCAAGGCCATAAAATCTGAGGGAGGATCCATGTATAAAAGCAAAGTATAGACTTTGAAAGAACTACTTGATGGTCGTAAGGCTGTTGGGTGCAGATGGATTATAAAAGAAAGACGGACAATGATGGTAAGTGTCACCATTAAGAAAGCTCGACTTGTCGTTAAGATGTTTTCCGACAAGTTCAAGGAGTTGACTACGATGAGACTTTCTCACTCGTAGCGATGCTAAGAGTCTGTTGGAATTATATTAGCAGGTACTGCATTATTTATGAAATCTTGCAGATAGGATGTCAAAATATTGTTTCCTCGACGATTTTCTTGAGGAAAGGTTGTATGTGATACAACCAGAAGGTTTTGTCAATCCTGTAAGATGCTAACAAGTATGCAAAGCTCCAGCAATCCTTCTAAGGACTGGAGTAAGCATCTCGGAGTTCGAATGTACGCTTTGATGAGATGATCAAAGATTTTGGGTTTATACAAAGTTTATGAGAAACTTGTAATTCCAAAGAAGTGAGTGGGGGCACTATATAATTTTTGATGAGTATATGTCGTTAACATATTGTTGATCAGAAATGATGTAGAATTTCTGGAAAGCATATAGGGTTATTTGAAAAGTGTTTTTCAATGGAAAACCTGGATTAAGCTACTTGAACATTGAGCATCAAGATCTATAAGGATAGATCAAAAACGCTTAATAGTACTTTCAAATGAATACATACCGTGACAAGATTTTGAAGGAGTTCAAAATAGATCAGCAAAGAAGGAGTTCTTGGCTGTGTTACAAGGTGTGAGTATTGAGTAAGACTCAAAACCTGACCACAGCAGAAGAGAGAGAAAGGACGAAGGTCGTCTCCTATGCTTTAGACGTAAGCTCTACAGTATGCTATGCTGTGTACCGCACCTGAAGTGTGCCTTGCCATGAGTTAGTCAAGGGGTACAATAGTGATCCAGGAATGGATCACATGACAGCGGTCGAACTTATCCTTAGTAACTAGTGGACTAGGGAATTTTCTCGATTATGGAGGTGGTAAAAGAGTTCGTCGTAAAGGGTTACGTCGATGCAAACTTTGACACTAATCTGGATGACTCTGAGTAGTGAACCGGATTCGTATAGTAGAGTAGTTATTTGGAATAGCTCCAAGTAGCGTGTGGTAGCTGCATCTACAAGATGACATAGAGATTTGTAAAGCACACACGGATCTGAAAGGTTCAGACCCGTTGACTAATAACCTCTCTCACAAGCGAGATATGAACAAACCCCATGGGTGTTGGATTCATTACAATCACATAGTGATGTGAACTAGATTATTGACTCTAGTGCAAGTGGGAGACTGTTGGAAATATGCCCTAGAGGCAATAATAAAATGTTTATTATTGTATTTCCTTGTTCATGATAATTGTCTATTGTTCATGTTATAATTGTATTAACTGGAAACCGTAATACATGTGTGAATACATAGACCACAACATGTCCCTAGTAAGCCTCTAGTTGACTAGCTCGTTGATCAATAGATGGTTATGGTTTCCTGACTATGGACATTGGATGTCATTGATAACGGGATCACATCATTAGGAGAATAATGTGATGGACAAGACCAAATCCTAAGCATAGCACAAGATCGTGTAGTTCGTTTGCTAAGAGCTTTTCTAATGTCAAGTATCGTTTCCTTAGACCATGAGATGTGCAACTCCCGGATACCGTAGGAATGCTTTGGGTGTACCAAACGTCACAACGTAACTGGGTGGCTATAAAGGTGCACTACAGGTATCTCCGAAAGTGTCTGTTGGGTTGGCACGAATCGAGACTAGGATTTGTCACTCTGTATGACGGAGAGGTATCTCTGGGCCCACTCGGTAATGCATCATCATAATGAGCTCAATGTGACTAATGAGTTAGCCACGGGATCATGCGTTACGGAACGAGTAAAGAGACTTGCCAGTAACGAGATTGAACGAGGTATTGGGATACCGATGATCGAATCTCGGGCAAGTAACATACCGATAGACAAAGGGAATTGTATACGGGATTGATTGAATCCCCGACATCGTGGTTCATCCGATGAGATCATCGTGGAACATGTGGGAGCCAATATGGGTATCCAGATCCCGCTATTGGTTATTGGCTGGAGAGGTGTCTCGGTCATGTCTGCATGGTTCCCGAACCTGTAGGGTCTACACACTTAAGGTTCGGTGACGCTAGAGTTGTCATGGGGAATAGTATGTGGTTACCGAAGGTTGTTCGGAGTCCCGGATGAGATCCCGGACGTGATGAGGAGCTCCGGAGTGGTCTAGAGGTGAAGATCGATATATTGGACGAAGGGTATTGGAGTCTGGAATTGTTCTGGGAGTACCGGGTGACGACCAGCGTGACCGAAAGGTGTTTCGGAGGCCCCGACAAGCGTTGGGGGGGCTTATGGGCCAAGGGGAGGGGGCACACCAGCCCACTAAGGGGGCTGTGCGCCCCTCCCAACCCCTCTCACGTAACGTGGAGAGGTGGGGGTGCCTCCCCTAGGGCAGCCACCCCTCCCGGCTTGGGGGGCAAGTTTCCCACGGGTGGGGGCGCCCAAACCCATCTAGGGTTTCCCCTGTGGCCGCCGCCCGTCCCCTAGGGAACCCTAGGGCGCCTCATCCACCCCCCCTTTCCCCTATATATAGTGAGAGAGGGCAGCCGCACCCCTTGCCTGGCGCAGCCCTCTCCTCCTCCAACTCCTCCTCCTCCTCCGTAGTGCTTAGCGAAGCTCTGCCGGAGAACCACGAGCTCCATCGCCACCACGCCGTCGTGCTGCTGGAGTTCTCCCTCAACTTCTCCTCTCCCCTTGCTGGATCAAGAAGGAGGAGACGTCCCCGGGCTGTACATGTGTTGAACGCGGAGGCGTCGTCCGTTCGGCGCTAGATCGGATCTTCCGCGATTTGAATCGCCGCGAGTACGACTCCATCAACCGAGTTCTTGTAACGCTTCCGCTTAGCGATCTTCAAGGGTATGAAGATGCACTCCCTCTCTCTCGTTGCTAGCATCTCCTAGATTGATCTTGGTGACACGTAGGAAATTTTTTAAATTATTGCTACGTTCCCCAACAATGAGCTAGCGGTAGAGGCACCAGCAGGCCGCACCTGGGCGCGTGCGCAGTAGCAGCAACCGCGCCATGGCTGCTGTGCTGGCGAACTCCTCACGGCGGTTGCTGGCTGGCAAGAACGGCTGCGGGCACAACTCCTCTCGATCTGGAGCACGGCCATGGGAGGGACCCGATTGCTTTTTTTAAGTTGACAAGCACCCGCTTGTGTTTTTGAAAAGTTTGCAAGGACCTGGCTGCGTTTATAAAATGTTTACAGGGACCTAATTGCTTTTAGAAATATATTATGAGGAAGAGACATTGACATGTGGGCCCCACATGTTAGTGAACTGTCATAATTGTGATCAATTGTAAAACACCCGGTCATTTGGGTATTTTGAAACAGCCGACACCGTTTTTGGTAGTTATCAGTCAAAATCAAAATTTTGATAGTTTTTTGGAACCCTAACGCGAAAAGTGGTAGTTTTATGCTATTCACTCCCACCATCTGTGTGCTAGCTAGTGGGGTGGCATTGTTTCTGACAGCACGCAGATCCCATTCATGCTTGGCTATGCTCAGTTCTGGCGCAAGGTGTGGCGGCAAGTACTCGCAAGATTTGTCCAGCACATGGCAGTACTAATGTTGTCATGTTTCTGTGGGTGTGCACTAGCTATGGGTGAAATTTGTGCATCGACCCTATCAATCTCTCGAGCAAATGTGTCTATGGATGTCAGTTTCCTCATGGCATTGTCTTGGAGCCATTGCACCCAAAAATTTCTTTTCTCGTGGTATCTACGTGAAATCCTATGTTCGTGTTGGAGAACCAAACAACGTCTTTCGTTGTTTCGCGTGGTTGAAGGTGTTGTTTATAGTGGTGGTGGTGCGAACGACCAGGGGACGATGGTTGTGTGTGTTACTTGGGGCCTAGTAATGACATTACTTGGTGTTGTGAATCTTCCATCTGCTACCCCTTTTGTTCGCCTTCGGAGTCATAGTGCTGCCATCTACTACTCATTGTGATGCTTCTATGCTCGGCAACCCGATGAACTCCTCTTCATTCCATGTGAGCTTCCCACAGTTCAATGTTTGCTCGCTTCTTGGTTCCTTTGTTGTCGACAACTTCTTGTTGTGTGTGACCTTCATTTACAGTCCACCATGGACAATGACCATCCTTGGTTGAGGTATCTTCTTCTTAGGCACTCTATGAGAGCATATATGTAGCTCCTTTCTCCATGCATGTGATGAGCCAGAGTCTTCTCTCATCGCCCCTCTCATTTTGGAATGTGAAATGACCACCGTAATGTCGAGTGTTGGATGGATTGGGTCCGGTGATGGTGCAGCTCCTTGATGATGGTACCTTGCATTATCCTATGTTGGTGGTTTCGACATTGCTGCTATTGAAGCTCTCATTTTGTGATCCTCTGAGTTTACCTCTGCATTGTCTTCTCACACCATGTTCTGCCTAGAGCGCCTCCTCTTTTGCTTGTGGTGCCTTTTACATGCTCATGACACAACCGGTGTTGGATCACACAACCATTATGCTTACGAGGTTGAACCATGCGTTGTGTTGTCACTATGTACTAGGTGTTTTTGTGTGTGTGTTTTTTGCTTCGACAAGATTTATTGTCCTTCGAGCTGTAAGGTTTTGGATCTGCTTTCTCTTATAAACTGGATCAATTTGTTTAGGTTTTTGATCTAGTTTCCCTTATAAGCTGGGTCACTCACTTGGGTCTTGGCATATGGCCATTTTGAGTAATCAACACTACTCTACGTACGACGAAATTTTGTATGACCCACGTTCTGCACTCCTCTGTCCCCCTTTGATCAAGTGGTCAAAGAAATATCTGAGCTGGATAGCAGCATCACATAGATATCGTACAAAGAACATCGTACGCAAAGTAATATAGTTGCGTAATATATTGAGGTAAAAAAAACTCCCCCTATCCAGTGAATTCTCAAAAATAAACTTCAGCTTTTCACTCAGTGAACATTTTCATTCATCTTGCTGCAGAAAAAATATTGCACAAGATTGGATACTGGTTCTCAACTAACTTCAAATATACATTGAATATACATCAACTACCTAGCAGTATGAAGTTGGCAGTAGGTCATGTTACATCTATATTTTTATCCCGATGACGAAGCCATGCCAAAAATGGATACCGGCTCACAATTGTTGAGAAATTCACCAGAGAAGAATTTTCTGGTTAGCAAGAAGCAAGCCACTTGAATTTTACTTCCACTTGCCAATATTGTGTTGGTAGAACATTGTACATGCTATTGATGATTGTTTAAATATTATTTATCATGTTAGTTTCTTATGATGCTCGGTGATGGAGCTAGGGGTGGGCGCCCCCTCCAAGATTGAGAAAATTGCACATATATTCTTCCAAGTTTCATGTAAAGTAGGAAAAAAAATAATGATTTGTATTTTGTGTTCGTCCTCCTCTTTTATTGACTCCTAGTTCCATCCCTGATCATTTGCTAGTTCCCTCAAACCCTAAACTCGATGCCCTAGAAGTTGATGTCATTGAGCTGCATTGTAGCAAACCAGCACATGCTACAATTAATCCTTTCTATTTCTCCAGAACTCTAAACTTGATACTATGGTGTTGATCCAAAACCGAGGTAGCAAACTGAAAGTTGATTTTCTTTTTCCTAAACCACTGATGGTTTTTTGTCTAGCGAGGGCAACCGAGCGACGAGCGACTAAGGACCTAGATTCAGCAAGGCCATTGAGGAAAGTGCTATTGGGTTGCGGCCGGTGTAACGTCCCCGTGAATGTCGTGCCAATTCGGGGCGCTTCAAGCGATGAAGACGGGGTGGAGATTTTTTTTTGAGGGAAAGATGGGGTGGAGATATGTCTTGCTTTCTGCGAGACTCATGACGACCTTGCCTCAAGGACGCCCTAAATGGATGGGCCCAACTCGGGGTTCATTTTTTTCATTCATTTTTTCTTTATTGTTTTTATACATTTTCTAATATACTATAAATACATATATTTAAAAAGCCTTAATGTAATTCATTTTACTAAAAAAATATTCACTGCAAATTCAAAAAATGAGAACACAACGTACAAGTTTTGTTACTAGTATAATAAAAAAATGTGAATAGATTTAAAAATATGTTCATGTGTTTCAAAAAATTGTAAATGTTTAAGAGATTCAAAATAATGTTCATGTAATTGAAAGAATATTCCTGAAATTTCAAAAATATAATTTACATTTTAATTTTTTTTGCATGTTTCACAATATGATGTTGATTTTTTCAACAAATGTTTTGACAATGTAAATAATATTAACGTAGTTTGGAA